>NC_092708.1:345959421-346272859 GCF_047496885.1 Scyliorhinus torazame
TGCACCGCATCAGGACCATGCTTGCCAGGACCAGTAGTAATTCTCACCCACGTGATCCCTGACCCAGAGGACCAGACAATCACGCGGGCCTGGAAAATATGGGGCTGGATTCTCCACCGGCGGGATGCTCCTTTTTGGCGGCAGCCCAGGGCTTTGCGGACGGCTTGGGGCTGCCCCGCAATGGGAAGCCCCATTGACCAGCCGGCGTAACGGAGTATCCCGCCGGCGGGGTGAGGCAGAAATGTGGCGTGGCGGAGGGGAGAATCTAGCCCATGGTGCCCGGCATCCTCCCGTTGGCGTGAACCACGATCCAGCCGGCAAGGGGGGGGGGGGGGGGGGGGAGGGGAGCATCCGTAGCGAATTGGCAGCCGGCGCCGATTCTGTTTTCCTTCACAACTCTGGATTCTGCTCCTCGTGAGAACTTCGAGGCAGAGTATTTCACCCAGCATGTCTGAAGGATGAATCTGATTCAGGAAGGGGCATCGAAACGGAATTCCAAATTTGAATGGAGCTGGCTGGCTATCCTCAAAACTCCGGGACCTGGGTTTGGATCTGATCCAGGCTGATGAATGAATGTCCTTTCTCCCTTTTGACTGTAAGCACGATTCAAAATACATTTAGGCAATGAGAATGCATCACCATCCCCAAAGTTTAATTATAGTGAGATTTTCCATTTCTCTCAGACAGAACATATTCAGAGGACTATCAATGTTATTATGGAACAAGAGAATGGTTCTTATTCTAGTTTAATTATGAGGGTCTTCTTGATGATAACTATCAGTGATGTGTTTTGTATCATGCCATTATTAAAGTAGAATATAAGCTGAATGGAATTCCACTGAATGATAGACACCTATTGCCTTTCAGCTTGCTCTGGCATCGCTTCGATATTATGACACTTTAATTATGAGATTTTTCAGGGATACACGCTCCACTAAAAATGGTATTCAACATCCCTTGTCATTTGCAACATCTGTTTTTTTTTTTTTTTTTTTTATAAATGTTTTATTGAAAATTTTTTCCCAAACAACAATTTTTCCCCTCTTACAAAGCAAACGCAACAATAACAATACAGAAATTTTAAACAATACACAAGTAACAAAACCCCTTTATCTTTGACCTAAACTAAACCCCCCCTCCCCCCCCCCCCCCACCTCCCCTGGGTTGCTGCTGCTGGTCATCTGTCTTCCCTCTAACGTTCCCCTAGGTAGTCGAGAAATGGCTGCCACCGCCTGGTGAACCCTTGAGCCGATCCTCTCAGGGCAAACTTTATCTGCTCCAGTTTAATGAACCCCGCCATATCATTTACCCAGGCCTCCAGTCCGGGGGGTTTCGCCTCCTTCCACATGAGTAGGATCCTGCGCCGGGCTACTAGGGACGCAAAGGCCACAACGTCGGCCTCTTTCGCCTCCTGCACTCCCGGCTCTTCCGCAACTCCAAATAGAGCTAACCCCCAGCCTGGTTTGACCCGGGCCTTCACCACCCGCGAAATCACTCCCGTCACTCCCTTCCAATACCCTTCCAGTGCCGGGCATGCCCAAAACATATGTGCGTGGTTTGCCGGGCTCCCGCCACACCTCCCACATTTGTCCTCCACTCCAAAGAACCTGCTCAATCTTGCTCCCGTTATGTGTGCTCTATGTAGCACCTTAAATTGAATCAGGCTAAGCCTGGCGCATGAGGAAGAGGAATTTACCCTGCTTAGGGCATCAGCCCACATACCCTCCTCTATCTCCTCCCCTAGTTCTTCTTCCCACTTTCCTTTTAGTTCGCCCACCGACTCCTCCCCCTCTTCCCTCATCTCTCGGTAAATCTCTGACACCTTGCCCTCTCCGACCCACACCCCTGAAAGCACCCTGTCCTGTATCCCCTGTGTCGGGAGCAATGGAAATTCCCTCACCTGTTGTCTAGTAAATGCCCTCACCTGCATATATCTCAAGAAATTTCCCCGGGGCAACTTATACTTTTCCTCCAATGCTCCCAAGCTCGCAAAAGTCCCATCTATAAATAAATCTCCCACCCTCCTAATTCCCAACTGGAACCAGCTCTGAAATCCTCCATCCATTCTTCCTGGGGCGAACCTATGGTTGTTCCTGATTGGGGACCCCACCAGGGCTCCCCGCACCCCTCTCTGTCGCCTCCACTGTCCCCAGATATTCAATGTTGCCGCCACCACCGGGTTCGTGGTAAACTTTTTAGGTGAGATCGGTAGCGGCGCCGTCACCAGCGCCTCTAAACTCGTCCCTTTACAGGACTTTCTCTCCAGTCTTTCCCACGCCGCTCCCTCACCCTCCATCATCCATTTACGTATCATTGCCACATTGGCGGCCCAATAGTAATCGCCCAAGTTCGGTAGTGCCAATCCTCCTCTGTCCCTACTACGCTGAAGGAACCCCCTCCTTACTCTCGGAACTTTCCCTGCCCACACGAAGCTCGTGATGCTCCTGTCTATTTTATTAAAAAAGGTCTTAGTGATTAGTATAGGGAGAACATTGAAATACAAATAAGAACCTCGGGAGGACCATCATCTTAATTGCTTGCACCCTGCCCGCCAGCGATAGAGGCTGCATGTCCCACCTCTTGAAGTCTTCCTCCATTTGTTCTACCAACCGTGTCAGATTAAGTCTGTGCAAGGTTCCCCAGCTCCTAGCGATCTGAATCCCCAGGTATCGGAAGTTTCTTTCCACTTTCCTTAGAGGCAAGCCTTCTATCTCTCTACTCTGGTCCCCTGGATGTATCACAAATAATTCACTCTTTCCCATGTTTAGCCTATACCCCGAGAAATCCCCGAACCCCCTCAAAATTCGCATAACCTCTATCATTCCCCCCGCTGGGTCCGACACGTATAACAATAGGTCATCCGCATATAACGAGACTCGGTGTTCTTCTCCCCCTCTAATCACCCCTCTCCATTTCCTGGAGTCTCTCAACGCCATGGCCAGAGGTTCAATTGCCAACGCGAACAACAATGGAGACAGCGGGCATCCCTGTCTTGTTCCCCTATATAGTCGGAAATACTCCGATCTATGTCGACCTGTAACTACGCTTGCCGTTGGAGCCCCATAAAGAAGTCTAACCCAGCTAATAAACCCGTTCCCAAACCCAAACCTCCTTAACACTTCCCATAAATACTCCCACTCCACCCTATCAAATGCCTTCTCTGCGTCCATTGCCGCCACTATCTCTGCCTCCCCCTCCACTGGGGGCATCATTATCACCCCTAATAGTCGTCGCACGTTAACATTCAGTTGTCTCCCTTTTACGAACCCTGTCTGATCTTCGTGCACCACCCCCGGGACACAGTCCTCTATCCTCGATGCCAGCACCTTTGCCAACAATTTGGCGTCCACGTTCAACAATGAAATGGGTCTATAGGACCCGCACTGCAACGGATCTTTATCCCTCTTCAAAATTAACGATATCGTCGCCTCCGACATCGTCGGGGGTAGAGTCCCCCCTTTCCTGGCCTCATTGAACGTCCTCACCATCAACGGGGCCAACAAGTCCACATATTTTCTGTAATACTCCACCGGGAACCCGTCTGGTCCTGGGGCCTTCCCTGCTTGCATGCTTCCCAGTCCCTTAATAACCTCGTCCACCCCAATCGGTGCCCCCAGGCCTACCACCCCCCGCTCCTCCACTTTCGGGAACCTCAATTGGTCCAGGAACTGCCGCATCCCCTCCTCTCCCTCTGGGGGTTGAGACCTATACAGTTCCTCATAGAAGGTCTTGAACACCTCATTTATCTTTCCTGCCCTTCGCACCGTGTCTCCCCTTTCGTCTCTAATTCCTCCTATTTCCCTCGCTGCTGCCCTCTTTCGCAATTGATGAGCCAACAGGCGACTCGCCTTTTCCCCATATTCATACCTCCTCCCCTGTGCCTTCCTCCACAGTACCTCCGCCTTTCTGGTGGTCAGAAGGTCAAATTCCGTCTGGAGTCGTCTCCTCTCCCTGTACAATTCCTCCTCCGGGGTCTCTGCAAATTCCCTATCCACCCTTAAAATCTCCCCCAGTAATCTTTCCCTTTCCTTGGCCTCTGTTTTCCTTTTGTGGGCCCCAATGGAGATCAGCTCTCCTCTGACCACCGCTTTTAGTGCTTCCCATACCACTCCCACAGGGACCTCGCCGTCGTCATTGACCTCCAGGTATCTCTCAATACACCCCCGCACTCTTGCACACACTCCCTCATCCGCCATCAGTCCCACATCTAATCGCCAGAGTGTTCTCTGCTCCCTGTCCTCTCCTACTTCCAGGTCCACCCAATGTGGGGCATGATCCGAAACCGCTATCGCTGAATACTCAGCTTCTTCCACCCTAGAGATCAACGACCTTCCCAAAACAAAAAAATCTATCCGGGAGTACACTTTATGGACATGGGAGAAGAAGGAATACTCCCTAGCCCTAGGTCTAAGAAATCGCCATGGATCCACTCCCCCCATTTGGTCCATAAACCCCTTAAGTACCTTGGCCGCTGCCGGCCTTCTTCCGGTCCTTGAGCTGGATCTATCTAGCCCCGGGTCCAGCACCGTATTAAAGTCCCCTCCTAAAATCAAGTTTCCTACCTCCAGGTCCGGTATACGCCCCAGCATCCGTCTCATAAATCCCGCATCGTCCCAGTTTGGGGCATACACGTTAACCAACACGACCTCCATTCCCTCCAGCCTGCCACTCACCATTACATATCTACCTCCGCTATCTGCTACGATGTTCTTTGCTTCAAATGCGACCTGTTTCCCCACCAAAATGGCCACCCCTCTATTCTTTGCGTCCAGTCCTGAGTGGAACACCTGTCCCACCCATCCTTTCCTTAGCCTAACTTGGTCCGCCACCTTTAGGTGCGTCTCTTGGAGCATAACCACGTCTGCCCTTAGTCCTTTCAAATGCGCGAGCACTCGGGCCCTTTTTATCGGTCCGTTCAGGCCTCTCACGTTCCACGTGATCAGCCTCACTAGGGGGCTACCTGCCCCCCTCCCGTGTCGACTAGCCATTACCTTCTCTCGGCCAGTCCCATATCCCGCCTCCGCGCTCCCGCTCGCTCCCCCAGCGTCGCACACCATCCCCGCCCACCCACTCTTTAGCCATTTCCTTTTGGATTTCCGCAGCAGCAACCCAGTTGTCCCCCCCCCCCTTCTCCCTCCCTCCTCCCCTCCCCGCTAGATCTCTTTCTAGCTTGATTGCTCCCCCCATATTACTTCCGTAAGTCAGCTGACTTCAACTGACCCCGGCTACTCCTGCTCACTCCTCGACCTCCCCATGTGGGGAACTCCCATCCGCCTTGCGCCTGTCTTCCCGCCTTATTCTTTCTGGTGCGGGAACATCCCTTTACCTGACCCGCCTCTTATGGCGCAGCTCCCTTTCCCCTCCCCCTCCCCTTCCCCATTCTCCAACTATGTCCCGTCTTTCCCCCCTCACCGGCGCCCACATTTCCCCAATGTCTCCCCCCTTCCCTGTTTACTTCTCAATTAACTTCCACCGTAACATTAACAATAACATTTCCTGCAGCATCAGTCCCTCAGTTCCGATCCAATTTCTCTTCTTTGATGAAGGTCCATGCTTCCTCCGCCGTCTCGAAATAATGGTGTCTCTCCTGATACGTGACCCATAGTCTTGCCGGCTGCAGCATCCCGAACTTCACCTTCCTTTTATGCAACACCTCTTTGGCTCGGTTGAAGCTCGCCCTCCTTCTCGCCACCTCCGCACTCCAATCCTGGTATACCCGTACCACTGCATTCTCCCATCTGCTACTCCGCACCTTTTTAGCCCATCTCAGGACCTCTTCTCTATCCTTAAGGCGGTAAAATCGCACGATTATCGCCCTGGGTGGTTCTCCCGCTTTTGGTCTTCTCGCCGGAATCCGATTTGCCCACTCCACCTCCAAGGGGCCCGTAGGGGTCTCAGCACCCATCAGTGAGCTCAGCATCGTACTTGCGTACGCTCCACAGTCCACTCCTTCCACACCCTCAGGGAGACCCAGTATCCGAAGGTTCTTCCTTCGCGCTCCATTTTCTAGGGCTTCGATCCTTTCAGTACACTTTTTATGAAGTGCCTCGTGCGTCTGTGTCTTAACCGCCAGGCCCAGGATCTCGTCCTCAATATCTGTCACCTTCTGCTCCACCACACGGAGCTCTGTCTCCTGGGTCTTTAATGTCTCCTTGAGCCCCTCAATTGCCTGTAGCAACGGGGTCAGCACCTCCCTCTTCAGCAGCTCCACGCACCGTCTCACAATTTCATGCTCAGGCCCCCATGTCGCCTGCGCTTTCTCCGCCGCCATCTTGTACTTCTCTCTTTCTGACCCTTTGGTCGACGATTCCTCGCGCTGCAGCCGCCGCCGCCGGTTTTTTCCTCCTTCGTTTGGGGGGGACTCCCTTCTCACACGCCCCACACCGGGTTGCGTCGTCGAAAAATTCCCCGTTGAGGCTCTTAAAAGAGCCCGAAGGTCCGTTGGAGCTGGAGCCGCCGAAGCGTGCGGCTAGCTAGGCATCACCGCAACCGGAAGTCCCTTCAGTGGCCTTGATGAGGTCTTTTCACAGTTGTTCCCTCTGCTGCTAGAATTCACCTTTGATACAGGCCCTCAGGTCAGCTTGCAGCTTTAAGCTTGCCCTTCCCCCGCCTGCATGCTGGAAGAGGCCCTGTTTATCCTGTAGTTGCAGCCAAATCTTTCACTGTTTCTGCGTGTGTCTGGCAACCAAGAGACATACCCTTCCTGGGGGACACTGTCGGGGGAATATTGCCGCCTTCTTCCCACACCGGGAAATGTCAAACAAATGCCGTGGGGGCCCTGTAAAAGAGCCCAAAAGTCCGTTCCAAGCAGGAGCTGCCGAATATGCGACCTAGCTCTGCATAGCCGCACCCGGAAGAAGTGCAACATCTGTTTTATAAAACATTGTAAAATATTTACGATGTTATTAAAACATTATATCAATGTTGCTATTTTGTGAAATATATTCATTTTAATTTCAGACGCTGAGAGCTCAGGTCAAGCCTAGGCTTGAAAGATAAAAGTTTCTCTTTTCTGAATGCTGTTCCTGCTGGGTCAACTACATTTTGCAGAGGAGCCCCAATGAAAAGGTGTATGATGATAATAGTACAATGATGTTTATTGTGGCCACTGTCTTTAATGCTCCTGTGATAAAAGTGAAAACAAAACTGGCTGTATGCCGGGGTAACATTGTGCATTTGAAGGGAATCAAATTAAATTAGTTTCATCTCATTACCCAGCAGCAAATACACAGTATAAATTGCCCAATCTTAGAACTTAGTCGAAGTAAATGGAAAATTCAATAAAAGACATGGCAACTTGGACTGAGATTTGCTTTTTGCAATGCATTGCATCCTAACATTGGACAAGCAAGCAAAATATGGATGCTGAGTCAGAGAAGGAGCCATTTTGAGGGGTGATCAAAACCTTGGTCACATAGATAGGGCATGCAGTTCTGTTTGGTTAATGAAAGGAGGATCCGAGGCTTACTCAGGAGCAAGGAGAACTGATTAAGGGTGCTGATCATCAGCTGGAAGCTCTGTTTTCCACCCTACCTCAGTGATCCTAGGATCAGACCAATGACTGGAGGCCGGATTCCTCCGGGCCCGCTGTCCATTGTTCAAAGCCAGAGGTCATTCAGTCACAGTTCTTTGTCCAACAGGACTGTCATGCAGGCTTCTGTATTTAATTTTGAAATATTTTAGATGGCCAATTGACGGAAATATCTGCATTCCAAGATTTTAAGGCAAGGGGCTGGATTCTCCCGCACCGCACTCCGCAAGAACACCACGGGCGAGACCCCGACAATGAAAAGTCCATTGACCTCGGGAGGGATTCTCCGGCGCCGGGCGAACGCGGCCGGAGAATCTCGCCCCAGATCACTGACCTCACCCAAGAAGCATGGCTGTGTGTCTTCTGGATTTGCAGTCTCGACCTTGTGGATCATTTTAGCGCCTTCCGTGTGTCATGATATGCAAACATGCAGCTAATGAACACTTAGAATAGGACATGACCAATGAGCAGTCATAGATTATCATGGAATTTACAGTGCAGAAGGAGGCCATTCGGCCCATCGAGTCTGCACCGGCTCTTGGAAAGAGCACCCTACCCAAGGTTAACACCGCCACCCTATCCCCATAACCCAGTAACCCCACCCAACACTAAGGACAATTTTGGACACTAAGGACAATTTATCATGGCCAATCCACCTAACCTGCACATCTTTGGAGCAGTATTCACCTGAGGAAGGAGCAGTGCTCCGAAGGCTAGCGTTTGAAACAAACCTGTTGGACCTTAACCTGGTGTTGTAAGATTTCCTCCTGTGCTCACCCCAGTCCAACGCCGGCATCTCCACATCATCATTAATTATGCATCTGGGTGTTGAGTGCCGTATTCTGTGGTGTGGCGGCCAAGATTGCGCCTGTCCCACCATTATATTTGAGTGCCATATTGAGAAGGTGCCCAAATTCACTGATCCACCACTGAAAAAAAGATGGACCTCCTTCATGACACTGAAGTTAGATAATCCACATATTAGATGTTCCCTCCATCCAGGGTCCAGAGTTGCTGGCAGTCTTCATCCAAAATCCCAGAGACAGCCCCAGGCATTCTTCAGGTGAATCCCAACTTCTGCATGCCACGTAGTTCCAGACTTGTTCTGGGCAGGCGTGGTTTGTCACGGAGAATTGGGGGATGCAAAAACTGGCCACCAGTGGGGTTCCCGATCTGCCATGGTGGGCACCAATGGAAGATCCCGTGGGAAATTCATCCCGGTGCGAAATTGATTTTTGAACTTCTGGCAAATTCTGCACTCCCCCTAACCACACTCCTCCCTGCCTTCCATCATACCTGCTGGCCAGGGCACAGGAGAATTCCGCCCTCTGTGCCATTGTTGCTTAACAAGCTGGACTGAGGATTGACCTCTGTATTGTCTTTTATTCTGTCGCCTTGTGCTGCTCATGGAGTTCTGAGTGCCCTGTCAGAGCATCATCTGTTATCCCTGCCACCATTCTTTCTCTGATGAGTTTAGACTTTATATTCGCAACCTTCCTGTACAGATCATTAAGAAATGAATTGAACAATTCTCATGGCAGTTGGATTCTTTTATCAAATTCAGCGCTTTTGGACATTTTATTGCGTCTTGGATTTAAATAAATGTCAAATTATTTTAGTATCTCTTTGAATTTTGCAGATGAAGCATTCTAGAGAGGTTTTGGGTTTTTAGCCCCTTGCTGCCCGTATGTTGGGAGAGTGTTGGTTACAGACAGTATGTCTTAAAGAAGTCTCCATAGTCTTCTGTAGGTTAACTGTAAGTCTTTATTAACCAATAGAACCATTTACCATAAACAGTAAAGGGTAAAAGCTAGGAGCTGTCTCCATGGTTATGACTATACATGTCTCTGCTCAACACAACACTGACCCTGGGTCTGTGCCATGTGTTCCCTTTCATCACCATGTGGGAGGTACTGTACTCAGTCCCACATTAACCCTACATGTGCCAGACCCTTATACTACAAATATTTCTTGGACACCAGCGATAACCCCCCTTCTCTTCTTAAAAATAGTGCCATGGGATCTTTTTCATTCAACTGAGACAACAAATAAGCAGTTGGCTTAGTATCTCATCCAAAAGACAGCATCTCCAAATGCAGCACTCCTTCAATACAGTGCTGGAGTGTGAGCCTCGAGATTTTATTTTGTGTTCAGTTTTATGGAATGGAAATTCAATTCACACTTTTCTGACTCAGAGCTGGTTGTGCTCTGGCTGATACTTTACACTGTGTAGGGCTGCCTGATGCTAATGTTCGCCCAGCAAGGCAAAATAAATAAAGTGGCAAAAGAGACTTCTGTCATCCACACTTAGATGCATTAAAAAAAATGGAATTATTTTTAAGCTTCAATATGACAATGAATAAGGATAGAAATGTTAGGTGTGTAGTTGGGTTTTTAAATATTAATGTTCTCTTTAATGTGGTATTTTAACATTGAATAAACTTTGCCTGTTCAACCCCTGCTTGTGGATTTTGCACTGTGATTTAATTACAGATGCTAAATATACTGCTTAAATGGAATATAAACAATTACCAATCATAAAATGGAATGGACCAAACTAGATTGACTAACGCAGGTACACAAACTTATGTGCATTATGTTCCATTACAAGTGCAATTACGTTGCTCTTCTTTGGGGAGAAGCAAAGAGAATCTTCAGCCGTTCGCTGGCAGCGGGATTCTCTGGACTGCTAGCAGTGCACCCCCACCCATGGATTCCCCATCGGTGGTGGGATGACTTTAATGGGGAATCACATTGACAGTGACGGGAACAGACAATCCCACCAACAGTGAACAGCATCGGGCTTCCCGCCACCTAGAGACAGGCAGCTTGGGGACTGGAGACTCCAGCCCATTTTCTTTCAGTACAAAGGATATATGATCTATCCACTTATTTCCTGTTACTGTTTCCAAGACAATTTTACTTGCTCATCAGTAATATCACTTATCTCTTCTGCTGGCAAAATAAATTTTTGGGTGCTGCAGCTCCACCTTTGCCCCTCTACATTGTCAGAGAATTATCATTGAATTTACAGTGCAGAAGGAGGCCACTCGGCCCATCGAGTCTGCACTGGCCCTTGGAAAGAGCACTTCATTTAAGCCCACACCTCCACCTTATCCCCGTAACCCCACCCAATCTTTTTGGACACTAAAGGCAATTTAGCAAGACCCATCCACCTAACCTGCACATCTTTGGATTGTGGGACGAAACCGGAGCACCCGGAGGAAACCCACGCAGACATGGGGAGAACGTGCAGACTCCACACAGACAGTGACCCAAGCCGGGAATCGAACCTGGGACCCTGGAGCTGTGAAGTGACGGTGCTAACCACTGTGCTACCTTGCCTTCTTTTACCAGAATTGCTTATTTTGTTCTCATGATTTCAGTAACTTATGTATCATTCCCCCTTAAATATAAATGATGCCCAGTAGAGTCTGGCAGAGTTTTAAAAAAAATATTTTTTTATTCTCCTTTTTCACATTTTCTCCCAAAGTTACACCCACCAACAATAAACAATAATCAGTAACAAATGTCAATCCCCATATCAATAACAACGATCCCATCCTCCCGCCACACCCCAAACATTAGCCCGCATATTCACACAAACAAATGACAAAAAGGAATTAGGGATCACCCATAGTCACCATTAACACACACAGACCCCTCCCCCAACTCTCCCACCCACATGCCCCAACTAATCTTCGATGTTATCCAGTTCTTGAAAGTGCATAATGAATAATGCCCATGAATTGTAGAACCCCTCCATCCTTCCCTCAGTGCAAACTTAACCTTCTCAAGAGTCAAGAATTCCAACAGGTCCCCCCGCCACGCCAGGGCACAGGGTGGAGAGGTTGCTCTCCAACCTATCAGGATCCACCTTCGGGCGACCAACGAGGCGAAGGCTACAATATCTGCCTCCGCAACGGTTTCCAACCCTGGCTGGTCCGACACCTAGAATATGGCCTCCCGGGGGCCCGGGTCCAGTTTCACGAGCACCACTTTAGAAATTACCCTAAAATCTCCTTCTAGCTTTGGACAGGACCAAAACATTTGAACGTGATTAGCGGGGCCTCCCCCGCAATGTTCACACACATCTTCTACTCCTTCAAAGAATCGGCTCATCCTTGTGAGGTGTGCTCTGTATACCACCTTCAGCTGTATCAGCCCCAACCTCACGCACGAGGTGGAGGCATTCACTCTCCGGAGCACTTCACACCAGAACCCCTCCTCCAATCCTCTCCCAACACTTCCTCCCACTTTGCTTTGACCCCTTCCAGTGGTGCCTTCTCCTCTTCCAAAATAGCTCGGTAAACCGCCGTCACTGCCCCCTTCTCCAGTCCCCCTGTCGTCAGCACCTCCTCCAGCAATGTGGAGGCTGCCTCCACCGGGAAGTTCTGTATCTCCTTGCTGGTAAAATCTCAAACCTGCATGTATCTAAACATTTCCCCCTGCTCCAGCCCATACTTCGCTGCCAGCTCCTTCAATCCTGCAAATCGACCACAAAGAAACAAATCTTTTAGTGTCTTAATCCCCTTCTCCTCCCATTCTGGCAGCCATTTTTAATGGCATTCTCTGTTGGCTGATGCCAAAATTGTAAAATGCGATTGGGTGGAGGATGGGTACCAATGCTAAAATAGTGGCGGGCGCGGATTTGACGCCAAATCACTATTTTCCGTCACCTCGACAGCAGCATCCGGAACGCACGTACAGTAGACACCGTTTGTATATCCTTAATGGACTGACCCAGTATTCTTCGGGGCCTCCACGATGCTCATCCGATGGGCCGAGTTCCCGACGGTGCGGTTCACTTGTTCTTTTAAAAATCATGAAACCGGCGTTGTGGCTGCTGAGGGAGAGAGAGAGGGGGTAAGGAAAGTGGCCAACATCGCCATAGTTTGGTGACAGTTGTGTCGCTGGCTGGGAGGGCTTCTGCCAGGGCCGGGGAGGGGTAGCGGAGGTGGGCAGGAAGAGAGCTGTGGGGTCGTGAGGACGGACATGAAACACCATTGCTACGGCCGGAAAGGCAGCCATGCAGCTGCACACGCCGCTGTCAGCCCACTGTGGACGTAGGGCCACGGGTCATACAGGTGGCTCCCCGGCTACTGCCCCCAGATGCCCTCTGGCCCCAGCCGACGCATCAGCTGTATGGGTGCATTCCAGTGCAACCAGTGTCATCTTGTTGGCTGGGATGAGTGTGTGTGGGGAGTGTAAT
Source organism: Scyliorhinus torazame (assembly GCF_047496885.1). Lineage (NCBI taxonomy): Eukaryota > Metazoa > Chordata > Chondrichthyes > Carcharhiniformes > Scyliorhinidae > Scyliorhinus > Scyliorhinus torazame. The sequence goes on from NC_092708.1 coordinate 345,972,165, forward strand.
ATGTACATGCGGCTGCAGCTTGTCAGCCTCCCGAGTGTCAATCCCGGACCCAACGAATCCTGCACCGTTTTTCAATGGAATCGATTGTGTTCCACGCGGCCCCGGTGCTCGCCCCTCAACAGTTGCTGAATCGATCCAGGTGCAGCTCCAGTTTTGCTGGCGTGAAAGTCCATGAATTCTGCGTCGGCGTCAACACTTTGGGCGGGATTCTCCGATATCCGGCGAGTGGGCCGTACCGGCGCCAAAGAGTGGCATGAACCACTCCGGCGTCGGGCCGCCCAGAAGGTGGGGAATCGTCTGCACTTCCGGGGGCTAGGCCGGCGCTGGAGTGATTGGCGCCGCACCAACCGGCGCCGAAGGGCCTCCGCCGGCCGGCACGAGTTGGCACATGCGCAGGAGCGCCGGCGTGTTTCCAGAACCGCTGCCGTCATTCCTGCGCATGCGTAGGGGGTTTCTTCACCTCGCTGGCCATGGCGGACCTTTACACAGGCCGGCGCGGAGGGAAAGAGTGCACCTATGGCACAGGCCCTCCCGCAGATCGGTGGACCCCGATCACGGGCCAGGCCACCGTGGCCCCCCCCCCCCCTCGGCCAGATCCCCCCGCGTTCCCCCAAGGACTCCGCAGGCCTCCATCAGAGCCAGGTCCCGCCGGTACAGACGTTGTGTAATTCACGCCGGCGGGACTGGCCAAAAACGGGCGGCCGTTTGGCCCATAGGGGTCCGGAGAATCGCCGGGGGGGGGGGGGGGGGGGGGGCCCTGCCCCCGCCAAAAGAACGGCGCCGGAGAATTTGACAGCCGGCGTCGGAGCGGCGGGGTGGGATTCACGCCGTCCCCCGGCGATTCTCCGACCTGGCGGGAGGTCGGAGAATCCTGCCCTTAGTCTCAGAAACAGAGAATCCCACCCTGTTCCAGTGGAGCTAAAGTCCGATTCATCACCAAACGTCAAATAGTTAATTTCCTGTTCCAAACATATTTCACTATCACAATTGCATCCAATGTTTTTTTGGACTAGTTTTGCAATTGGAGGAAATAAAGACAAGAAAATGCCATAAATGACAAAAGCTAAAAGTGGTGTAAATATGCAACAGATCAGCATTTCAACATGCACTGATCTGGGTGTAGCCATTCATCAGTCACTCATGCTCTAAACATTAACCCATTGTTCTCTTCAGGCACTGATCTATTTACAGCTTATGGGCGCGGTCTAACCAAATTGGAACAGAGTCCCGAGACGAGTGCGTTTAGCCGGGAGAAACACCACCCTATCTATCGGGACTCTGGGGCCTCAGCAAGGAACAGCCCGCCAAGGCCGCACTTAGTCCCGTTTCTTGCACTAAGGAGCTCTGCGCCATTTTTATATGGCATCCCAATCTCTCGACCACCCGACGTAACTCCCAAACCCCTCAAGGCCCCAACTCACCTTGGGCCATGATAGGCCGGATTCAGATCACAGCATATCACGAGATCGCGTTAGATGGCCACACGGCTCCGTGGCTGGTCATGCCCTTTATCTCAAAAACAACTATTTATGCAGATAATCTTAAGAAAGACCCTTGTACCCCAAGTTAGTTACTTTGTTTGCACAAAAAAGACAATTGTCTAAAAATCAGATTTTATTTCTGATCACCTATGATTTGCAATGGTCTATCTGGAATGCATTTTTTCCACAGGTTCTGCGGAATTTTTTAACATTACAACACTACAGTTCTGCAAGGAATCCTTTCTGTACTTAGAAACAGAGGGCATTGAGAAGGTTAAACTGAATTTTTCCTCCAGTCACTTTTACAATATTCCACATTCAAACTTGTTTGCTGATTCAGTAAAGGGTCCAGTTTAAATGTACAAACTAGCAGTGTAAAGTCTCAGGCAAGCGACCACTTGGAAGCGATGACTGTCGAAAAGTTTTGATTTATTCTCCTTAATGTTTACACCTCCTACTCCTCGAATGGTCTCCCATGCTTGGCCTACCCCCGGGCCGGGATATTTATGACCCAGCAGTCCTCGAAAAAATGTGTGGGGGGGTTTAGCCCCGCCCCCCTCATCTGGGTAAATCGTACTCAGCTGAGACTACAGGGACTCTGAGTTTGCAGATCCCAGGGCCCCCTGTAGGGTAATAACAAGCAGGTTCCCCTGATGAAAAATTGACACTGTAGGAACTTGCTGATATTTTTGGATATTCCTTTGGGACTGGTTGTATGACATGGATGTTACACTCTTCTGCTTAAAGCATAACTACCACTCGCTTGAAGCAGAATATTTCTCTGGTTGTGGTTGGGGGAGGCGGGGTGGGGGTGGGGGATGGGGTGGTAGATGGGGCGGATGTGGTCCTTGAAACGCAACACAGCAGAAAGATGCAGAATATACCACCATTGGCAATTGCCGCAACATTTCAGCAGTCGAGACAAATGCAAATGTTAATAAAGGAGAATTGAAAAACAAATCTGTAACTTTTTTCATAAGGCTTTCTAAGAACATTGATGCGAATACTGGCAACAGTTTTGTATTTGGTCCACGGCACATGACCCTTCAGCTAAGTTTATTCTATTCCTATTCCGAAGCTACTTACTATTGAAGGCAAAGCTCTATTAAAAATGCATAGAAATGACAGATTGCAGAGATAGCTAACAAACATATTGCATTATTTCCAAAGAGTATAAATTCTTCATGAATTGTGACATAAAACATTCAACTATGTTCAAAAGATTTTGGTGTTGATATTCCACACAAGTGTTATTTGCGAATGTCGGAGGCTTACTGCTGCTGCTGGGCTTTGATAAATTCAGACAAAAAATGTTTATTTAGTTATTGAGCCTCATTTTAGGAGTCCCCGCTGGGTGTGTTTTCAACAGGGGAGCAAATAAACTGAGGTGGATGCTCACTCCACCACCCACCCCTGAGCTCACCTCCCTAATATGAGTGCTGAAATCAGCAGCCCACACACCATGCTTAAATAAATAATTTAAGTTCATTTAGACTTGTTACCAAGCCGATTGACCCTGATAATATGTTGCTCACACCATAAAATGTTTGGTTTGAGCAGTTGCGCGGGAGTGAACAGCCCAAATATTTAAAAACAAATTCTTCAGAGGGCGAGAAGAACATAGAACATACAGCGCAGAAGGAGGCCATTCGGCCCATCGAGTCTGCACCGACCCACTTAAGCCCTCACTTCCACCCTATCTCCGTAACCCAATAACCCCTGCTAACCTTTTTTTGGGACACTAAGGGCAATTTAGCATGGCCATTCCACCTAACCTGCACGTCTTTGGACTGTGGGAGGAAACCAGAGCACCCGGAGGAAACCCACGCAGACACGGGGTGAACATGCAGACTACGCACAGACAGTGACCCAGCGGTGAATCGAACCTGGGACCCTGGCGCTGTGAAGCCACAGTGCTATACACTTGTGCTATCGTGCCATCCAAGAAAGGGGAGATTTCAAACTCTTGGGGCTGCTCTTTGTGGATTGGGGTGGTGGGAGGTGCGGTGGCCTTCCTAAAATAGAGACCTCCCATTCATCCTACCTGCTTGCTTGCCCTCACCCCTCCCTAACCTGCCCAAACCCTCGCCGCCCAAGACCCCGGGCCTACCTGTTTCTGAGGATCCATGGGCCTTCTTTCTGCTTCCTCATTGCAGCCCTGTCAGCACCCACTAATGCGCACCTGTCACTGCTGAGACTGATGTCCTCTCCAGTGAGAAGCAGAAGTCCCAAAGGCTGCCCATTTATCCCGCCGCAGTGTGTTGTGGCTGCGGCGTGAGCTGGCATCGAACTGGCCCGCTCCACACTGACTTTGCTTCTGGCCCCTTAAAATATTTTACTCGTTCCACTGATCATGCAGAATGACCAAGCACACTTTTTCTGCTGGCGCCATGGAGATTGGAGTTGCACTTCAATGCATTCAATTTGGATTTTTCCAGGGCTCATTTGTATCCATATTTAAAGGGCGGATTAGAATTCAGCTTTTATTCACCACAATATTTGTTATGTTCTAACAGATGCTGAATAGTTCACTCAGCATCGAACGTGCTCTCTGAAAGAATAAATTGTTCTTTCAGCATCACAGATTACCAAGCTTAATTAGAAGTTGGGAAGCTTTCAAAAGAATAAAGTGGAGATTATGGAACAGTAATTAGAGGTAAGGTCATTATGTAATCAGTGACCAAACTTTTTGAACTGCTCCACGTGCCTTCCTTATTCCTGTCACGAGGTGTGCTCTTTTAGATGATTAACCTGATTTTAGGGAGAACAGCGGATCTCTGTTATTTCTATATACACACCACAAAGTGCTACCTGTTGGCCTGAACCACATTGCACTGCCTAATGTTATTGATTGCTATGTGTGTCCATATCCTAGCACAGGACACATCCAATATGCTCCAATTACTGTCAACTCTTGGGTGAATTGGTAAACACCAATCAGTTATTTTGGACTCAAATGTTACTGACAGTTATGACCCCAGTTGCCCTTTTTATTAATCCACGGTGTTATTTAGAAGAAGAGGAAGGAGTCAACCTAAGTGTTCTGCCCCTCCGCGTTCCCCCCCCCCCCTTACTTCAACCAACATCAGTAAATGGAATATCTGGTCATTATCTCGTTGATATTTGTGGGAGCTTGCTGTGCACATTTTCTTTCTATTCATTCATGAGATGTGGACATTGCTGGCTGGGCCAACAGTTATTGTCCATTCCTATTTGCCGTTGAACTGGCCGAAATTCAAGAATGAACCAAATTGCCATGGCTCTGGAGTCACAAGTAGGCCGGGCCAGGTAAGGATGGCAGGTTTTCTTCCCTACAGCACATTAGTGAACCAGATGGGTCTTTAACGACAACGATCCTCATTAGACTTGAATTCAAACTGCACCATTTGCCATGGTGGGCTTCAAATCCAGGTCTCCAGAGCGTTACCCTGGGCCACTGGATTGCTAGTCCAACGGCAACATCACCATGCCACTGCCCCCCCTTAATAAATTGGCTGCCGTGTTTCCTGCATCAAAGCAGTGGCTAAATTTCAATAAGCCAATTTCAAGAAGCACTTTGGGATGTCCTGAGGTCATGGTGTTGAATATTCCAACTGAATAATGTGCCTGGTTAAAATACAGGTTTTCCTTTCTGTCCTTTGACATTCCACCTGGATGGTTATTTGCATCTTCTGTTGACACCAGCTGAACTAAAACTTGGCTTCATTCAAGGAAGGTGGTGTCATCAAATGAGATGTGTAATGCCACTGTTCCCCAGTACACTGTCCTGGCTGTCCTCGCACATCAGTCTCAACAGTTGACTACAGATTACTCTTGTCCACATTATTCTGTGTTACACCCTTAGCTGTCTGCTGCTATCATTTGTCTTCCATTGTCTTCTCTGATAGATTGACACTAATATATCTTCTGCTCCCATTCCTCTGGCTACTACAGCACTAAATATTTCAGTACCAATCTTGGGGCTTTATTGTAATCTTCCCCTGTGAACCCTATATACATCTTATTTTTAAAATTCCTGTCTTTTATCACTGTGTCTGTGTCACCCGCCTAAATCCACTTTTACAGTGGTTAAATTTGTAAATTTGGCACTGCTCCCACAGGCCATTTCTTTCTTTCTGTTACTCACAAAAGAGTAAAGGATGTTAAGTAGCCAAAACAAAGACAATAACATACAGTTACCAGCCAACCATTCAATTGACTTTTAATAAAACTCCTCGTTATATCAGAACTGGGAAAGAAAGTATTAGTCACTAATGTGACTGTGGGCAGCATGGTAGCATAGTGGTTATCACAGCTGCAGGGTCCCAGGTTCGATTCCCCGCTGGGTCACTGTCTGTGCGGAGTCTGCACGTTATCCCTGTGTCTGCGTGGGTTTCCTCCGGGTGCTCCGGTTTCCTCCCACAGTCCAAAGATTTGCGGGTCAGGTGGATTGGCCATGCTAAATTGCCCTTAGTGTCCAAAGAAAAATAGGGTAGATACGTGGGCTTCAGTTGGGTGCTCTTTGTAAGGGTCATTGCAGACTAGATGGGCCGAATGGCCTCCTTCTGCACTGTAAATTCTATGAAAGTCACAGAATGTGGCAGACATAATTACTGCCTTTTAGAATGGTCATCTTTCCTGATTAGGTGTACATTCTCCGAAAGGTAGGTGATTGCACAGTGGGTAGCACTGTTGCTCCACAGCTCCAGCGTTCCAGGTTCGATTCCCGGCTTGGGTCACTGTGTGTGCGGAGACTGCACGTTCTCCCTGTGTCTGTGTGGCTTTCCTCCGGGCGCTCCAGTTTCCTCCCACAAGTCCCGAAAGACCTGCTGCTAGGTAATTTGGACATTCTGAATTCTCCCTCTGTGTACCCGAACAGGCGCCGGAATGTGGCAACTAGGGGCTTTTCACAGTAACTTCATTGTAATGTTAATGGAAGCTGACTTGTGACAATTATTATTATTGATAGCAGAAGGACTTTAGGGATAACAGAGGATCTCTGTTAGTTCTATATACACACCACAAAGTGCTACCTGTTGGCCTGATCCACATTGCACTGCCTAATGCTAAGCCTATGGATTTCTGTGTGTGCCAATACCCAGCACAGGACACATCCAATATGCTCAAATTACTGTCAACTCTTGGGTGAATTGGTAAACAACAATCAGCTATTTTGGACTCAAATGTAACTGACAGTTATGACAAAATACATTTTTTCACCAGAATAAAATCTACAAAGAGAATAAAGAGTTATTTAAGAAAAAGCCATAAATAAAAACGGAACATTTTATTTTTTGAACTGCTAGTGAAAGGAAATGGCTTAATATTCTTCCCCTTTAAGGTCTTAAAGCAACCTAAAATTTCTCTTTGTGCCAGTGCAGATTGACACGGAAAGAAAACCCGCTGAAAAAGTGGGGAACTGCCACTTGAGTCTATTGCAATATATTTATTTATTTTTCTCTCTCTCAGTGAGGCAGTTCTTTGTTTTTCACTGGCAATATTTTACAACTACAAAATAACAGTGCAACACCACTAGGTGTAAAGCCTTCTTTCCCGATTTTCCAGGCCCCTCTAAGCTCATTTTTCCCACTCCATCTGGTAAAGTGGATTGGTAGATCTACTTTTTGGATATCTTGTAAACTGAAACAGTTTGTAAAATTAAAATTATTCAGTTCTTCCCTTCAAAGCAAGTATTAGAAACACCTAGAAACATAGACCTTCCCCAGCCAGAGGAAACAACATCTGTCTGAACCAGCCCTGTCAGAACTTTATATGTTTCAATGAGATCCTCTCTCATTCTTCTAAATTCCAGTAAATACAGGCCCAGTTGACCAAATCTCTCCTCATTCGACAATCCTGCCATCCCAAGAATCAGTCTGGTGAACCTTCGCTGCACTCCCTCTACGGCAAGTATATCCTTTCTTAGATAAGGAGACTGAACCTACACACATTTGACTCCAGGTCTGGTCTCACCAAGGCCCTGTTGCGGTAAGACATCTTTGCCCTCAAGTCCTCTTGCAATGAAAGCCGCCATACCATTTGCCTTCCTCACCTGCTTGCTGTAGGACACCCAAGTCCCTTTGTATGTCACATTTCCCAATCTGCCATCATTTAAATAATACTCTGCAATTCTGTTTCTTCTGTGATAACTTCACATTTATCCGTGTTATACTGCATCTGCCATGTAGTTGTCCAGTCACTCTAAATCATCGTGATGCCTCTTACCATCCTCCTCACCGCTCACATTCCCCCCAAGTTTCATGTTGCCAGAAAACTTAGAAATATTACTTTTGGTTCCCTCATTTCAAATCATAGATGCTTATTGTGAATAGCTGGGGCCCAAGCACTGATTGCTGTGGTACCCCACTCGTCACTTCGTGCCACTTTGAAAAAGAGCTATTTATTTCTGCTCTCTGTTTCCTGTCTGCTAAACAATTATCAACCATGCCAATATACTACCCCCAATCCCGTGGACTTTAGTATTGCACACCTATGTTGGACTTTTTCAAACGCTTTCAGAAAATCAAAATACACTACATCCACTGGTTCACCCTTATCTATTCTACTGAGAAAAATTCCAGTAGGTTTGTCAAATATGGTTACCCTTTTATAGATTAACAGAAGAAATTACCCCTCTATGTGCATTAGATTATATTTCTGGAATACCCATCACCCAGGCACATGCAGCTTATTCCTCACTATTTACACAATTTAGCAATTTTTTGTTCTCATCGTGTCAGTGGGCAGCTGGCAGGTGAAGTCTATAATGACATCAATCCTCATTAACCAAAAATTTATTGTGTTATCCTCCATTTCCCAAATCAAAGGTCCTGTTATTTATGTCGAGGCCATATCAGAAATATGCAGGGTGTTGCTACATATCCAGCTTAACATGAAAGCCACTTGATTGATCCTCCAGTGGTTGAGAATAATAATATGATGGATTTCTGTGAGGTTCTGCAGTATTGTTGTAAGCCTGTCAGTCCTATTGTCGGACTGCTGGTTCATTTTGACTCATGAGTTGCAAGGGAACTAAATAATGAATTTCCCAAAAAGCTTTTAAGTCCAGTAGGGTTGTTTATTAAAGGAAGAGAGGAAGAAAAATAAACATTTAAAAAATGTTTTAAAAAATAAATTTAGAGTACCCAATTCATTTTTTCCAATTTAGGGGCAATTTAGTGTGGGCAATCCACCTCCCCGAACATCTTTGGATTGTGGGGGTGCAAACACGGGGAGAATGTGCACACTCCACATGGACAGTGACCCAGGGCTGGGATCGAACGTGGGAACTTGGTGCTGTGAGGCAGCAGTGCTAACCACTGCGCCACCGTGCTGCCTTAAAATAAACCAGCTCACAGAATTATGTGACAGTATAATGCCCTTCTTTGTTTACCTGACAATACAATCTTACTAATAAAAGCAAAATACTGCAGATGCTGGAGATCTGAATTATAGTTCTGGAGAACTTTAATCTTGCACTCATTAATCCCACTGTTCCTCCACAGACGCTGCCAAACCTGCTGAGTTTTTCCAGCATTTTCTGTTTTAATACAACGTTGTTCTGAGCCTATTGTCATGTGAGGGTACCTTTAAGACATGGATGTTTAAGCAATATACCTTTAAGAAAACAGTGATGTCAGAGAGTGGGTGGGGCTGAGGTCAGGTCAGCCATTTTGGAAGTTTAGTTTTCCATTTTTAAAAGTGCCTGGATGGTTTTGCTGAGAGCAGCTTCAAAGTGCCTGGCTGTTTTGATGTGAGCTGATTAAAAGGAGAAAGCCAGTTTGAAAAGAGCTTGGGAGTGTCTGTGTGTTTCCAGAGAGTTGCAAGTTTGGCGGAAAAGAGCTGGGTGTGTGTCTGTGTTTTGCAGTGAGCTGGATCTCTGCAATAAAAGACTATCTCTGGATCATTTGGGTGATTTAAACTCATATTAGTAAAACCTTTAACCTGATGTGATTTTGTTTAAAGGTGTTAAATATCTTGGAAGTTCGAAGGAACATTTTAAGGAATTATTTACTGTTGCAATATTTTCTGAGTTATCTTTGAAGTAAGGGGTGTTAAGAGATCCAATGTTTATTTAAGATGTTAAGTTGAGTTCATGGAATAAACAGCATTTTGTGTTTAAAAACCCACATGTCCATAATTGTAAACCCACACCTAGGGAAAAAGCCGTGTGCTAGGAAGAGCAACAAATACATTAAAGGGAGAGGTTGATTGAACTCCATGATACGTTTTGGGGTTCTGAAAACGCCTCGCCCATAACAATTGGGGGCTCGAGGGGGATAAAAGTCTATCAATTGGATTGGCTTTTATGAACTTAAAGACAGTGAAGGATTGTTGCTTTTCCGGTGTGGTATTTTAGTTTAAGTGGGGAGAGTGTTGTGTACAATGGCTCTTTCAGAGGCTCAGACGTTTTTGGGAGTGGAGACTGTTACACGTAGTCCTTACAGACAGAAACGAAAAGCAGACTGTTAGATTTGGCAAGAACATTGCAGTTAACATTACCTGACAAAATGCGAAAAGATGAGGTAATTGTGGTGGTGGGTAAGCATTTAAAGTTTCCTGAGATACAGTTTGACTCATTGGAAATGGCCAAAATTCAGTTGCAAGTTAAACAAATGGAGCATGAGAAAGAATTTAAGCGGCTGGCATACAAGAGTGAGAGAGAGGAAAGAGAAAGAGAGAGAGAGAGGAAAAAGAAAGAGAAAGAGAGAGAGAGGAAAAAGAAAAGGAGAGAGAAGAAAGGAGAAAAGAAAGGATAGCCCTAGCAGAACAAAAAGAGAAAGAAAGGGAGATACAGATCAGGGAAAAAGATAAAGAGAGGGAGTTTGAACTTCAGAAAATGGCCATGAAACATGATAATCAGTTAAAATTGGCAGACGTAAAGGGAAACATACAGATGGATGAGGATAATGAGACAGAGCGTCATAGTCGAAGGCGTGGTGAGGTTTGACGAGAAGCAAGTGGGAGCCTTTTTCATTTCATTTGAGAAGGTAGCTAAACAAATGAAATGGCCACAGGACATGTGGGTGTTACTGATTCAAACAAAGCTGGTAGGTAAAGCTAGTGAAGTGTTTGCATCACTGCCGGAGGAGATATCTGGAACGTTTGAGGAGGTGAAAAAAATCCATCTTAAGTGCATATGAGCTACTGCCTGAAGCTGACAGACAAAGGTTTAGAAATTTAAGGAAAGAATTTGGTCAAACATACATGGAGTTTGAAAGGCTCAAACAGAGTAATTTTGATAGGTGGATAAGGGCTTTGAAAATAGACCACACGTATGAAGCTCTTGGAGAAATTATACTTTTAGAGGGGGTTAAAAATTCAATTCCTGATGTAGTGAGAACTCATGTGGAAGAACAGAGGGTTAAACCTGCGAGATTAGCAGCGGAAATGGCAGATAATTATGAATTAGTTCATAAATCAAAGATTGGTTTCTGACATCAGTTTCAGACGGTGAGGGATAGAAACTGGGGACATGAGAGATATTCAAGTGGTAAAGGTAAAGGTGATCTGATGGGAGACAATAAAGAGAATGTACCTGATGCGCAATCAATTACTCTCGAGACAAGGTGAGTCATAACTAATAGGCTTTAATCTGCTAGAACTGTTCCCCAGAAGCTTCGATACAGAAAGTGAAGGCTGCTGGGATGGCATCGGTTGTTATGGGCGGAGCTATTTACATCAGCCAATGGTAGACTCCTGGGTCTAGCCAATGGTCATCCACCTCTCAGGTACCGCAATACCTGGTATTACCACATTCACCCCCTGTTAAAAAAGAGCCCGGCGGGGTGATGGCCAGCGTTAATGTCGCCTTTCACGTGGTAGGACCAGGTATGGAGATGCCGTGATGTCGAGGGTAATAGCAAAGTGTTCATGGTGCAGCAATCAGTCGATCGGTTGGCCTGGTCATCCTTCTGGAGCGTCTGGGCTTCGTCAGTGATCCTGATGGGGGTCCCGGCGGTTGCGACTCCTGGAATGTGGTGTCGTCCTCCCAGGCAGCTTCGTCACCCCTAGGCGGCGCTGTTGGGGCGAAAAGTGGGCGGGAGGGGGCGCCTGTAGGGGGCATCGGGGCTTGTTCGGGCCTAGGTAGGGGCTGCGGGAGTACTGACCCTCCTGTCAGGTGCCGCGGGGAGGGTGGGTGTGGGGGCAATGGTGCGGGTGCGCGTGGGGCTCCGGCGGGGGCCAGGTCCCGAAGGGAGACCGTGTCTTGGCGGCTGTCAGGGAACGCTACATAGGCATACTGGGGGTTGGCCTGCAGCAGGTGGACCCTCTCGACCAACGGGTCCGACTTGTGCGCCCTCACATGTCTCCGAAACAGGATGGGTCCGGGTGTCGCTAGCCAGGTTGGGAGCGAGGTCCCGGAGGAGGGCTTCCTGGGGAAAACAAGGAGACATTCATGAGGTGTCTGATTTGTGGTAGTACAGAGCAGCGACCGTATGGAGTGAAGGGCCACCGGGAGGACTTCCTGCCAGCGGGAGACTGGGAGATTCCTAGACCGTAGGGCCAGCAGGACGGTCTTCCAGACTGTGCCGTTCTCCCTCTCAACCTGCCCGTTTCCCCGGGGGTTGTAACTGGTCGTCCTGCTCGAGGCGATGCCATTGCTGAGCAGGAATTGACGTAGTTCGTCACTCATAAAGGAGGACCCCCGATCACTGTGAATGTATGCGGGGAAACCGAACAGTGTAAAGATACCCTGGAGGGCCTTGATGATGGTGGTTGTGGTCATGTCTGGGCAGGGAATGGCGAATGGGAACCGGGAGTACTCTTCAATCACGTTCAGGAAGTACGTGTTGCGGTCAGTGACGGGACGCCTTTATCAGGTGCGTCCTCTCTGGCCTGTAGAAGTGCGGTTTGCACTCCGCGCAGATTTGGCAGTCCCTGGTGACTGTCCTGACCTCCTCGATGGAGTAGGGCAGGTTGCGGGTCTTGATAAAATGAAAGAAACGAGTGACCCCGGGTGGCAGAGGTCCTCGCGGAGGGATCGGAGGTGGTCCACTTGTGCGGTAGCACAAGTGCCGCAGGACATGGCATCAGGAGGCTGTTCAGCTTCCCCGGACGGTACAAGATCTCGTAATTGTAGGTGGAGAGTTCTATCCTCCACCGCAAGATCTTGTCGTTCTTAATCTTGCCCCGCTGTACATTATCGAACATGAAGGCAACCGACCGTTGGACCGTGAGGACAGTGAATCTCCTGCGGGCCAGGTAATGCCTCCAATGTCGCACAGCTTCTACTATCGCCTGGGCCTCCTTTTCGACCGAGGAGTGGCGAATTTCGGAAGCATGGAGAGTGCGGGAGAAGAAAGCCACAGGCCTGCCCGCTTGGTTGAGGGTGGCCGCCAGAGCTACGTCGGACGCATCGCTCTCGACCTGGAAGGGGAGGGACTCGTCGATGGCGCGCATCGTGGCTTTTGCAATGTCTGATTTGATGCGGCAGAAGGCCTGGCGGGCCTCCGTCGACAGGGGGAAGGTTGTGGACTGGATCAGGGTCCGAGCCTTGTCGGCGTAATTAGGGACCCACTGTGCGTAATAGCTGAAGAACCCGAGGCAGTGCTTTCGGGCCTTGGGGCAGTGAGGGAGGGGGAACTCCATGAGAGGGCGCATGCGCTCAGGGTCAGGGCCTATGACTCCACTTCGCACTACGTAGCCTAGGATGGCTAGACGGTCGGTGCTAAACACGCATTTATCCTTATTGTAAGTCAGATTAAGGATATTCGCTGTCTGGAGAAATATTCGGAGGTTGGTGTCGTGGTCCTGCTGGTCATGGCCGCAGATGGTGGCGTTATCAAGATACGGGAACGTTGTTCGTAAGCCGTACCGGTCAACCATTCGGTCCATCTCTCGCTGGAAGACCGAGACCCCGTTCGTGACACCGAAGGGAACCCTTAAAAAATGATAGAGCCGCCCATCTGCTTTGAAGGCAGTGTACTGGTGGTCACCATTACGTAGGGGTAGCTGGTGGTAGGCAGACTTGAGATCCACCGTTGAGAAAACCTTGTATTGCGCAATCCTGTTCACCAGGTCGGCTATACGGGGGAGAGGGTACGCATCCAGCTGCGTAAACCTGTTGATGGTCTGGCTGTAGTCAATGACCATCCTATGTTTCTCCCTGGTCTTTACCACCACTACTTGAGCCCTCCAGGGGCTGTTGCTCGCTTCGTTGACCCCTTCCTTCAGCAGCCTTTGGACCTCTGACCCGATGAAGGTCCGGTCCTGGGCACTGTACCGTCTGCTCCTGGTGGCGACGGGTTTGCAATCCGGGGTGAGGTTCGCAAACAGGGAAGGCGGGTCGACCTTAAGGGTCGCGAGGCCGCAGACAGTAAGGGGGGGTATAGGGCCGCCAAATTTAAAAGTCAGGCTTTGCAGATGGCACTGGAAATCCAGCCCAAGGAGGGTGGCTGCGCAGAGGTGCGACAGGACGTACAGGCGGAAATTGCGGAATTCCCTGCCTTGGACAGTGAGGTTCGCTAGGCAGAACCCCTTTATCTCCACCGCGTGTGACCCGGAGGCCAGCGAGATCCTTTGGTTTACGGGATGGGTGACAAGAGAACAACGCCATACCGTGTCGGGGTGAACAAAGCTTTCCGTGCTCCCAGAGTCGATCAAGCACGACGTCACGTGGCCGTTGATGGAGATCGTCGTTGTAGCTTTCGCAAGTGTCCGGGGCCGTCTCTGGTCCAGAGTCACCGAGGCCAGCTGCAGTAATGGAGAGCTCTGGTCGGGCAGCGTGTAGTTGGCTGTGCTGGGGGCCTGGGGCCCCATCCAAGATGGCGTCAGCCATGGGTCGCACATGAGTCCGGGGATGAAGAAGATGGCGGTGGCGAGGGACAAAATGGCGGCGCCCATCCGTCCAGCGTGGTGGCCGGGGGGCAAAATGGCCGCGCCCGTGGGTCGCACGCGGCCTGAGGGTAGGGGGGTGGCGGTTGGCGCTGGATGGCCGGGGCCTGAAAAGGGGGCTGCCGATAGTCGCTGGAGACCGCGGCCATGGCGCGGACCTGGCAGACCCCGACATAGTGGCCCTTCTTGCCGCACCCTTTGCAGGTGGCGGTGCGGGCCGGACAGCGCGGGCGGGGATGATTCGCCTGCCCGCAGAAGAAACAGCGGTGTCCGGCGGCGGTAGCGGGCCGTCTCGCCGCGCAGGCTTGCGGGGTCAGAGAGAAGGTCCGAGGGGCTGCCGCAACGGGGTGCCACACAGCCCAGGGGGCCGCCGCGCGTCCGGGAGCAAAAGCCAGCGCGTTGTTATATGCAACGTCCATGGACCCCGCCAGAGCACGTGCCCCAGTAAGTCCCAGAGTGTCCATTTCTAGGAGCCTTCGGCGGATATCGGGGGAAGTCATACCTGCCACGAAAGCATTCCTGATCAAAAGTTCCGATTGCTCACTTCCCAAAACTGGCGGGCAGCCACAGTTTCGGCCCAGCACCAGCAGCGCCCGGTAGAAGTCTTCCAACGTTTCTTCGGGGCTTTGCCTCCTAGTTGCCAGCAGGTGACGGGCGTAGACCTGGTTCACAGGGCGGATATAGTGTCCTTCTAGCAGCTCGATTGCTGCAGCATAATTCTCCGCCTCCTCGATCAGAGGGTAGATCCCAGGGCTGACCCGCGAGCGTAGAAGGTGCATCTTTTGTCTTTCCGTGATGGCCGTGTCGAGGTAGCCCTTAAAACACACCAGCCAATGTTTGAAGATAGCAGCAGAGTTGTCCGCGTGGGGGCTGAGCTGAAGGCACTCCGGTTTGATACGGAGATCCATCCTTTCAACTGAAGTTGTAGCAGATTAAATTGATGCGCAATCAATTATTCTCGAGACAAGGTGAGTCATAACTAATAGGCTTTAATCTGCTAGAACTGTTCCCCAGCAGCTTCGATACAGAAAGTGAAGGCTGCTGGGATGGCATCGGTTCTTATACTCCGCCTCTCAGGGCGGAGCTATGTACATCAGCCGATGGTAGACTCCTGGGTCTAGCCAATGGTCATCCACCTCTCAGGTACCGCAATACCTGGTATTACCACAGTACCTCAGATTAAAAAAGAAATCCAGGAGGGTGGAAAAGAAATGAATAGTTTCAAATGATTTTACTGTAATCGACTAGGCCATGTAAAGTCAGTGTTGGTGGTTGAAGAAAAGCACTGGGAAGGCTGATGTGGTAAAACAGGATAAGACAGTGGAGTTTGTTAGAGTGGTAAAGGAAAGCCCAAGGGAAGCGAAGGAGGTGCAAATGATTGTACAGCCTGTTCAAAAAGTAATTGTTAAGAAGGTACCAGATATCTTTAAAGAATTTACTTGTGTGGGTAACGTTTACTCATGTGTATCAGGAGGATCAGGTAAAGAAGTTACAATTGTAAGAGATACAGGAGCTAGTCAATCGTTAATGGTAAGAGATGAGGAGTTATGTAGTTTGGGAAGAATGTTCCCAGAAAAGGTGGTAATATGTGGAATTCAGGGTGAGAGGAGTAGCGTTCCATTATATAAGGTAAGTCCAGTGAAGAGTGGTGAAGTGGTAGTAGGAGTAATAGATAAACTATCTTGTCCAGGAATACACTTTATCTTGGGTAATGATATAGCTGGATCGCAGGTGGGAGTGATGCCTGCTGTGGTTGATAAGCCATTGGAAAATCAGTCACTGAAGTGTTGAAGGACAAATATCCTGGGATTTTTCCGGATTGTGTAGTAACAAGGTCGCAAAGTCACAGGTTAAGACAAGAGGAGAAATCAAAGAGTGAAGATGAAGTTGAAGTGCAATTATCAGAAACGATTTTTGATCAGATGGTTGAAAAAGAACAAGAACAGGTGGAGGATGAGACGGATATTTTTAGTTCAGGAAAATTGGCGGAGTTACAACAGAAAGATGTAGAAATAAAACGGATATATCAGAAAGCATATACGGAAGAGGAATCTGAGAGTATACCAGAGGGTTATTACCGTAAAAATGATGTCTTGATGAGAAAATGGAGACCTGTACATATGCAGGCGGATGAAAAGTGGGCAGAAGTTCATCAGGTAGTATTGCCGGTAGGGTATAGAAAGGAGGTGTTGCGAGTTGCACATGAGGTACCAGTGGGAGGTCATTTGGGAATAAGGAAAACTCAAGCTAAAATCCAGAAACATTTTTATTGGCCTGGACTACATAAAGATGTAGTTAAATTTAGTCAATCATGTCACACATGTCAAGTGATAGGGAAACCTCAAGCAGTGATAAAACCAGCGCCCTTAATACCCATTCCAGCATTTGAGGAACCTTTTACAAGGGTCCTAATTGATTGCGTAGGACCGCTTCCGAAAACAAAAAGTGGGAATCAATATCTTTTGACTATAATGGATGTGTCTACTAGGTTTCCAGAGGCCATTCCAGTACGTAATATTACAGCTAAAAGGATTGTGGAGGAGTTACTTAATTACTTTACTACATATGGACGACCCACAGAAATTCAATCGGATCAAGGAACGAATTTTACTTCAAAGTTATTCAAAGAAGTTATGGATAGCTTAGGAATAAAACAATTTAAATCAACTGTGTACCATCCAGAATCGCAAGGAACGTTAGAAAGGTGGCATCAGACATTAAAGACAATGTTGAGGGTGTATTGTCAAGATTATCCAGAGGATTGGGATAAAGGAATCCCATTCGTATTGTTTGCAATTAGGGATGCACCTAATGAGTCTAAAAATTTAGTCCTTTTGAACTAATTTTTGGTCATGAGGTAAGAGGACCACTTAAATTGATTAAGGAAAAATTGGTGGGTGAGAAATCGGAAATTACACGATTGGATTACGTGTCTAATTTTAGGGAACGATTAAATAGAGCAGGTGAATTGGCTAGACAATATTTGAAAGTTGCACAAAATGTGATGAAACGGGTAGCGGACAAGAAATCCAAAGTACGTAGTTTTGCCAGTGGGGATAAAGTTTTAGTGTTGTTACCAGTGGTAGGTGAGCCTTTAAAAGCTAGGTTTTGTGGACCGTATCAGATTGAAAAGAAATTAAGTGAGGTGAATTATGTGGTAAAAACACCAGATAGAAGGAAAACTCACCGAGTGAATATGCTTAAAAGGTACTTTGAAAGGGAAGGAGAGAAAAAGGAGGTTTTAATGATTCTATCTCAAAGTGACGAACCAAATCCAGATGACTGTGAATTTGACATACCTCAGCCTAAATTGGAAAATGAGGATGTTCTTAAACATTGGGATGAATTGTTAAGTTACCTTCCAGAGGAAAAACAAACTGACCTGAAAGAGTTATTGATATCACATGGGCAAGTTTGTAGAGATAAATTGGGAAGTACTAAAATGGCTATACATGCTGTTGATGTGGGAAATGATGTTCCTATCAAACAACATCCATACAGACTTAATCCTTTAAAATTGGCACAGGTTAACAGAGAGATTGAGAGTATGCCGAAGAATGGCATAATTGAAGTGGGTTGCAGCCAATGGAGCCCACCCATAGTGATGGTACCTAAACCAGACGGTACCCAACTGTTGTGTGTGGACTATCGAAAGGTGAATGCAGTTACAAGAACGGGCTCTTATCCTCTCCCACGTTTGAAGGATTGCATTGGGAAAGTGGGACAATCTGCTTTTATTTCCAACCTCCAGACATGGAAAGAACATTTAAAACATCGTATGGAGTTCTTCGATCGACTTCAAGAGGCGGGTTTGGTGATGAACCTAGCCGAACGTGAATTTGGAGAAGCCCGAATCACTTTCCTTGAGGAGTTTCCGATACCCTCAAGACGAAGGGAGGCAATGCGATCTCTTAACATGAATGAATTTGATCGAACCTTTGTGCAAAAGTTTTGTGGCGTGATTACTCCATTGATGGACTTACTAAAGAAACCTAAAAAATGTCAATGGACAGTGGACTTTCAACAGGCATTTGACTGCCTGAAATCTGTGATCACCAATGCTCCTGTATTGGAGAATTGCAAGGGACTCTGTGGTCAGATTTAACTAAAGTATCTGATTCTGAAGAGAAATGCCGAGGAGTAGAGGAATGGATGAATTGTGCAGAGACTTTGTTCAAAGAGACTGTCAATCGAGAAGGATTTCAGTTAGAGGAAGAAGAACAAAGAAAAATGGACTATATTATTATACCTGTTTGAGTGTGTTGTTTTCTTTAAATGAAAATGTATATTTACTGTGTGCATTTCTTAGTGGATGGTGCAAAAGTGAAAAATGAAACCATCTTGAAGTTGATGGTTTATTTTTTTTTCTTGGGGGGAGGTGTCATGTGAGGATACCTTTAAGACATGGATGTTTAAGCAATGTACCTTTAAGAAAACAGTGATGTCAGAGAGTGGGTGGGGCTGAGCTCAGGTCAGCCATTTTGGAAGTTTAGTTTTGCAGTTTTGAAAAGTGCCTGGATTGTTTTGCTGAGAGCAGCTTCAAAGTGCCTGGCTGTTTTGCTGTGAGCTGATTAAAAGGAGAAAGCCAGTTTGAAAAGAGCTTGGGAGTGTCTGTGTGTTTCCAGAGAGTTGCAAGTTTGACGGAAAAGAGCTGGGTGTGTGTCTGTGTTTTGCAGTGAGCTGGATCTCTGCAATAAAAGACTATCTCTGGATCATTTGGGTGATTTAAACTCATATTAGTAAAACCTTTAACCTGATGTGATTTTGTTTAAAGGTGTTAAATATCTTGGAAGTTCGAAGGAACATTTTAAGGAATTATTTACTGTTGCAATATTTTCTGAGTTATCTTTGAAGTAAGGGGTGTTAAGAGATCCAATGTTTATTTAAGATGTTAAGTTGAGTTCATGGAATAAACAGTGTTTTGTGTTTAAAAACCCACATGTCCATAATTGTAAACCCACACCTAGGGAAAAAGCCGTGTGCTAGGAAGAGCAACAAATACATTAAAGGGAGAGGTTGATTGAACTCCATGATACGTTTTGGGGTTCTAAAAAACCTCACCCATAACACTACTGTTAGCAATAAAATTGCTCCAGCAATATAATGTCTGAATTTGTTCTAAGTAAATGATCAAAAAACCACCGTTAATGACCACTAGCTCTTGTTGGTTGCAGCTCTTCTTTCTGAAGATGGGATGGATTCCATCCTTGTTGAATGTGGTGCTCCTTCCAATGCCTTGCAGTAACAAAGTTACTGTAATATACACCTTTTTCCTTTCAATGGTGGACAAGATGTTACATTGTCAAGGTCTCACAGACCTATCGAAGAAGCCCTACTTCATGATAATATATCACATTGTTGTCTAAAACTTACATTTACAGTCCCCATGACAGAATTCATCTTACTTCGACTTCATTTCAGTAAATTCCATCAGGAGGAGACCACAATTACAATTGGTTGACCGGATAGCTCAAGCAAAGTCCAATCGTCTAGCTGGCAAACTTTCTGAGGAGGGCTGTATGTTGAAAAGGCCCATCGGGTTCTATGTAATCTCATCAGGGTCTCATTTACACACTCGTCTACTTTATCAACAGTCTGGGTGTCTGCTGAGTTGGGTTGACTTGGGAAGCATTTAGAAATGGTAGACGGAGCCCAATTCTCAATTCCACTCCTGTTTCTCGCAACATTTGCTGACACGGAATAGCAAGTTATTACAAGGTAATTGGGATGTCAAACAATATTTTATCTCCCGAGGCTAGAAATAGGAAGATAGAGCAGACAAACACGTGGCTAAACAGCTGGTGTAGGAGGGAGGGTTTCTGTTATCTGGACCACTGGGAGCTCTTCCGGGGCAGGTGTGACCTGTATAAGATGGACGGGTTGCATCTAAACCGGAGAGGCATAAATATCCTGGCCGCGAGGTTTGCTAGTGTCACACGGGAGGGTTTAAACTAGTATGGCAGGGGGGTGGGCACGGGAGCAATAGGTCAGAAGGTGAGAGCATTGAGGGAGAACTAGGGAATAGGGACAGTGTGGCTCTGAGGCAGCGCAGACGGGGAGAAGTTGCTGAACACAGCGGGTCTGGTGGCCTGAAGTGCATATGTTTTAATGCAAGGAGCATTACGGGTAAGGCAGATGAACTTAGAGCTTGGATTACTACTTGGAACTATGATGTTGTTGCCATTACAGAGACCTGGTTGAGGGAAGGGCAGGATTGGCAGCTAAACGTTCCAGGATTTAGATGTTTCAGGCGGGATAGAGGGGGATGTAAAAGGGGAGGCGGAGTTGCGCTACTTGTTCAGGAGAGTATCACAGCTATACAGCGAGAGGACACCTCAGAGGGCAGTGAGGCTATATGGGTAGAGATCAGGAATAAGAAGGGTGCAGTCACAATGTTGGGGGTATACTACAGGCCTCCCAACAGCCAGCGGGAGATAGAGGAGCAGATAGGTAGACAGATTTTGGAAAAGAGTAAAAACAACAGGGTTGTGGTGATGGGAGACTTCAACTTCCCCAATATTGACTGGGACTCACTTAGTGCCAGGGGCTTAGACGGGGCAGAGTTTGTAAGGAGCATCCAGGAGGGCTTCTTAAAACAATATGTAAACAGTCCAACTAGGGAAGGGGCGGTACTGGACCTGGTATTGGGGAATGAGCCCGGCCAGGTGGTAGATGTTTCAGTAGGGGAGCATTTCGGTAACAGTGACCACAATTCAGTAAGTTTTAAAGTACTGGTGGACAAGGATAAGAGTGGTCCGAGGATGAATGTGCTAAATTGGGGGAAGGCTAATTATAACAATATTAGGCGGGAACTGAAGAACATAGATTGGGGGCGGATGTTTGAGGGCAAATCAACATCTGACATGTGGGAGGCTTTCAAGTGTCAGTTGAAAGGAATACAGGACAGGCATGTTCCTGTGAGGAAGAAAGATAAATACGGCAATTTTCGGGAACCTTGGATGACGAGTGATATTGTAGGCCTCGTCAAAAAGAAAAAGGAGGCATTTGTCAGGGCTAAAAGGCTGGGAACAGACGAAGCCTGTGTGGCATATAAGGAGAGTAGGAAGGAACTTAAGCAAGGAGTCAGGAGGGCTAGAAGGGGTCATGAAAAGTCATTGGCAAATAGGGTTAAGGAAAATCCCAAGGCTTTTTACACTTACATAAAAAGCAAGAGGGTAGCCTGGGAAAGGGTTGGCCCACTGAAGGATAGGCAAGGGAATCTATGTGTGGAGCCAGAGGAAATGGGCGAGGTACTAAATGAATACTTTGCATCAGTATTCACCAAAGAGAAGGAATTGGTAGATGTTGAGTCTGGAGAAGGGGGTGTAGATAGCCTGGGTCACATTGTGATCCAAAAAGACGAGGTGTTGGGTGTCTTAAAAAATATTAAGGTAGATAAGTCCCCAGGGCCGGATGGGATCTACCCCAGAATACTGAAGGAGGCTGGAGAGGAAATTGCTGAGGCCTTGACAGAAATCTTTGGATCCTCGCTGTCTTCAGGGGATGTCCCGGAGGACTGGAGAATAGCCAATGTTGTTCCTCTGTTTAAGAAGGGTGGCAGGGATAATCCCGGGAACTACAGGCCGGTGAGCCTTACTTCAGTGGTAGGGAAATTACTGGAGAGAATTCTTCGAGACAGGATCTACTCCCATTTGGAAGCAAATGGACGTATTAGTGAGAGGCAGCACGGTTTTGTGAAGGGGAGGTCGTGTCTCACTAACTTGATAGAGTTTTTCTAGGAGGTCACTAAGATGATTGATGCAGGTAGGGCAGTAGATGTTGTCTATATGGACTTCAGTAAGGCCTTTGACAAGGTCCCTCATGGTAGACTAGTACAAAAGGTGAAGTCACACGGGATCAGGGGTGAACTGGCAAGGTGGATACAGAACTGGCTAGGCCATAGAAGGCAGAGGGTAGCAATGGAGGGATGCTTTTCTAATTGGAGGGCTGTGACCAGTGGTGTTCCACAGGGATCAGTGCTGGGACCTTTGCTCTTTGTAGTATATATAAATGATTTGGAGGAAAATGTAACTGGTCTGATTAGTAAGTTTGCAGACGACACAAAGGTTGGTGGAATTGCGGATAGCGATGAGGACTGTCTGAGGATACAGCAGGATTTAGATTGTCTGGAGACTTGGGCGGAGAGATGGCAGATGGAGTTTAACCTGGACAAATGTGAGGTAATGCATTTTGGAAGGGCTAATGCAGGTAGGGAATATACAGTGAATGGTAGAACCCTCAAGAGTATTGAAAGTCAAAGAGATCTAGGAGTACAGGTCCACAGATCACTGAAAGGGGCTACACAGGTGGAGAAGGTAGTCAAGAAGGCATACGGCATGCTTGCCTTCATTGGCCGGGGCATTGAGTATAAGAATTGGCAAGTCATGTTGCAGCTGTATAGAACCTTAGTTAGGCCACACTTGGAGTATAGTGTTCAATTCTGGTCGCCACACTACCAGAAGGATGTGGAGGCTTTAGAGAGGGTGCAGAAGAGATTTACCAGAATGTTGCCTGGTATGGAGGGCATAAGCTATGAGGAGCGATTGAATAAACTCGGTTTGTTCTCACTGGAACGAAGGAGGTTGAGGGGCGACCTGATAGAGGTATACAAAATTATGAGGGGCATAGACAGAGTGGATAGTCAGAGGCTTTTCCCCAGGGTAGAGGGGTCAATTACTAGGGGGCATAGGTTTAAGGTGAGAGGGGCAAAGTTTAGAGTAGATGTACGAGGCAAGTTTTTTACGCAGAGGGTAGTGGGTGCCTGGAACTCACTACCGGAGGAGGTAGTGGAGGCAGGGACGATAGGGACATTTAAGGGGCATCTTGACAAATATATGAATAGGATGGGAATAGAAGGATACGGACCCAGGAAGTGTAGAAGATTGTAGTTTAGTCGGGCAGTATGGTCGGCACGGGCTTGGAGGGCCGAAGGGCCTGTTCCTGTGCTGTACATTTCTTTGTTCTTTGTTCTTTGTTCTCCCCTCTGCAGCTGTATAAACATTGCATGTGATTTAATAAAAAACAGAGTCCTGTTTTGGACGCATAATGCGAGGTCTTTCTCGGCGCTGCCTGTGCTGAGAATGACCCCACTATCAAACAGGATTCTGTCGTTTTTTTCTGGCCTCGGTTGGGAACTACCCACTGAGGCCGCACTTTCCTCATTTCCTGGATGAGAACGGGGCTCCATTTTTAAATGCTGCCCCGATCTTTCGAACCCCCTCCTACACCCCACTGTGGCCTCCGGTCTCACCCACTTCCCCAACTGACCCCTTAGGGTTCTTCAAGCAACTGCTCATGCCACCTCTTAAAGGCAGCACCTCTGGGCCCAATCCCTGGCATGGGCAACTTGGCACCTGGGCACCTTGGTACGTCAACCCTGGAACTCTGGCAGCACTCCTGCAAGCATGGCATTGCCAGCGCAGTGTCAACATGCCAGGTTGGCAGTGCCAAGGTGCCCGGGTGCCATCGGGAATGGCAGGGTACCACCCTGGCCAGAGCCCGACTACCCGGGGGCCTCCGATGGCCTTGGAGACCACCCAGGTGCCATTGCGTCTGGCCCATGTTGTGTGGACCAGTGTTAAACCGCGCCATGGTGAGGTGTCCCAGACATGGGCTCTAGTTTCAGGGCCTCGGGAGAATTGGGTGCAGACATATTTAAATTAGTCTAATAGTTCACTTAAATATGTTAATTTGGATCCAGATTGTGATGTCTCGCGAGATATTGTTAGCTCTCGCAAGACTTTCTGAGCATCAAAAATCTCGTGAGAGGCCTCTTGCGGAAATAATGGCCTCGTCGCATAACCAAGTCAGGCATGACAAAGCCATTAGATCGCACCCGTTGTTTGCTGAAATCTAAGTGGTTTATCCATCTTTGGAGCCCAGCCAAGCGTTCATAATGCGGCCTAATTTCTTGCTTTGGTTGTCAGTTGCCAGTTGCTCATCAAAACTATCCCCAGTTTCTGAAAGCATCTGGTGAATGTCCAGCTTGAAAATTATGTCAAAAAGGGTTTCTCCTCCCAGAACGATTCTGTCTAATTCCACCTTACAGCTCTTGGTCTGTAGCCCTGTAGGTAACAGCACCTCAGGCACAAATCTGGCGTTTGTGATTGACAAGGGGTTTTCTTGATTAATAAGGGGATCGGGGGTTATGTGGAGTGTGATGATATGCAGTAACAGTGTATATGACAGTGTATATAGCCTCTGACCACTAGGTGTCATGCAAGAGGAACAGGACACTGGAACGGTACAGAGCAAGTCTTGATCAGAAGCTGTTAGTAGCATGGTCAGAAAATCCACAGTTTGGTTAGCAATAATTTAGTTTACCCACAGTTTATTCAACATCAAATAGCTAGTCTTGAACTATATGTTCTGTCGTACACTGATTCATTTCTTATCATAGTACACAAACATAACAGGGAGAAGGCAGGAGAATGGAATGAGGAACATATCAGCCATGATCGAATGGCAGAGCATACTCAATGGGCCGAATGGCCTAATTCTGCTCCTATATCTCATGATCTTATGGTCTAATAAGTTCAAGGAATTCCGGCATCTTTTTGCAAACGTCTGAATACATAAGAGTTGGCAAGTTACAACACTGCACTTAGTGGCCATTTAAATAAAATTTAAATTGCACTAATTCCTCCGAATGAATAAATGTTACTTTGGTCTTCCTTCTTGTGCACTGATTTGAAATCAATGAAAAGTTTCGACCTGAAACACGGTTTACAAATCAGCAGTTGAAAACAGAAAAGGTATTTCCAGTATTTTGCACTGAATTTTCGGGATGGAGGTGGACGACTCTCGAATCACAAGGCCAGCATGTTGGTTTCCTGACCTCATCACTGAAGGTGCTGGGGGCCTGACAAAGTCGACCGTCCCCATGAGGTGGGAAGGCATTAGGCTTGTTGGGAGCCTTGTTAACCAGGGATTTTACCAGCAAGGTTAGTCTGATGTAAGGGGAGGCAGGCACCCAACCGCTGGCTGGGGTGCCAAAGATCGCTCTGTAGAGGGGCAACCTAACGCTATAACCTGCCCAGTAGTGGCCTGGATGCTTACTCCATTTTCTACTTCAAATTTTGAAGATGTTGGTGAGAGGGCAGTTAAGGTAAAGATAAAGCCACCGAGGTCCCAGATGGCCATTGGCTGCTTTCCCCATTGAGGGGGAGAGCTAACTGGTGGTGATTTAAGCTGAGGATCGCCACACCTCAGGCGAGGGACAAGGTTGAGAAAGTGGGGCCCTCATGAATAACCTCAGCCAGTACAGAAATTGAACCTGCGCTGCTGGCCTTGTTCTGCATCTTGAACCAGCTGTCTAGCCCACTGAGCTAAACCGGCCCAAGGGAAGTGGAGGGGGGGGGGGGGGGGTGCACCTTCATGTTGAAACACCTTCTCAGTCACTCAATATTTCTTGCAGCCAATTGCTCCTCCATAGCTTGAAGGTCTCTGATTAGCCATCCAGTTCCCAGGCTCCATCCAAACCCTTACCAGAGCTAATCTCTGGATAGCTTGAGTCTGGGGGTCTTCTCTCATGATGGCCAAAGGAAGCCCTTCAAGGATACTTTGAAGGCTTCACTTTGGAGTTTTCATGTCGACTTCGAGTTCTGGAGGAAGCTTCACTGCGCCTGGCAAAACCAAATTAAAAAAACAGTGCAGCTTCCTGTGAAAACAAACGCATTTCAGAGGCGGAGAGAAAGCGCGAGAGAGGAAATCCCAAACTCAATCACCTGTAGTAACCTGTCCTTCTTGCAGCTTCTGGGTGCGGATCAGCCTTAGTGGTCAAATAGGGACTGCACAGGAACCCTACCAATCTCCTGGATCGTGTGGCCATTTTTGCCTCGAAGGTTGAACAAGACCTTCTCATGTTGCATGGTTTCCAGTAGGTGGAGCTCTTTAGTGTTGTTTGAGCAGATTTCAGCAGAACATGTTTGTTTTAAGTACGTGTTTACTGGGAACAAAATGAGGGAAAATAAACTCTTTTGGAAATTGTACATGAATTCTGAAATTCATTAGACAGATGACACATTTCTACCTACGATATATATCTTTACTGAAGTAAAAACTAGTGGTCCTCTGTTTTTTTTTCAATACAGAGGTAAACATCTGGGTGAAGAATCAGCTTCTGAGAAAAGGCGCTCCTCTGATGTTGCAAAGCATTCATTTTTCCTCTGAAAATACAGCATTGTTCAGAGATATATTAGCTGTCTGGTTAAATAGGTGTCCTGAAACTTTCATCACTTAAGGTGTCAGACCCACAATGAAAGGTAACATGGTCAGTGTTAGGAATGATAACCAGGGCTGCTTAGCTCAGCTGTGAGGACAGCTGGTTCGTGATGCAGAGCAAGGCCAGTAATGCGGCTGAGGTTCCCTTCTCAACCTTGTCTCTCGCCTGAAGTGTGGTGATCCTCAGGTTAAATCACTACCAGTCAGCTGTCCCCCTCAAAGGGAAGATAGAGAATGCACCTTTGCAGGAGATGACAAAGTTACATTCTGAGGGGCTAAAGCTACAGTCTTTGAAACTAGGGAGTGAGGTTTCACGGTGAAACGATTAGGGGGAAGAATTCCAGGGGGGCAATTAGTGAAAAAAATGTGCATTATTGGGGAACGAGGGATGGGCTGCAGACTGGTATCTGGGGAACGGGATGAGCAGTAGACCGGTGTCTGGAGAATGGAGGACGGGCTGTAGACTGTTGTCTGGGAAATGGAAGGTGGACAGTAGACTGGTGTCTGGGGAATGGAATGAGCAGTACACTGGTGTCTGGGGAATGGGTTGTAGACTGGTGTCTGAGGAATTGGGATGGGCAGTAGACTGGTGCCTGGGGAATTGGGGATGGGCAGTAGACTGGTGTCTGGGGAATTGGAGATTGGGCAGTAGACTGGTGTCTGGGGAGTGGGGGATGGGCAGTAGACTGGTGTCTGGAGAATGGAGGGTGGGCAGTCGACTAAAATCTGGGGAGTGGAGGTTGGGCTGTAGATTGGTGACCAGGAAATGGAGGGTGGGCAGTAGACTGGTGTCTGTGGAATGGGGGATCAGCAGTAGACTGGTGTCTGGGTAGTGGAGTTTGGGCAGTAGACTGGTGACCAGGGAATGGAGGTTGGGCTGTAGATTGGTGTTGGTGGAATAGAGGTTGGGCTGTTGATTGGTGTCTGTGGAATGGAACACGGGGAATGGCGGATGGGCCGCACACAGTTGTCTGGGGAATGGGTTGTACACTGGTGTCTGAGGAATGGGGATGGGCAGTAGACTGGTGTCTGGGGAGTGGGGGATCGGCAGTAGACTGGTGTCTGGGGAGTGGGGGATCGGCAGTAGGCTGGTGTCTGGGGAGTGGGGGATCGGCAGTAGACTGGTGTCTGGGGAGTGGGGGATCGGCAGTAGACTGGTGTCTGGGGAGTGGGGGATCGGCAGTAGACTGGTGTCTGGGGAGTGGGGGATCGGCAGTAGACTGGTGTCTGAGGAATGGGGATGGGCAGTAGACTGGTGTCTGGGGAGTGGGGGATCGGCAGTAGACTGGTGTCTGGGGAGTGGGGGATCGGCAGTAGTCTGGTGTCTGGGGAGTGGGAGATCGGCAGTAGACTGGTGTCTGGGGAGTGGGGGATCGGCAGTAGACTGGTGTCTGGGGAGTGGGAGATCGGCAGTAGACTGGTGTCTGGGGAGTGGGGGATCGGCAGTAGACTGGTGTCTGGGGAATGGGGGATCGGCAGTAGACTGGTGTCTGGGGAGTGGGGGATCGGCAGTAGACTGGTGTCTGGGGAGTGGGAGATCGGCAGTAGACTGGTGTCTGGGGAGTGGGGGGGATCGGCAGTAGACTGGTGTCTGGGGAGTGGGGGATCGGCAGTAGACTGGTGTCTGGGGAGTGGGGGATCGGCAGTAGACTGGCGTCTGGGGAGTGGGGGGGATCGGCAGTAGACTGGTGTCTGGGGAGTGGGAGGGATCGGCAGTAGACTGGTGTCTGGGGAGTGGGGGATCGGCAGTAGACTGGTGTCTGGGGAGTGGGAGATCGGCAGTCGACTGGTGTCTGGGGAATGGGGGATCGGCAGTAGACTGGTGTCTGGGGAATGGGGGATCGGCAGTAGACTGGTGTCTGGGGAGTGGGGGATCGGCAGTAGACTGGTGTCTGGGGAGTGGGGGATCGACAGTAGACTGGCGGTCTGGGGAGTGGGGGATGGGCAGTAGACTGGTGTCTGGGGAGTGGGGGGATCGGCAGTAGACTGGTGTCTGGGGAATGGGGGATCGGCAGTAGACTGGTGTCTGGGGAGTGGGGGGTCGGCAGTAGACTGGCGGTCTGGGGAGTGGGGGATGGGCAGTAGACTGGTGTCTGGGGAGTGGGGGGATCGGCAGTAGACTGGTGTCTGGGGAGTGGGGGGTCGGCAGTAGACTGGCGGTCTGGGGAGTGGGGGATGGGCAGTAGACTGGCGTCTGGGGAATGGGGGATCGGCAGTAGACTGGTGTCTGGGGAGTGGGGGATCGGCAGTAGACTGGTGTCTGGGGAGTGGGGGATCGGCAGTAGACTGGTGTCTGGGGAATGGGGGATCGGCAGTAGACTGGTGTCTGGGGAGTGGGGGGATCGGCAGTAGACTGGTGTCTGGGGAGTGGGGGATCGGCAGTAGACTGGTGTCTGGGGAGTGGGGGATCGGCAGTAGACTGGCTGTCTGGGGAATGGGGGATCGGCAGTAGACTGGCGGTCTGGGGAGTGGGGGATCGGCAGTAGACTGGTGTCTGGGGAATGGGGGATCGGCAGTAGACTGGTGTCTGGGGAGTGGGGGATCGGCAGTAGACTGGTGTCTGGGGAATGGGGGATCGGCAGTAGACTGGTGTCTGGGGAGTGGGGGGATCGGCAGTAGACTGGTGTCTGGGGAGTGGGGGGATCGGCAGTAGACTGGTGTCTGGGGAGTGGGGGGATCGGCAGTAGACTGGTGTCTGGGGAGTGGGAGATCGGCAGTAGACTGGTGTCTGGGGAGTGGGGGGATCGGCAGTAGACTGGTGTCTGGGGAGTGGGGGATCGGCAGTAGACTGGTGTATGGGGAGTGGGGGATCGGCAGTATACTGGTGTCTGGGGAATGGGGGATCGGCAGTAGACTGGTGTCTGGGGAGTGGGGGGGATCGGCAGTAGACTGGCTGTCTGGGGAGTGGGGGATCGGCAGTAGACTGGTGTCTGGGGAGTGGGGGATCGGCAGTAGACTGGTGTCTGGGGAGTGGGGGATCGGCAGTAGACTGGTGTCTGGGGAGTGGGGGATCGGCAGTAGACTGGTGTCTGGGGAGTGGGGGATCGGCAGTAGACTGGTGTCTGGGGAATGGGGGATCGGCAGTAGACTGGTGTCTGGGGAGTGGGGGGGATCGGCAGTAGACTGGTGTCTGGGGAGTGGGGGGATCGGCAGTAGACTGGTGTCTGGGGAGTGGGGGGATCGGCAGTAGACTGGTGTCTGGGGAGTGGGGGGATCGGCAGTAGACTGGCTGTCTGGGGAGTGGGGGATCGGCAGTAGACTGGCGGTCTGGGGAGTGGGAGATCGGCAGTAGACTGGTGTCTGGGGAGTGGGGGGATCGGCAGTAGACTGGTGTCTGGGGAGTGGGGGATCGGCAGTAGACTGGTGTCTGGGGAGTGGGGGATCAGCAGTAGACTGGTGTATGGGGAGTGGGGGATCGGCAGTAGACTGGTGTCTGGGGAATGGGGGATCGGCAGTAGACTGGTGTCTGGGGAGTGGGGGGATCGGCAGTAGACTGATGTCTGGGGAGTGGGGGATCGGCAGTAGACTGGTGTCTGGGGAGTTAGGGATCGGCAGTAGACTGGTGTCTGGGGAGTTAGGGATCGGCAGTAGACTGGTGTCTGGGGAGTGGGGGGATCGGCAGTAGACTGGTGTCTGGGAGTGGGGGATCGGCAGTAGACTGGTGTCTGGGGAGTGGGGGATCGGCAGTAGACTGGTGTCTGGGGAGTGGGGGATCGGCAGTAGACTGGTGTCTGGGGAGTTAGGGATCGGCAGTAGACTGGTGTCTGGGGAATGGGGGCTATGCATAACTGGGGATGTTAAATTAGTTAGCCTCTTGTGGAGTTCTGGTCAGATTAAACAAAGCACGTGGAAGTTGACTATGTTACGGAGCCTGAGTGAGGGCCATTGTCTATGGTGTTCTGAATAATTTGGAATTTGTGGAGGACGAAAGTTTAAAAAACTTTTCATACATTTTTAAATGACAGGGAAAACATTGGAAGCTGATATTTGAGGCAGTGAAAGTGAGGATCTGAGCTTTGACATTGGTGAGCTGAAGCATAAATGACCACTTTCCAAAACAAAGAAAGCATCTCGTCACCAGGCTCAAAGTGGGCTGGGAAATTTAACTCAGTGTTTACTGGGATGCAGAGATTATCAGTCTGTAGATTCCGCCCAAGGGGGTAGCTGAAAGAATCGATTGAATCAGCCAGAAGCACAGTTGGTTTGGTTTGGTTTGACTAATGTACATTGGTTTGGCTGCTGTTCTGTGAAGGTAATAATAATAATCTTTATTGTTGTCACAAGTAGGCTTACATTCACATTGTAATGAAGTTACTGGCGAAAAGAGTAAATAGGATGGTCAATAGGGCTTTAAACTAGAGATTGTGGGGGAAGGGAAAGTCAGGGAACCAAGAGGTGAAGTAATCAGTGGACAGCGTAGCTGCTTAGGAATACAAAAAGCACGAAAAGACAGAACTCAGGAGAGGTTACGATAGTCCCCATCTCACAAAATATGACACAGTGTATGGAAAGGCTCAGTAAACCAAGGTCCACCACACTAAGAAAACAAAAAGGGACGGTCAATAGAGAATTAAAGGTGCTATATTTAAATGTGCGCAGTGTACGGAACAAGGTAGATGAGTTTGTGGCCCAGATTGTGACTGGCAGGTATGATGTGGTAGGCATCACAGAGACGTGGTTGCAGGGGGTTCAGGACTGGCATTTAAACATCCAGGGATTCACAACCTATCGAAAAGACAAGAGAGGTGGGCAGAGGGGGCGGGGTTGCCTTGTTAATTAGGAATGAAATTAAATCAATATGACTAAACGACATAGGGTCAGATGATGTGGAGTCTGTGTGGGTAGAGTTGAGGAACCACAAAGGCAAAAAAACCATAATGGGAGTTATGTACAGGCCTCCTAACAGTGGTCAGGACCAGGGGCACAAAATGCACCACGAAATAGAAAGTGCATGTCAGAAAGGCAAGGTCACAGTGATCATGGGGGACTTCAATATGCAGGTGGACTGGGTAAATAATGCTGCCAGTGCCCCAAGGAAAGGGAATTCATTGAATGTTTACAGGAGGGCTTTTTGGAACAGCTTGTGATGGAGCCTACGAGCGAACAGGCCATTCTGGACTTAGTGTTATGTAATGAGCCAGACTTGATTAAAGATCTTAAAGTAAGGGAATACTTAGGAGGCAGTGATCATAATATGGTAGAATTCAATCTCCAATTTGAAAGAAAGAAGGTAGAATCAGATGTAAAGGTTTACAGTTAAATAAAGGTAACTACAGGGGCATGAGGGAGGAACTGACGAAAATCGACTGGGAGCAGAGCCTAGTGGGAAAGACAGTAGAACAGCAATGGCAGGAGTTTCTGGGAATAATTGAGGACACAGTACAGAGGTTCATCCCAAAGAAAAGAAAGGTTATCAGAGGGGGGATTAGGCAGCCATGGCTGACAAAGGAAGTTAGGGAATGCATCAAAGCAAAAGAGAAAGCCTATAATGTGGCAAAGAGTAGTGGGAAGTCAGAAATTTGGGAAGGCTACAAAAATAAACAGAGGATAACAAAGAGAGAAATAAGGAAAGAGAGGATCAAATATGAAGGTAGGCTAGCCAGTAACATTAGGAATGATTGTAAAAGTTTCTTTAAATACATTAAAAACAAACGGGAGGCAAAAGTAGACATTGGGCTGCTCCAAAATGATGCTGGTAATCTAGTGATGGGAGACAAGGAAATAGCTGAGGAACTAAATAAGTACTTTGCGTCAGTCTTCACAGTAGAAGACATGAGTGATATCCCAACAATTCCGGAGAGTCAGGGGGCAGAGTTGAATATGGTAGCCATCACAAAGGAGAAAGTGCTAGAGAAACTAAGAGGTCTAAAAATTGATAAATCTCCGGGCCCAGATGGGCTACATCCTAGAGTTCTAAAGGAAATAGCTGAAGAAATAGTGGAGGCGTTAGTTATGATCTTTCAAAAGTCATTGGAGTCAGGGAAAGTCCCAGAGGATTGGAAAATCGCTGTTGTAACCCCCCTGTTCACGAAGGGAACAAGGAAAAAGATGGAAAATTATAGGCCAATTAGCCTAACCTCGGTTGTTGGCAAGATTCTAGAATCCATCGTTAAGGATGAGATTTCTAAATTCTTGGAAATGCAGGGTCGGATTAGAACAAGTGAGCATGGGATTTAGTAAGGGGAGGTCGTGCCTGACAAACCTGTTAGAGTTCTTTGAAGAGGTAACAAATAGATTAGACCAAGGAGAGCCAATGGATGTTATCTATCTTGACTTCCAAAAGGCTTTTGATAAGGTGCCTCACGGGAGACTGCTGAGTAAAATAAGGGCCCAGGGTATTCGAGGCAAGCTACTAACATGGATTGACGATTGGCTGTCAGGCAGAAGGCAGAGAGTTGGGATAAAAGGTTCTTTTTCGGAATGGCAACCGGTGACGAGTGGTGTCCTGCAGGGTTCAGTGTTGGGGCCACAGCTGTTCTCTTTATATATTAACTATCTAGATGACGGGACTGAGGGCATTCTGGCTAAGTTTGCCGATGATACAAAGATAGGTGGAGGGGCAGGTAGTATTGAGGAGGTGGGGAGGCTGCAGAAAGATTTAGACAGTTTAGGAGAGTGGTCCAAGAAATGGCTGATAAAATTCAACGTGGGCAAGTGCGAGGTCTTGCACTTTGGAAAAAAGAATAGAGGCATGGACTATTTTCTAAACAGTGACAAAATTCATAATGCTGAAGTGCAAAGGGACTTGGGAGTCCAAGTCCAGGATTCTCTAAAGGTAAACTTGCAGGTTGAGTCCGTAATTAAGAAAGCAAATGCAATGTTGTCATTTATCTCAAGAGGCTTGGAATATAAAAGCAGGGATGTACTTCTGAAGCTTTATAAAGCATTAGTTAGGCCCCATTTAGAATACTGTGAGCAATTCTGGGCCCCACACCTCAGGAAGGACATATTGGCACTGGAGCGGGTCCAGCGGAGATTCACACGGATGATTCCAGGAATGGTAGGCCTAACATAAGATGAACGTCTGAGGATCCCGGGATTATATTCATTGGAGTTTAGGAGGTTGAGGGGAGATCTAATAGAAACTTACAAGATAATGAATGGCTTAGATAGGGTGGACGTAGGGAAGTTGTTTCCATTAGCAGGGGAGACTAGGACCCGGGGGCACAGCCTTAGAATAAAAGGGAGTCACTTTAGAACAGAGATGAGGAGAAATTTCTTCAGCCAGAGAGTGGTGGGTCTGTGGAATTCGTTGCCACAGAGGGCGGTGGAGGCCGGGACGTTGAGTGTCTTTAAGACAGAAGTTGATAAATTCTTGATTTCTCGAGGAATTAAGGGCTATGGAGAGAGAGCGGGTAAATGGAGTTGAAATCAGCCATGATTGAATGGTGGAGTGGACTCGATGGGCCGAATGGCCTTACTTCCGCTCCTATGTCTTATGGTCTTATTTATCTCTTATCACCATTACCATTTGTCAATGTACTCTGTCGATTATTCTTTTGTCTACTATGTACGTACTGTGTACGTTCCCTTGGCCGCAGAAAAATACTTTTCACTCTACTTCGGTACATGTGACAATATCAATCAATCAATCAATCAATTTTCCGTTCCTGTCCAACCTGTTCCAGGTAGGATGGTGAATGGAAAATCAAGACTATGATATTCCCCTTTAGCCGTCCACTGACGGTGCAACAACACCCAATTTTACCCCTTCCCAGGGTGGTAATTCTCACTGCACTCATCCAGCGCTACATAGTTATTGAGGGCCAGGGTGGAAATCTTACAGGGTTTGTGTGGGTCACATGGTGTTGTGTCTGTAAAATCTCAGATGCTTCGGCCGGTTTATTGATCAAACGTTTTACCCAGATGTCCATTGGCGAGGTGAACAAAGGACAACACAAATATAAAGTTCAACCAAGTTTATTTAACACAATAACATTCACTGTCGAATTATCACAATATCATTCACAAAAAGGTCCCAAGATTTGTTATATTACCCGTGCCGATGGACACAGTCGTGCTGCGCATCCGATTCTCTGAGTTCCTCAGGGTCGTTGTCGCATAGGTGGGTCTTGCTGGCTGCTTCCTTCCTTCTCTGGTCAGTCTTCCGAATCGTCAAGGTCACCTCCACACCGAGTCTTCGCCGGAGTATGTCTTGGGGTCTACCTTTATCGCCCTCCATTCGCACCTTTCCAGAACCTTCTCTGGCCCTCGGCCAATCGGGTCTCTGGAGGAGGTCCCAACATTCAATGAACTTGATGATAACTGCTTGTCAGATACCTGCTCCGAGGTGTCCATCTCCAGTGGTGTTGTTTGCACATAGCCGGTTGTGATATATGGTAATGACGGGAACTCTGGGTGCCGGAAAGTCTGGCTCAATCTCGGCAACTCAAAACAAATCGATGCACATGAATGGAGCCAACCTGACAGGTGATTGACAAGGCAGGCCCAGACATGTCTTGGCATTATGTCTGTGCGTAGTGTATTTGGAATTTTGGTCAAGTTTGAATTCCCATCAGCCTGTCTGGAGGTGACTGCAATTTGGTTTAAAATGTCCAATTCTTAATTTTGTGTTCAATTTAATCGGGTCTAAAATCGAGGCCGTTTCAGACCAACACAATTGCTGCTAAGCCACCAGTCACAGAAGAATCCAGCCCTCAGTGTCCAGGCTCCTATGTGAAGAATGGTTGCTCAGATCGATCATTAAGAAGATTGCTGCCATTCAGGGAACTGTATTTCTGTACGGGTCAATAAGGCCAATTTTAACCTTGTCTGTCTGGTGACAGCTCAGCAGTTGAGCAGTTAAAATGACTTGCTGATGTCCTCTCCTTTTATTTAAAGCAAATTACTGCGGATGCTGGAATCTGAAACGAAGGAGCAAATGCTGGAAAATCTCAGCAGGTTTGGCAGCATCTGTAGGGAGAGAAAAGAGCTAACGTTTCGAGTCCGATGACTCTTTGTCAAAGCTAACAGACAGAGAAAGTGGGAAATATTTATACTGAGGAGTGAGAATGAAAGATGAATCATAGCCACAGAAACGCAGGGAAACCAGGTGCTAATGGCCACAGACACCAAGGGGAAAGAGTGCGAATGGCAGTCCCCAGAGAGAACAAGAGATGTGAAAGGTCAAACAGCAGGGAAACTAACATCAGAGGCTAAACTGTGACAGATGGAACTGTGGGGGGAGGAGCAGGGGGAAGCAAAGAGGAGAAAGGTTAAGGAAAGGTGGATAAAATTGGGGGGGGGGGGGTGTTAAATATATATTAAGAAAGAAAGAAATGGTAAAAGACAGTTAAAATGAAATGGGATGAAAGCAACTGGGTCGAGGTGGGGTGAGCTGATCATCTGAAGTTGTTGAAGTCGATGTTGAGTGCCTAACTGGAAGATGAGACGTTGTTCCTCCAGTTTGCATTGAGCTTCACTGGAACATTGCAGCAGGCCAAGAACAGACATGTGGGAATGGGAGCAGGGTCTTTTGCTAAAATGGCAAGCAATGGGAAGGTCAGGGTCCTGAATGCTCTCAGGAAAGCGATCACCCAGTCTGCATTTGGTCTCTCCGATATAGAGGAGACCACATTGGGAGCAGCGAATGCAGTAGACCAGATTGGAAGAGATGCAAGTGAAACGCTGCTTAACCTGGAATTAGTGTTTTGGGCCTGGGATGTTAAGCATGGAAGAGGTAAGCACGGTAGCACAAGTGGATAACACTGTGGCTTTACAGCGCCAGGATCCCAGGTACGATTCCCCGCTGGGTCACTGTCTGTGCAGAGTCTGCACATCCTCCCCGTGTCTGCGTGGGTTTCCTCCGGGTGCTCCGGTTTCCTCCCACAGTCCAAAGACGTGCAGGTTAGGTGGCTTGGCAATGATAAATTGCCCTTAGTGACCAAAATGGTTCAGAGGGGTTATTGGATTATGGGGATAGGGTGGAAGTGAGGGCTTAAGTGTGTCGGTGCAGACTCGATGGGCCGAATGGCCTCCTTCTCCACTGTATTTTCTATGTTCTATGTAAAGGGGCAGGTGTTACACCTTCTGCGATTGCATGGGAAGCTGCCATTAGTGATGGGAGAGGTACTGGGTATGGTGGAGGAGTGGACTAGATTGTCTCGGAGGGAACGGTCTCTGCAGCATGCTGACAGCAGGAGTGAAGGGAAGATGTGTTTGGTGGTGGCATCACGCTGGAGTTGTCGAAAATGGCGGAGGATTATGCTTTGCATACAGAGGCTGGTGGGATGAAATGTGAGAACGAGGGTGACTCTATCCTTGTTCTGGGAGAGAGGGGAGGGGGCGAGGGTAGTGGCGCGGGAGATGGACCGCACACTGTTGAGGGCCCTGTCCCTA
Source organism: Scyliorhinus torazame (assembly GCF_047496885.1). NCBI lineage: Eukaryota > Metazoa > Chordata > Chondrichthyes > Carcharhiniformes > Scyliorhinidae > Scyliorhinus > Scyliorhinus torazame. Next base: position 346,009,019 of record NC_092708.1, read on the forward strand.
GGTGGGAAGTCACGGTCAAAGAAGAAGGAACACATTTTCGAAGCACCATTTTGGAAAGTGGCATCATCGGACCAAATGCAACGGAGGCGAAGGAGCTGAGAGAAAGGGACGGAGTCCTTACAGGGTGTAAGGTGCGAAGAGCTGTAGTCCAGATAGCTGTGGGAGTCAGTGGGCCTGTAGTGGATATTAGTGGATAGTCAATTGCCGGAAATGGAGACAGAAAGATCAAGGAAGGGAAGGGAAGTGTCTGAGATGGACCAGGTGAAAGTGATGGAGGGGTGGGAACTGGAAGTGAAGTTGATAAATTTTTCCAGGTCCGGACGAGAGCACGATGCGGCACCAAAATAGTCATCAATGTATCGGTAAAGGAGTTGTGGACGGGGCCCAGATAGGCCTGGAACAAAGAATGTTCCACATACCCCATAAAAAGGCAAGCGTAGCTAGGACCCATGCGGTTACCCATTGCTACACCTTTGATTTGGAGAAAGTGGGATGAGTTAAAGGAGAAGTTGTTGAGAGATAGAACGAGTTCAGCCAGGCGGAGGAGAGTGGTGGAGGATGGGAATTGTCCGGGCCTCTTTTCGAGAAAGAAGCGAAAAACTCTCAGGTCCTCCTGGTGTGGGATGGAGGTGTAGAGAGATTGCACATCCATGGTGAATCCTCTCCTCCCCCAGTCGTTCATTTTAGCCTGCTCTTTTGAGTAAGCAGCAAATACTTTGGATTCTTTAAAGGTGCAAACTTTGTTGAACCAGCATTTCAGCAAGACTCCCACCTTGGGAGATTATTAACACCCGAACACACTGGCACACATTGCCTGTGAAAGTTTTGAACTGACTGAACATGTGGAATTTACTTCCAGGCTGAATAGTTGGGGCAGAAACTATGGCCTGAATTCAACGTTCGGAGGTTGGGCATGCGCTCGACCAGACCGAATGTAAAATAATGTCAAATAATGCTGGGCGTGCTTCTCGACTTCATCGAGCATGCACACAATTTTGAGGTTGAGGGAGTGCACTTTTAACTCTCACACGGGCCTCTTGACCTCAATTGGGACAATTAAAGAGTCAATTAAGACCATAACCCTTAGCGATTTTACACTGTAATTTTCAGATCATTGCACCTGCAGAACAGATGGGAGGTATACACGTTTTTATCAAATCCTCATCCAACAGCAGGATAAAGGCCCCCCAGCACAAGCACTTTCACTCTTACTGTGAATTTGTTGCTGTGTGACTACAGAGTTGTCCCAGAGTTTTTTTTAGATCTGAGTAGCATTTCAAGCCTGCCTTGCTGGATTTCAGGACTTCATCTGCCAAGCTGTGTCAAGCTCGTGTCTGACACGATCTTTAGACGAGTCTGCACATTTATCAGCCATTTAACTGGACAGATGAGAAGAACCACGCGGAAAGTGTACGAGAGTTCCCCCACATCCAGGTGTAATAGATTGCAATCACGTGGCCATCACAGCAGGTGAGCCAAGAGTCTCCTGGAACTGAAAGGGCTTCCACTCAATGAATGTGCAGAGCGTTTGTGATCACCGGACACAGATTCTCCAAGTTTGTTAGCCCACACGATGCTTACATCTTGCTGCACTCACAGGTATCAAGGTCGTTCGTGGCTCCTTCACAATTGGCTGGATGGATCTGGGGTGACAAGTGCTAACCCTTGAAAAGGTGGCTTATGACTCTGGGCGCAATCTCCCCAAAAGGGCATAAAGTTCCCGAGCGAGTGCGTTTAGCCACGTGTTTCCAGGCACTCGCAGTTCAATACGGCATCAGAATAAGGCGTCAGAACGCCTTACATTTTTTACAATGGGGAGCTCTGCTCGCAGAAACTCCATTCGCCGGAACACCATGTTGTAGCCAGAGATCGGGATGCCACCTTTAAATGGCTTCCCGATCTCCGAGGCCCACCAAAAAATCCCCGACTTCCCCCCCGGCCCCCACCACACGTCCCCCACTGGTAACTCCAGCCCCATTGCGCGCAGGTAAAAAATGCCAGCTTGGTACCCTGGCAGTGCCGCTGCAAGCACCACCTGGACAGCTTGGCAGTGCCAGGTTGTCACCCAGGTGGCACTGCCAGGGTGCCAGGTGGCACTGCCAAGATGCCAGGCTGGCACTGCCGGGGTACCTACGTGGCACCAGCAGTGCCAGGGCATAACCCTGCCCAGAGGGCATGCAGCTGTGGGCCTCCGGTCCCCTTGGTGTCACCCACGAGAGTGCCGTTCCGTCTGGTCCCCGTTTGTGGGGTCCAGTGTCAAGCAACGCTCGGCCAAGGTCCCCAAGGCGAAGGAATTGAATCCCAAAGCCTCAGGTACCTTGGGAATCTGTACATTAGAGTAAGGCTTACTACCTTGCTCTAATATGCAGATTTAACAAAAACAAATGCCGCCCATTGTTGGCGAGATTCCCTTGGCAACGTCTCGCGAGATTGCATTGAATCTCGTGAGATGTTGCGAGCCGAGTAGATCCCGGGAGCGGGGACCCCCGGCCTTCAGTGGCCACGCTGCACTGCGGCAAGATGCTTTTCCGTCTCAGCGTGGCCAAAATTGAGGCTGAAGAGATAACACAAGAGTCAGGCCTCCATAAGAATGGTGGTGGACTGATTGATTTGATTCATTGTCACGTGTACTGAGATACAGTGAAAAACATTGTTCTGCGTACTTTCCAGACAGATCGTTCCATTCATTTAAAAAAAATCCATAGGACATATATAAATGCACAATGTAAGTACGTAGTCACAGACATCAGGTAAAGCGTACGGAGTGTAGTACTACTCAACTGAGAAGATATGTGAAGAGATCAGTTCAGTCCATAAGAGGGTCATTTAGAAGTCTGGTAACAGTGGGGAAGAAGCAGTTTTTAAATCTGTTAGTGCGTGTTCTCAGACTTTTGTATCTCCTGCCCGATGGAAGAGGTTGAAAGAGAGAATAACCCAGGTGGATTATTACCGCATAATCAATGCAGGCAACTGGACGTGTAGACAGAGTCAATGGATGGGAGGCGGTTTTGCATGATAGACTGGGCTGTGTTCATGACTCTGTAGTTTCTTACGATCTTGGGCTGAGCAGTTGCCATACCAGGCTGTGATGCAGCCCGATAGGATGCTTTCTATGGTCCATCTGTAAAAGTTGGAAAGAGTCAAAGTGGACATTTTGTCCTGAGGAAGTATAGGCACTGTTGTGCTTTCTTGGTTGTAGCACTGGTGTGGGTGGACCAGGACAGATGAAATAAAATGAAAAATGAAATGAAAATCGCTTATTGTCACAAGTAGACTTCAAATGAAATTACTGTGAAAAGCCCCTAGTCGCCACATTCCGGTGCCTATTCGGGGAGGCTGGTACAGGAATTGAACCATGCTGCTGGCCTGCCTTGGTCTGCTTTAAAAGCCAGCGATTTAGCACTGTGCTAAACCAGCCCCTGGTATATAAAGCTAGCTGTAAGAATTTTGGAATTGTTGAGTTTGGAGAATAAAGCATGGGGGTGCTAATATTAGCAGTAGATGGACTGAGGTAAGCTCAAACCATACAATGTTATGGAGGTGGAAGTAGGCAATGCAGCATGTGTGAAGAGTCATCAGTCCATAAGAGGGTCATTTAGAAGTCTGGTAACAGTGGGGCAGAAGCTGTTTTTGAATTTGTCAGTGCATGTTCTCAGACTTTTGTATCTCCTGCCCGATGGAAGAAGTTGGAAGAGAGAATAACCCGGGTGGGAAGGGTCTTCGATTATGCTGCCTGCTTTCCCAGGCAGTGGGAGGTGTAGATAGAGTCAATGGATGGGAGGCGGGTTTGCGTGATGGACCGAGCTGTGTTCACGACTCTCTGTAGTTTCTTACGGTCTTTGGCCGAGCAGTTGCCATACCAGACTGTGAGGCAGCCAGCTCGGATGCTTTCTCTGGTGCATCTGTAAATATTGATAAGAGTCAATGTGGACATGCCGAATTTCCTTAGTTTCCTGAGAAGGTATAGGTGCTGTTGTACTTTCTTGGTCGTAGCGTCAATGTGGGTGGACCAGGACAGATTGTTGGTGATGTGCACACCCAGGAATTTGAAGCTGTCAACGATCTCCACCTCAGCACCATTGATGCAGACAGGGGTGTGTACGATACTTTGCTTCCTGAAGTCACTGACCAGCTCCTTAGTTTTGCTGACGTTAAGGGATATTGTTGTCATTACAGTACGCCACTAGGTTCTATATCTCCCTGCTGCACTCTGACTCATTGTTGTTCAAGATCCGACCCACTACGGTCGTGTCATCAGCAAACTTGTAGATGGAGTTGGAGCCAAAGTTTGCCACACAGTCGTGTGTGTATAGGGAGTATAGTAGTGGGCTAAGTACGCAGCCTTATGGGGCCCTGATATTGAGGACTATCGTGGAGGAGGTGCTGTTTTTTATTCTTACTGATTGTGGTCTATGGGTCAGGACGTCAAGGATCCAGTTGCAGAGGGAGGAGCCAAGTCCTAGGTTTCGGACCTTTGGCTGGGATTATGGTGTTGAAGGCGGAGCTGTACTCAATGAATAGGAGTCTGACGGAGGAGTCTCTGGGGAAATATTGAAACCAAGTTTTGAAAATATTGTAACTGTGGGAAAGTCAAATTAGTTGGGCTGTAGATGAAATACAAGCTCGTATTGTTCTGAGTCAAGGGCAGATTATACATTTGCAGTTTGGTGGGGGCAGTACGGTAGCATAGTGGTTAGCACAATTGCTTCATAGCTTCAGGGTCCCAGGTTCGATTCCCGTCTTGGGTCACTGTCTGTGCGGAATCTGCACGTTCTCCCCGTGTCTGCATGGGTTTCCTCTAGGTGCTCCGGTTTCCTCCCACAGTCCAAAGATGTGCAAGTTAGGTGGATTGGCCACGCTAAATTGCCCTTAGCTAAGGTGGTGTTACTGGTTTACGGGGATAGGGAGGTGTGGGCTTAAGTGGGGTGCTCTTTCCAAGAGCCGGTGCAGACTCGATGGGCCGAATGGCCTCCTTCTGCACTGTAAATTCTATGATAAACTATGAAAAGTGAAATGTTATACCAGCCTTTCAGGATCCAGACTACAAATGTGCACAGCCAATAACTTAGATACCAGTGTGAGTGATGGTATGGAGCACCATTCAGAGGTCACAATTCGGAACGTGTAAGCCAATTAAGGGCAGAAAGGGGGGTGGTACCAGAAGGTACAAGTAAAAAGCTCTTGGTGCAGGTTGCTCTCTCTATCTCTTTGTTCTCTTTCCATTGTTCTCTTCCTTATGCCTGCTGGGCTTTTATTTCTTTTGTTTGTGTTTGAACGTGCGCTACTCAAGTTTTTGCAATAAACTCAATCTGAAACTACCACTGGACCCTGGCTCTTATCAGAAAGTAAGAGATCCTATAGCGTGCTTGTTGAGATGCTCCAGGGATGAGTGTAGGGCCAGGGAGGTGGCGTCTGTTGTGGACCGGTATGTGAATTGCAATGGAACAAGTCATTCTGGAAGTTTGGAGTTGAAGTTTGGAGAGGACTATTGGCCTGCTGAAGATGCACTTCCGATGCCTGGACCAATCCGGGGGGTATTGCAGTATCCGGCAGAGTATGTCTCCCATATCGTCACTGTATGCTGCCAAAATCTGGCCCTGGCAAGGAGGGACCCAGTGGAGGCTGAGGAAAGTGAGGTAGCTCCACAGGTCGGGAGCACAACTCCAGTGATGGGTCAGAGGAAGTCTGGGGAGCTGCAGGGTGAAGGCATTGAGTTGGAAGATAGGAACATTCAAGGAGGTAGGGACACCAGGCACGTTTTTATCCTGAGAACCTTCAGCTGGGCATCCACGGCAGTGATGCTTCCTCATTCCACTTGCACTATCTCCTTGATAAATAATCATTATATTCTAAACCAACCCAAAACCTCAGTACCACACAACGCCACACAATTACAGTGCAGCATCTGGCACCAATTATAACCATCCAGCCAACTCAATTCATTAAAACAAAATAAACATTTATGTTATTCTAAATGAACAAAGAATCGATACGGTTGCCAGATGGAACACAAATTTCAAAATAAAAAACACAAATAACGTTATCCGTGATAAGCTCCTGTTGTGCTTGAGGTGCCTTCAACTTTGCTATCTCAAACTCCTCCTCGCAACCCCCCCCCCCCCCCCCCCCCCCCCCCCCCCCCCCCACCCCCCTCCCTCACTGGCAGCAGCATTGGAGGCTGCCTGCTGACTTTGCTGTCCTGGTGGCTGTAATGACTTTGGTGATCGCCCTCTGGCTGGCAGAGGCTGAGTTGGTTCCACCTGGGAGGGTACATCCAGCCTCATGGTTGGGCATTCCTCAGTTGTCGCAGCATCATCAGATGCAGCAGCCACTGGCAGAGGGACGGAGGAGCTGGTGGCCTTGTCCTGAGCGCCCTGAGAGGAGCTCACAGGCAGCTCGCCCGCCAGCCTGAGGTACGTTTGGATCTCCTTGCTCACCATTGATGGACGGGCACTTAGCAGAGAGATTAGTTGCCTCATACATCCAGCCTCATGGTTGGGCACTCCTCAATTGTCGTGGCATCATCAGATGCAGCAGTGACTGGCAGATGGGCCACACTGGCAGTGACTTCCAGAGGGCAATCCAGTGTATTGGATTGCAGGTCTGAGCACCACCCCTGGAATCGCTGATTCTGTACCTGAAGCAGCCTCTCCATGAGAGCCGACACTCTCTCAATTGATGAGGCTGTGCAATGGTATTAAGGGTCAATGCAGGATTCATGCTCCTCATGGACTCCTCCATGATGGACACCATGGCACACATGGCCTCATGGATTTCTGCCAGATCTCCCTGTGCATCCTGTTGGTCATCCAGCACCTGCGACCTGATGGACAATCCCAGAGTCTCATCATCTGCCTTGGACTCAGCATGGCCCAGGGCCCCAGCAGTGCTCCCACTGTTGAAACTCTGGGATCTCACTGCCTCTGCCAGCTTCTCATATGAGTTTGAAGTGCCGTCACCTCCACTGTGCAGAGCCAAAAACCTGATGGCCACCAATGTGCGAGTCCCTGTGCTGGTGCCTGGTTCAAAGAGATGTTGTGACCCAGGTGCAGGTATGATATCTTCCTTGGAGCTTAATAGGGCTCCTCTTTTTTGCTGATGGTTCTTATGGACACCTGTGGGGAGAAGGCAACATATCAGTTAATTCAATCATCATAGTTAGTATGAATACCAGATGTGCTGAAGAGATAATGGAGACCTGGAGCATGGTGCCATCTGCATGGGAGATTCCATGGGCACATTTCCATTTCTGTTGAGAGCACCTCATAACATTTGCACTCTGCACATCTGTGCAGGTCACTCTTACCATCATCCGAGACCATGGCCTCACCATGACTGGCGAAGCGAGCACCAGTGCGTCACTTGCACGTTTGGTGAGGGCATACAGACTGGTAACACAACAACCCGTACCTCAGCGCATTATGGCTTCGCTTCTCCTGAAAGAGAAAAATAGAATTCATCATTAGTGCTCCCCCCCGCGCCTGAAAGTCCATTCTAGCTGTCCCCACCCCTCCCCCACCCCCATAGCCAGTTAACTGCACGTTTCCTAGTGGTACACCTCACCATGCAGTGCACTGAGGCCAAGTGTGCGGACATTCCAGCATCGTAGGGCAGGCTTCAGTGCCTGTTGACACACACACACACGCTTGCACCCCTTAGTCTCCTAAGAAACGGGAACATGACTACACTATTCCGCACAGGTCCATGCCATTGTTGTGCTTAGCCTTGCAACCTGCAGAAGATCATTGACCCTTTAGTGACACAGGAGCCCATGTGGCATGCCACGTCATGCCCACTGACCTGGGGGTGACCTCTGCCCAGGCCTTTTTGGTCAGATGTGGGGGGGGGTGTGCATGAGAATTTGCCACCAGCAACCCAGAGGAGCCCTGTTAACCTCCAGGGAAGACATCATACCTGCACCTGGATCACAACATATCTTTGAACCTGGCACTGACTTTCTCTACCAGGGCTCCCAGGCGTTCATTGGAGAAAAGAGGGGCAGAGTTCCTACCGGGATGTGACCTCCTGCCTTCCACGACCACCAGGTGCTGAGGCCTTGACAAAACTCCAGGACAGTTATTGGATTGCTTCCAAAGGAGCTTGTTCAGCCTCTCCCACAATTCTTGACAGCCTTCAGGGTGTTACCTTCACAGATTTTAAACCCCCGCTAGGGTCCTGTCGGCGCCTGGTGCATTCCCACCTCCGGCCACACTGAAAAGCTTACTAGCAGTCGTGTTTCACGCTGGGCGGGCCTTAATTGGCCACCAAGTGTGAGCTATGTGATTAGCATTCAAAATTTGATTAGATTGGTGGATGATAGAAAAAAGCATGATGGGATATGGGAACAGGGTAACACATGAGATTAAACTGCCGGAGCAGCGAGAGACACACTGGCTGGGCTCAATGGCTTGTTTCTGTGTTAAAGCATCTATGTATTTCTATAATAAATACATCACTCTCCTAATTGCCTTTCACCTATCCTCCAGGTGTTTACAAAAGACATTTAAAGCTATTTAGCAGTTTGACTAATACAGCCAGAGTGTTAAAGCAAATAACAGCAATGCCCAAAAATGTTTATCATGATTAATATGCACTTAATGTCCCAGATGGATGCCTCCTAATGACACATATTAGAGGGAATGAATATTGGATCACACTTAATAATTCATATTGCTGCCTAGAAGCTAAAAGGCTGGCAAGACAGAGCAATAATTAGTTTAGTCTGTTCATTTTGACCAATTATTGCCTATTAATGTAAAAAAAACAGACTGCTGCATGCAGTTAATGACCGATAATGGTAAAATAATCACATCAGACCCATTAATATAGCAGTTTAGGAATTCTCATTGTGCCAATAACTGGAGTGTTGTAGTGGCTAGACACACATAGAAGTTCTGCTCTGCTTCCCATGTCATTACTTTACACGGTAAGAACCCTTTACAATAATAGAAAATAATTTCACCGCATTGGGTTACTGATATTCTATGCAATAGTTTGAAGACCTATTAAATTGCTGTTTGACTGAATCTAGAAAAAGGGGAAACGGTGCATTTAAGAGAAGTAAGTGCGGCTGACCGAACAAATGAGGTGAAGCTGTAACTTCAGGGGTAGAGGGAGAAAATAATTAAATCTGTTCCTTTGTTGGGCGACAGTGTTGTTGGAATTGACTCACAGGCTCTGTCCATCCCATTACGAGTTATGAACTGAATATAATGCAGATACACTGGAACGCCATCCCACAATGCATGTGATTCACATTAATTTATGTACCAATATATATTTATATTAGGGATAGAGAGTCCTAGTCAGAAATAGGTGGAATCTGGCAGCACGGTGGTGCAATGGTTAGCACTGCTACCTACGGCCATGAGGACCTGGGTTCGATCCCGGCCCTGGGTCACTGTCCGTGTGGAGTTTGCACATTCTCCCCTTGTCTGCGTGGGTTTCACCCCCACAACCCAAAGCTGTGCAGGGCAGGCAGGTGGATTGGCCACGCTAAATTGCCCCCTAATTGGAAAAAGAAAATTGGGTACTCTAAATTTATTTAAAAAAAATAAATAGGTGGAAGCAATGAAGCCGGGCAGGGTGGCAGTGCCAGGTTGGCAGTGCCCAGGTGTCAGGTGAGTGCCAGGGAACTGTCATGATATTCAAACATACATCATAACACATACATAATGATAGACAGACCAACGGACCAATTAGCACACATAACACGACAGCCAATCACAGACAGAAGCAGACACAGTATAAAACAAGAAACACAACACTTCCTAGGCAGTCCATCTGGAGACGGCACAGGGCCAGGACCTCATAGCAAGACACTCACACAGTCACAACGTGCTGAGTACCAAGTCTGATGTATAAATAGTTAAATGGAATAAAACTGCGTTGTACCAATCGCAACCGTGTTGGTTCGTCTGTACCTCAGAGCACCCAACACTTCATGGTACCAGAAGTGGATCGATACCTACCAGCAAATCTGCCATCCTGAGCCATGGACACCCTCAACAAACCGCAGCCGTTGCAAGTCACTGGGAACCTGGGCATAAGTTGGACGTTCTTCAAGCAGCGCTTCGAACTCTTCATGCAGGCCAATGAAAAACAGGGCGCCTCGGACGAAACAAAGATTGCCATGCTCCTCACTACCGCAGGTCAGCACGCCTCCATGTATACAACTCCTTGGTGTTCGCGGAAGGCGAGAACAAAGCTAAGTATGACACGGCCCTCCTCAAGCTCGACAAGCACTTCAACGATGAGGTCAACGAAAGCTTTGAGAGGTATGTCTTTCAGCAACGCCTGCAAGGTAAGGAAGAGCTCTTTCAGTCCTTCCTGACGCACCTCCGCATACTCGCGCAGTCCTGCGGTTACGGCACCACCTCAGAGTCCATGATCCGGGACCAGATCGTTTTTGGGGTTGCCTCGGGCAGCCTACGCCAGCAGCTTCTAAAAATAAAAGCCCTGACCTTAGCATCTGCAGTCAAAGCCTGTGTCCTGTATGCCCAATTTCAGGCGACCGAATCGGCACGGAGGGGGTCCCACGCGACCGAATCGGCAAGCCAGGCCACCCAAGAGGCCGAACGCATCCAAGCAATCAAAGTTCTCCCGGCCCGCGGCCCGGATGAGGGCGGCCGTTTCGCGCGCTTTTCAAGGCCTCCCGCGTTTGTGCGCGCCAAAACCTACGGCAACACTGAGGGACGTGCTGCGCAGGCGCGCCCGACGCAAGACTGAACTGCGCATGCGCAGTGGCGTAACGAACGCTATGACGTCATGACGTGCGGCAACTGTGGAGCTGCACATTTAAAAGGGCAATGTCCTGCAAAAACCCGACAATGCCTACGCTGTGGCAAGATGGGCCACTACGCTGCCTACTGTCGAGCGGCTCATTCTGTTGATCTTCCACATCTTCGACAACCTCGCAGGAACGTGCGGACCATTCAGCCTCCACATCACGACATCCAAACCGATGACACAGATGACCAAGACGCCTTCCTGGTTGCGGTCATTGATGGGAACCGGGTCAACACCATCAATCCGGGCGATGAATGGTGTGCCACCCTGACGGTCAACCGATCGCCGATCACTTTCCGCCTGGACACTGGCACCTCCGCCAACCTCATAGCATGGTCAGCCTTCTACGCCATGAAGGTCAGACCACCAATCCGGCCATCCCGGTGCAAGATGGTCGACTACAACGGTTATCTCGGCCATGGGATCTTGCCAGCTCCAGGTGACACACAACACACACACGGCCACACTCTCGTTCGAGATAGTCGGCTCATCGAAGGACTCCCTGCTGGGAGCACAGGCATGCAAGGCTCTCCACCTTGTGCAACAAGTCTACTCTCTCTCTCCAGATGGCATGTCTGACTTCCCGGATGCAGAGTTCAACGCACAGCTCCAATCGCTCCTCGCCCACAACCAGGAGGCATTCGAGGGCATGGGAACACTGCCATACACCTACCGAATTCGCCTCAAACCGGACGCCATCCCGGTCGTTCACGCACCTCGCAGGGTTCCTGCGCCACTTAAAGACCGCCTCAAGCAGCAGCTGCAGGATCTCCAGGACCAAGGGGTCCTATCCAGGGTCACGGAGCCCACGCCATGGGTCAGCTCCATGGTGTGTGTCAAGAAGTCCTCCGGCGAGCTCCGTATCTGTATTGACCCCAAAGACCTCAATAATAATATTATGAGGGAACATTATCCCATACCCAAACGGGAGGAGATCACCAGTGAAATGGCCCAGGCGAAGATATTCACGAAACTTGATGCTTCTAAGGGGTTTTCGCAGATCCAACTGGACCCGTCCAGCCGAAAGCTATGCACCTTCAACACCCCTTTCGGCAGGTTCTGCTACAACCGGATGGCACTTGGCATCATCTCGGCATCCGAGGTCTTCCATAGAATCATGGAGCAGATGATGGAAGGCATCGAAGGGGTGCGCGTATATGTGGCCGATGTCATCATCTGGTCCACCACACCACAGGAGCACATATATCGTCTCCAACGCGATTTTGCCTGCATACGGGAAAACGGCCTGCGCCTCAACCGAGCCAAGTGCTCCTTTGGCCAGACCGAGTTGAAGTTCCTGGGGGACCATATCTCCCAGTCAGGGGTCCGTCCGGATGCAGACAATGTGAGCACCATCACAGCCATGCCGCAGCCGGCCGACAAGAAAGCTGTCCTACGCTTCCTTGGCATGGTCAACTTCCTGGGGAAGTTCATTCCCAACCATGCCGACTCCCACATGACGACTCTGCGCCACCTCGTCAGAAAATCCACAGAGTTCCAGTGGCAACACACAAACCAGCTGGAATGGGAGGAGCTCAAATACAAACTCACGACGGCACCAGTGTTGGCGTTCTTCAACACGTCTCGTGCCACCAAAATCTCAACTGATGCCAGCCAATCCGGCATTGGAGCAGTGCTCCTGCAGCGGGATGACACGGCATCATGGGCCCCAGTTGCCTATGCATCACGGGCCATGACCCCCACAGAGCAGCCCTACGTGCAGATTGAAAAAGAGTGCCTGGGCTTGCTAACCGGTTTAGACAAGTTCCATGATTACGTATATGGTCTTCCCCGGTTCACTGACCACTGCCCCCTGGTCAGCATAATAAACAAGGACCTGAACGAGATGACCCCTCGCCTCCAGCGCATCCTACTTAAACTCAGGAGGTACGACTTCCAACTGGTCTACACTCCAGGGAAGGACCTCATCGTGGTGGATACCCTATCTAGAGCAGTGAGCACGCCTCCAGATGCGGAGGGGTTTGTATGTCAGGTCGAGGCACAGGTGGCTTTCACATCGGCAAAACTGACGGCTGATGACTCCAGTCTGGCTCGTATCCGCCGAGAGACTGCTGCCGACCCCCTTCTGCAGCGAGTGATGCGCCACATGACGGGAGGATGGCTCAAAGGGCAGTGCCCGCAGTTCTACAATGTACGAGATGACCTAGCCATCATTGATGGTGTCCTTCTGAAGCTGGACCGGATTGTGATTCCGCACAGCATGCGCCAGCTGGTTCTCGACCAACTACACGAAGGCCACTTGGGGGTCGAGAAGTGCAGACGGAGGGCCCGAGGGGCGGTATACTGGCCGGGCATCAGTGACGATATTGCCAACATGGTGCTCAACTGTACAACCTGCCAAACGTTTCAGCCGGCGCAACCTCCTGAGACGCTTCTGCCCCATGAGCTGGTGACGTCCCCCTGGGCGAAGGTGGGTGTCGACCTGTTTCACGCGCTCGGCAGGGACTATATCATCATAGTTGACTACTTCTCAAACTACCCTGAAGTCATACGCCTGCACGATTTAATGTCGTCTGCTGTCATCAGGGCCTGCAAAGAACCTTTGCTCGCCACGGCATTCCGATGACTGTCATGTTGGACAATGGGCCCTGTTTTGCCAGCCAGGAATGGTCATCCTTTGCTGCTTCGTATGGCTTCACACACGTGACGTCCAGCCCTCTGCCTCGTTTGATCGGTCCAAATTTCAACGTTGTTCTTTTTTTGTTATGGTACAACCTCGTTAGCATGTCACACCTGACATCGCCCCTTGTATATAGTTAAGCCCTATGTACATGATGTAAATATTACACACACACACCTTTAGCTGCACTCAGGACACATTTATATTTATAACCACGTAGGCACATAATCTTGTAAAAAAGGGGGGATGTCATGATATTCAAACATACATCATAACACATACATAATGATAGACAGAGCAACGGACCAATTAGCACACATAACACGACAGCCAATCACAGACAAGAGCAGACACAGTATAAAACAAAACACGACACTTCCTGGGCAGTCCATCTGGAGACGGCACAGGGCCAGGACCTCATAGCAAGACACTCACACAGTCACAACGTGCTGAGTACCAAGTCTGATGTATAAATAGTTTAATGGAATAAAACTGCGTTGTACCAATCGCAACCGTGTTGGTTCGTCTGTACCTCAGAGCACCCAACACTTCAGGAACTACCCTGCCCTGTCCCCTATCACAGATCGCTAATGACCTGCGGACCAGTACTAAACCGCGCTCTGGTGTAGACGCGTAGGCTCATTTTAAATATGCTGATCTGAGTCACGCCCAATGAAGGTGAGATCCAGATCATGGCATCTGCGAGTTTTCGTTGGATCTCCCAAGACATTTCAAGCGTCGCAAATCTCACGAGAGACCTCTCATGAGACTCCATGGCCTCATCCCGACATCACGTCGGGTGCGACGAAGTCGCTGAATTGCCCCCGTTAACTGTGTTTTTCTCTCCATAGATGCTGCCAGACCTGCAATATGATTGTGACCACCCTGCAGTTTGAGAGGGACAAGCTGGAATGAGATGTAACGGTATTACGATTGAGTAAAGGTAACTACAAAGACATGAGGGAGGAGCTGGCCAGAGTTGATTGGAAGGGGTGCCTAGCAGGGAAGACAGTGGAACAGCAATGGCAGGAGTTTTGGGGAGTTATTCGGGAACACAACAGGAATTTATCCTGAGGAACAGGAAACATGTTAAGGGGAGGACGAGGTAACCATGGCTGACAAGGCAAGTCAGGGACAGCATAAAAAGAAAAGAAAAGCAGACAATATGGCGATGATTGGTGGGAAGCCAGAGGATTGGGAAGCCTTTAAAAGCAAGCAGAGAACAATGAAAAAAATAATAAGGGGGAGAAAATGAAATATGAGTGTAAGCTAGCAAGTAATATGAAATATTTCACGAGTTTTTTTCGATATACAAAAGGTAAGAGAGAGGCAAGAATGGACCTTGGACCACTGGAAAATGAGGCTGGAAAAGTAATATGGGGAACAAAGAAATGGCAGAGGAACTGAATAGATGCTTTGTATCAGTCACAGTCAAAGACACCAGTGGCATACTGGATTTTCAAGAGAGTCGGGGCAGAGGGGAGTGTTGTGGCCATCATTTTATTTCTATACATTTAGAGTACCCAATTCATTTTTTCCAATTAAGGGGCAATTTACCTAGACTACACATCTTTGGGTTGTGGGGGCGAAACCCACACGCAAACACGGAGAGAATGTGCAAACTCCACACGGACCGTGACCCAGAGCCGGGATCGAACCTGGGACCTCGACGCCGTGAGGCAGCCGTGCTAACCACTGCGCCACCGTGCTGCCCTTAGTGGCCATCATTAAAGAGACGGTGCTGGGGAAGCTGAAAGGTCTGAAGCTGGGTAAATCACCCAGACGGGATGGACAACACCCCAGGGTTCTGAAGGAGGTAGCTGAGGAGATTGTGGAGGCATTGGACGTGATCTTTCAGGAATCTGGAGTCAGGGAGGGTCCCAGAGGACTGGAAAATGGCTCACGTATCACTCCTTTTTAAAAAGTGAGGGAGGCAAAAGACAGGAAATTATAGGTTGAGGAGCCTGACTTCAGTCGTTGTAAGAATTTAGAATCAATTATTAAAAATGAGATTGCGGAGTACTTGGAAGTGCGTGGTAAAATAGGAATGAGTCAGCACGGCTTCATCAAGGGGAGGTCATGCCTGACAAATCTGTTAGAATTATTTGAGGATATAATGAGGAAGCTAGACAAAGGGAAGCCAGTGGATGTGATTTATTTGAATTTCCAGAAGGCCGTACAGGAGGTTGCTAAATAGGTTAAGAGTCCATGGTGTTAGGGGCAAGGTGCAGGCATGGATAGAGGATTGGCTGACTGGCAGAAGGCAGAGAGTCAGGATAAAAGGGTCGTTTTCAGGATGGCAGCCGGTGACTAGTGGTACCTCAGGGATCTGTGCTGGGGCCACAACTATTCACAATATACATTAATGATCAGGAAGAAGGAACTGAATGCACTGTTGCTAAGTTTGCAGATGATACAAAGACCTGTAGAGGGGCAGGTAGTATTGAGGAAGTAGGCGGGCTGCAGAAGGACTTGGTTTGGCTAGGAGAGTGCGGAAAGACATGCAGATAGAATACGATGTGGAAAAATGTGAGGTTATGCACTTTGGTAGGAAGAATAGAGGCATAGACTAATTTATAAATGTGGAAAGGCTTCGGAAATCTGAAGCACAAAGCAGCTTAGGAGTCTTAGTTCTGGATTCTCTTAAGGTTAACATGCAGGTTCAGTTGGCAATTAGAAAGGCAAATGCAATGTTAGCATTCATTTTGTGAGGGCTAGAATACAAGAGCAGGGATTTACTGCTGAGGCTGCACCAGGCTCTGGCCAGACCCCATTTGGAATATTGTGAGCAGTTTTGGGCCCTGTATCTAAGGAAGGATGTGCTAGCCTTGGAAGGGGTCCAGAGGAGGTTCACAAGAATGTTCCCAGGAATGAAGGGCTTGTCATATGATGAGCGGTTGAGAACTCTGGGTCTGTATTCCATGGAGTTCAGAAGGATGAGGGGGATTTCTTTGAAACTTACAGAATATATTGAAAGGTCTGGAGAGAGTGGACGTGGAGAAGATGTTTTCACTAGTATGAGAGACTGGAACCCGAGGATACAGCCTCAGGTGAAGGGACGATCCTTTAAAGCTGAGATGAGGAGGAATTCTTCATCCAGAGGGTGGTGAATCTGTGAAACTCTGCCGCAGAAGGCTGTGGAGGCTAAATCACTGAGTGTCTTTAAGACAGAGATAGTTAGATTCTTTATTAATAAGTGGATCAGGTACTCTAAATTTATTTCAAAAAAGAAAAAAAAACTCATCCCCCTTGTCCCGAAACATTCCCTACCTTCTGCCCTCTGCTGGCTGGATGCTTGCTGCACTCATCAGATACAAATCGGACAGAGGGATCCATAACTGGACATTTGGTCCCTTATTAACATAGGGAGGCAGCTAAATCCATAAGATCATAAGAACATAAGATGTAGGAGAAGAAGTAGGACATTTGGCCCATTATATTTGCTCTGCCCTTCATGGCTGATCTGATATAATCCTTAACTCCACTCTCCCACCTTCTCCCAATCGCCCTTGATTCCCTTACTGATTAAAAATCAGTAAAAATTAATAAGCCACCTGGGATGCTTACAAAATGGGCCCAATGAATTTAGAAGTAGTGGCCTGAGCTTAATGCAGTTTGGGTGCAAGCTGTGTCGCTGTGAACTTTGCCAGTTTTCTGTCTGAAAAATGGGCGCAACGCATACCAAATTTACACCTCTTAATGTCCTCCTCAGTTTTCTTGCAAATACGTCACCACCAAGGAGAGGCAGCGGTGTAGTGGTATTGTCGCTGCACTAGTAATCCAGAGACTACAGCGTAATGCTCTGGGGACCCGGGTTCGAATCCCATCATGGCAGATGGTGGAATTTGAATTCAGTAATAATCTGGAATTAAAAGTCCAATAATGGCCATTGTCAATCGTGAAAGCCCATCAAGTTCACTGACATCCTTACCTGGTCCGGCCTGGCCTACATGTGACTCTGGATCCACAGCAATATGTGGTTAACGCTTAAAATGCGCTCAGGGATAGGCAAGAAATGCTGGCCCAGCCAGCGATGCCCGCATCTCATGGAGGAGTAAAAGAAAAAGGTTTATCAAGCTTAGGGGTGGTGCACATGCCGATGTTAATCTATTTAAAATAGATTATTCTCACAGGGAGCAGTAATAGCCAAGTTGGCAGCAACTCCTGCAGTTTGATGCATACTGCACTCATCAATTATAAATAAAAGAAATATTAAGATCCTGTGAAGAATGCACCCTCAGCAGTGCACAGGGAGCATTACGTAGATTCCCAGTGCACCATATCAAGCCCAGGAGGCATCTGCAATGATGTATCAGCTGTGATCTAAAATATTGACTTTATTTGGTAAATAAACCCACGATTCCTGTTCAACCTGAATAGTGCTTGATGAATGAGCACTGTAAATGGAACAGGCCAGAGGCGAAAGCATAGGTGTAATGGAGCTTGTTTGCTGCAACATCCTTCAGCTGAAGCAGTGCTCATTGCTCTTCCATTATTAGCACGCTGTAGGGGTAATCTTTTTGCGTTCATGTTTCCAGCGAATGGCTTCAGGAAATAAATTAATGGATGACAAATCCTGACCTTTGCACTCAAATTTTCAACTTGCTCTCACTGCTGGTGAAGCTGTGTGCCAGGAGGCGAAACTATTGAGACTAACCAACGTGGTTTGCACAGTTTTGAAACCCAATTAGGAGTTTCCTGAGATGTTTTGCATATACATTAAATATTCAGTATTGGTTTTCTTTATTCTTTTGTAGTTTCTCAATTCGAGCCCCCAGAAAACCTCCAGAAATTTGTTGTAGCCATTTCTGTAGAACCATGAGTTGATGCTTGCAATTAATTTTGAATTCCAGTGAGGGCATACATTGGAGTGGCCATCTGTTATTTTAAAAAAATATTCTTTTGTTGAAATTATAAACAAAATAAACAGTTAATTCAAGTCACAACGCACAAAAAACCCAATAAACAATCAAGAACCCCAATTAACTTAAACCCCAACAATAAACTGAACCCCTTAGCAACTGATGGTGACTAATTCTTTAATAAAGGAGATGAATGGCTACCACCTTAGGTAGAACCTTTCTACCCACCCCCTAACTAATCCGAGACATTCCTTCTCAATTTGAGCGTATCGACGTTCAGAATCAGTCATCGATCTAGATGCAGAGGCAACTGGCTTCCAATCTTCTCCATCTTCCTGCTGTGACAACGCTGCACCTAACTAATCTTTCGACGCATCGGTCGAGATTTTTGTTTTCTTGGTTGAGTCAAAAAATGTTAGCACTGGAGCTGTTGTCAAAGCTGTTTCCAGAGTAAGCCATTCTTGCTCATGCTTCTCTGACCATTCTTTATAACTTCTCTCAGGCATGATGTCTTCATAGAATCATAGAATTTACAGTGCAGAAGGAGGCCATTTGGCCCATCGAGTCTGCACCGGCTCTTGGAAAGAGCACCCCATCCAAACCCACACCTCCACCCTATCCTTGTAACCCAGCAACCCCACCCAACACTAAGGGCAATTTAGCATGGCCAATCCACCTAACCTGCACATCTTTGGACTGTGGGAGGAAACCGGAGCACCCGGAGGAAACCCACGCACACACGGGGAGAACGTGCAGACTCCGCACAGACAGTGACCCAAGCCGGGAATCGAACCTGGGACCCTGGCGCTGTGAAGCAATTGTGCTAATCACTATGCTACTGTGCTGCCCAATTGGCGGACAAATTTGGAATAAATTTGCCTACAAAGTTGATCATTCCTAATATCCTCAGAACTCCTTTCTTGTCTGATGGTCGTGGCATATTCATTAATGCTGTACCTTCACTTGACCTGGTTGTACGCCTTGTCCCCAGAAACATCATTTCTTTAGCACCAAATTGACACTTGGTTTTGTTCAACCTGAACCCATACTTCTTAATACTGCATAGCACTACTGCCACCTGCTGGATGGGATCTGACATGTTAAAATATAGAATTGCTTATGCATGTTATTACAGGCACTGCAAAGAGGTGATGGTGATCCTTTGCCAGAGAGAGAACTGGTGAAAGGCGAGAGCTCCTTAGAGGATCAAGAGCAAGATGGCACCGAACGTGAAGAGGCTGCTGAGGATCAGTGACCACAGGATGAAGCCATCAAGGAAACACGATGTGGAAGATATGCTTGTGCCTCTTTAAATGCTACGAGATTCCAGGAGGAGTAAAGTGAAGGCAAAGGTAGAAGGCCATGTGCCTCCTGCTCCTTTATGCCATTCTATTGCATTGAAAGAGATTTCCAAACAGTCACCCCAAGTTCAGTATTCAGACTTGTACCTTCCAACCTTAAGATTGGCCAGGCCATGATCTCTAAGATGGTCATTGGTGCACCCCATGTGTCCTCGCTCTCGGAAGTGATAGTCGACACAACAGTGAGAACGCTGCGGCAACCTACTTGATGCAGTCGTTGCCACATTAATGAGAAAGTACAGTGGCCATTGGGGAGTCATCCTCCTGTCCAAGTCTTGTCCGCTACCACAACTGCCGCTAATCCCTCTGAGCTGCTGTGCTGCCCTCACGCAATGGTGTGACGTGAGCAAGAAGGGTGACAAGCGCTTTAATCACACATTCCCAATGGAAAATCAAAGTCAATATTTAACCATTTTAAATTATTGAGGTGGAGCGAAAATAAATGATCACCATAAAAAATTAGCATAAATTGATCTGTAACATTAAAGCTGTTCTATTATGTATGTTTTTGCACGGGAACCGTGGTTTACTAAAGCAGTTGAAATACTTGTCAAGAGGAAGAAGGAGGCTCATGTAAAGATGAGACATGAAGGTTCAGTTAGGGCGCTTGAGAGTTACAAGTTAGCTAGGAAGGACCTAAAGAGAGAGCTAAGAAGAGCCAGGAGGGGACATGAGAAGTCTTTGGCAGGTAGGATCAAGAATAACCCTAAGGCTTTACTATAGATATGTCAGGAATAAAAGAATGACTAGGGTAAGAGTAGGGCCAGTCAAGGACAGTAGTGGGAAGTTGTGCGTGGAGTCCGAGGAGATAGGAGAGGTGCGAAATGAATATTGTTCGTCAGTATTCACACAGGAAAAAGACAATGTTGTTGAGGAGAATACTGAGATTCAGGCTACTAGACTAGCAGAGCTTGAGGTTCAGAAGGAGGAGGTGTTAGCAATTCTGGAAAGTGTGAAAATAGATAAGTCCCCTGGGCCGGATGGGATTTATCCTAGGATTCTCTGGGAAGATAGGGAGGAGATTGCTGAGCCTTTGGCTTTGATCTTTAAGTCATCTTTGTCTACAGGAATAGTGCCAGAAGACTGGAGGATAGCAAATGTTGTCCCCTTGTTCAAAAAGGGGAGTAGAGACAACCCCGGTAATTATAGACCAGTAAGCCTTACTTCTGTTGTGGGCAAAACCTTGGAAAGGTTTCTAAGAGATAGGATGTATAATCATCTGGAAAGGAATAATTTGATTAGAGATAGTCAACACGGTTTTGTGAAGGGTAAGTCGTGCCTCACAAACCTTATTGAGTTCTTTGAGAAGGTGACCAAACAGGTGGATGAGGGTAAAGCAGTTGATGTGGTGTATATGGATTTCAGTAAAGCGTTTGATAAGGTTCCCCACGGTAGGCTACTGCAGAAAATACGGAGGCATGGGATTCAGGGTGATTTAGCAGTTTGGATCAGAAATTGGCTAGATGGAAGAAGACAAAGGGTGGTGGTTGATGGGAAATATTCAGACTGGAGTCCAGCTACTTGTGGTGTACCACAAGGATATGTTTTGGGGCCACTGCTGTTTGTTATTTTTATAAATGACCTGGAGGTGGGCGTAGAAGGATGGGTGAGTAAATTTGCAGATGACACTAAAGTCGGTGGAGTTGTGGACAGTGCGGTAGGATGTTACAAGTTACAGAGGGACATAGATAAGCTGCAGCGCTGGGCTGAGAGGTGGCAACTGGAGTTTAATGCAGAAAAGTGTGAGGTGATTCATTTTGGAAGGAATAACAGAAAGACAGAGTACTGGGCTAATGGTAAGATTCTTGGCAGTGTGGATGAGCAGAGAGATCTCGGTGTCCATGTACATAGATCCCTGAAAGTTGCCATCCAGGTTGAGAGGGTTGCCAAGAAGGTGTACGGTGTGCCCAGCCCCCCCAACCCTCTCACCCACCTTCCCTCGCTGGGACACGTGACTCTGGACTAATTGGGCTCCTTGGCATGTTGGGGGTGACTGTAATCCCAGTAGTGGGCAGCACTCCCACTGGCACTGTGGGACCGACAGAGCTGTTGGTAATTCAATTGCCTGGCAGGTCTCGAAGGCGGGACTTCCACCTGAGCTAGAGGCACCCAATGCAAAATTGCTGCGGGGACACCTTTGGGATTGAGAGTGGGGACTGCCTGACTTTTTAACTGGGCTGAGAGTGGGAGAAGGGAGGTGGTGGTGGGGGGATTGGAAGAGGGGACAGCAGTACTTTGCAAAATCCAGCCCTTAGTTTCAGTGAGGCTTGATTCTATTTTGACACTAATACCTTTTCCAAATGGACTGAAAAATCATTATGCACTCACCCTTTCTTCCCACTGCTATTACTGTAATTATGGTGCTTCTGCCTCTTGCTGGTCTTTGAGTGTGTCAGATAAAACTATAATTATACTAGATTAACAATTCAAAGTTGGCAGTGTGCTCAATGTCTGGCATATCAAAAGCAGAACTTTGTAGCATTTTGCCAGAAAAATAAAGGAGACATTTTTTTAAAAAAAATTGTATTTTTGTTAGAGTTTTTCCATTTTTACAACTAACACAACAAAGCCTCAGGACTGATACAGAACAGCATAAGTGCCTCAGCATACAAGAATACAGAATAAGACATGGGAACAACAACACAGTTGGTTCAGCTGAATCATTAAACTTGGTGCCTCCTCCGTATGTAGCAACGGACAAACTAGAGAATGAGGGAGACGAAGATAAAGCCATGAAAACATGGTAAAATGGTGCACACCCTGACGTGTAGCGAATGCTCGTACAGCCAACAAAAGTATAGGATGAGATTTTTACACTATGTTCAGGCAAGCACCAAAGCATAACTCCCCCAACTCCAGTTGTACCAGAGGCATCAGTCACACATTATGATGTCTTTCTTTCAGATATAAGACCTGCCTGTACCTTTGCAGGGGCCAGTCAACAATTCGTTAGCCACAAAATAATTGGACAAATGTACAGGAAAGTTTGCAGTGACATTGGGCGCAATATTCTGGCCACACTGCGCCGGTAAAGCATCTCACTGCACAATGGGAAGGATCACTTTTTGGCAAATCTGCATATTAGAGCGAGGCAGATTTCCAAGGTGCCTGAGGCTTTGGGATTCTCCTTCGCCTTGGAGACTTTGGGCGAGCGCCACAAACGCGGATCAGATGGAACGGCACTCGTGGGAGTCTCCAAGGGGATTGGAGGCTCCCAAATGCATGCCTTGGTGCCACCTGGGTGCCTTGGCAGTGCCACCTCGGTGCCATCCTGGAACTGCCAAGATGCCCAGGTGGCGCTGGCAGGGGCACTGTCATGGTGCCAGATTGTCACTGCCACGGTGCAAAGCTGGTATTTTTTGCACTTGCGCGATTGGGCTGCGGTTGCCCACCGTGGGTGTTCGACGGTATGGTGGGGAAGGGCTGGGGCATCCTCCCATGTTGTGTTCGGGCTGGGTGGAGGTCGGGGATTTTATTTGTGGGCCTCGAAGATTGGGATGGCATTTAAAAATGGCACCCCGATCTCTCGCTACAACGGGCAGTTCCCGTGAGCAGAGCTCCCTGTTGTAAAAAACGGGCCTCGGCCGCACATTCCCCGTTTAGGCCCCTTATTCAACACGAGTAGCGTTGAATAGCCACATGCTTCTCGGCACTGCGAGTTCTGGGAAACACACGGCTAAACGTGTTCGCTGGGAGACTTTGTTCCCTTTTGGAAAGATCGAGCCCTACAATTCGAAGAGGATATTTTACACATAACCACAAGATGCAACAAATGCCCCAAATCCACTACAGTACAGAGCGATCATCATTCCAGCAAATATTTATACAGTCGATTTAGATTGTAATGATTGTGGTCAGCCTCTCCCATCGCACTGACAATGACACATTCAAGATCTCAGGTTAACAGGATACCCTATGATGCACGTCTTCTGCCACAAGACAGAAAAGGAAAAAGCTGCGCATTCAAGACCTAACTCAGCCTCCCAAGACATCCAGGCCAAGAAGGAGTATCCCAAGCAGAAGGGAATAACAGGATACTGCCCTCAAAACAAGACATGGCTTGACACTCTCGTATACAGCGTCCAGTAAACCATGGGTACCCACACCATGCCAATACTCGGTACACAACAGACCTCATGCCTCTCCAACCACATCAGAAGCACCGCTCCGGCCCCATCGAAGATTTGAACCATCCTCCACCAAAAAAACACCACCAACAAGAAGAATCGTCAAGACACCAATCAACTGGGCATCTCAGGAGGGCTACGATCCATCCCCCCCTCAACACAATAAGGGAAACTCCCTCAGACAGAGAGACCAAATTGGAGTCTGTACCAATGCCCTTCTTACCCAATCAAGGAAAGGGAACCTCAAAAAGAGAGGAATACCAGGATTAGCCAAAGTTCGCCAGACCAGATCTAGTACCATGCACCTTCACAGACTGGATACCAGGGCAGAACTGCATAGCCTCACAAGAAACTGGACACTGCCTTCCCAGGGGAGCCCAGGCCTCAAGAAGGAGGGCCCTGTCTCTATATACGAGCACTTGCAGGAGGACGCGTAACCCCTCCCCTCCCCCTCCCCCCCCCCCCCTTTCCCCCCCACCACCGGCCTGATCTATCCTCCATTGAAGAAGCCTACAACAATGCTGATCCACAGCACTCAGGCTCACACACAAACCCCATAGCCACAGGTAACTACCTCCCTAGTGGAACCCTATCTCGAGAAGGAGAACGCAGCAGGGGTCCCCAAAAGGGGACATCCCAAGGAAGGGTAACCTACTCCACCACCCAACATACCCTCCACCCGACCCAGGTAAACACAGTTACTTTTGCCCTAATCTTATTCAATCAAATGATCACAGGTACTACCTACACAGCCAAGTAAATATTGGAGACCAACCCAAGGCAGACTAGCCAATCAATGATTAAAGGACCACCCTCAGGCGTGCCCCATTACATGTTTCTCCCTACTCCAACAACATCAGAGGTGCCAACCGCAAAGAAGAATCATAAGGACCCAGTCTTCTCTAGGATACATGATCTGTCCACACCTTCATAGGAAACAGGCAAGGATTCCATAATCCCCAAATATCAAAAATGAAAACATGAAACTGATTGTTCTAACTGGGAGCTTTCCTCACCCATGATGAGGACTTACAAGGCCAGACCAGTCACCTCTACACCAAATCATCTACCCATCACCTGCTGTGGCGCTACTCATCTTCTCTACAAATAAAGTGAAAGGTGCCCAAAATGTACTCCCTCCTTGTTAACAAAAGGGGCGAGATTCTCCACTCCCGCGCTGGTTGGTAGAATCGCCTGGGCCGCCAAAATTTCCTGGGATGCCGGTCCGACGCCCTCCCGCGATTCTGCCAAGCGCAGGAACGGCCCCGTCGAGTTCCGCGGGCTGCGGGCCGGAGACACCCAAAATGGCGATTCTCCGGCCCCCCTGCTATTCTCAGGCCTGGATGGGTTCCCCCCGGTGGCGTCCCCATCTGGTCGCTGCCGTCGTGAACGGTGCGTGAACGCTGGGGGGGGCGGCCTGCGGGGGGGGGGGGGGGGGAGGGGTGATCATGCACCGGGGGGTACCTTAAATGTGGGGTGGCCAGCGATCGGTGCCCACCGATCGTCGGGCCGTCCTCTCTGAAGGAGGACCTCCTTCCTTCCACGGCCCCACAAGATCCGTCCGCCATCTTCTTGTGGGGCGGACATAGAGAGGACGGCAACCACGCATGCGCGGATGACGCCAGTTATGCGGCGCCGACCGCGTCATCTATGCGGCGCCACCTTTATGCGGGCGACAAGGCCTGGCGCATGTAGATGACACGGCCCCGATCCTAGCCCATTGTCAGGGCCTGAATCGGTCGGGATCGGGGCCGTTTCGCGCCGTCGTGAACTTCGACGGCGTTCACGACGGCGCGGCCACTTCGGCGCGGGAGTGGAGAATCCCGCCCAAGGATTACAGCACAGAACTAAAAAAGACATTGTTGTGTTATGTAATTTGGAATAACACAAACTGCCACTTGATGCAGTTTTGAGTAAAAGATGCTCCAGACTTTGAAGGGAGTTCAATGTGTTTTATTGAACTCTTAGCACAGTTCTTAATGAGTTCGACTCTCTGCTAATTTAAATGTAGTAACTCAGTCTAACTGAACCAGCCTTGCTCTAAGCCACGTCCTGGAGGTGATGCTGAGGATACACCCTGTCTCACTCTGTAGATGTTGGTCTGTGAAAAGAGGCGGGGTGTGAGTGCCTCATCCCTTTTATAGTGAGATACCAACCCTGAGTGTCCTGACTGCTCATTGGTCGTGTCCTATTCTATGTGTTCATTAGCTGCATGTTTGCATATCATGACATCCCCCTTTTTTGTTATGTTTTGTTGACGTATGTGGATGTATTTACATGTGAATGAGTCTGTCTGACGTGACTGATGGAGGACAACAGAACAGAGCAAACAAAACAAATATTCACAAGTCCAGTCTCTGAGGCTTACGTCTGATCCTGGTTGACCGCCGGAGAGGTGGCGGAGGGGATGAGGGCGCCTTGACAGGCGGGATGGAAGCCTGACTGGTGGCCTCGTGATGCGAGGTATCAGGAGGTAGCAATTCAACATATGGAAATGGAGGGGAAAGTGGTTGCGGGCAGGCAACTTTGCGCAGTGCCTATCGATTCCTTCGCACGATGGAGCCATCAGCCATATGTACAACATAAGAGTGGAGCATGATGTGTTGGGCGTTCTGGATCACATACAAGTCACCAACACTTGAAGTAGTGCAACACTATTTTATTAACAGGGTAACTATTTAAACATACTTGAACTGTGGGTAAATACGATACTAGCTTTAACTAAAGACCTTTGCCTTGTCCTAACCAGTTGATGCCCTCAGCACATGGTGAATATCTGTGTTGCAGGCTGTGAGCTGTGTGCTCCTAGCTAGCTGCTACTCGAATGAGCGGGAACGCTGATGTCCCCTGGCTTTATAGTACATGTGCTCTCACTGGTGATTGGCTGCGTTGTTGTGTATGTTGATTGGTCCCACTGTGTGTCCATCAGTGTGTGTCTGCACCATGATATACTGGTGTATATTATGACATCCCCCCTTTTACATAAAAAAATGTGCCTGCGTGACAATAAATAGTGTGTGGTGAATGTTCCTGACTACGTGTGAATGTGTGTGTGTGAAATATTTACAGGACTATGTACATAAAACTAAGCTATTTACATGGGAAGGTGCCTGGTGCAGAAAAAAACAGTGTGTCACACAAATAACGAGATGAACATTATATACAAACCACTTGAACGATTAAATGGAAGAACAGAACAGACCAGAGAGTCCATTAGTGCAAAGTTCACAAATTAAGTCTCTGAGGTGGGCGACGAATTCTGGTTGACCGCCTCAAGGGTGGGTCAGGAGCCACCAGCTGAGCAGCGGGCTGGACTCCGTCAGAGTGAGGAGGATGCAGAGTAACCGGAATCTCTGCATAGTCCAGATCAGGGACAACAGGAGGGCGTGGCACTGGCGGAGGATCACGTAGTGAGCGCGGAACGAGACGAAGGGCATGTCGATTACGACGCCGAATGGAACCATCCGATAGACGAACCAGGAACGAGCGGGGAGCCACCTGCTGAAGAACCACAGCAGTTGCAGACCAGCCACCATCCGGAAGATGGATGCGGACGTTGTCATCTGGAGCCAGAGCAGGGAGATCAGCTGCACGGGAATCATGAGTCACCTTGTGCTGTGCACGAGACAGTTGCAATCGTTGAAGGACCGGAACGTGGTCGAGGTCTGGGACATGAATGGATGGCACCGTGGTCCTCAGGGTGCGACCCATGAGCAGCTGGGCTGGCGACAGGCCAGTGGACAGTGGGGCCGAGTGATAGGCCAGCAGGGCGAGGTAGAAGTCGGATCCCGCAACGGCAGCCTTGCAGAGGAGCCGTTTGACGATGTGGACGCCCTTCTCCGCTTTGCCATTGGATTGGGGGTACAGGGGACCGGATGTCACATGCACAAAGTTGTACCTCCTGGCAAAGTTGGACCATTCCTGGCTTGCGAAGCAGGGGCCATTGTCCGACATCACAGTGAGTGGGATGCCGTGTCGAGCAAAGGTGTCCTTACAGGCACGGATGACTGCAGACGATGTGATGTCGTGCAAACGTACCACCTCCGGGTAGTTTGAAAAATAGTCTACAATCAGAACATAGTCCCTGCCCAGCGCGTGGAACAGGTCGATGCCAACCTTGGACCAAGGGGATGTGACCAACTCATGGGGCTGTAGGGTCTCACATGGTTGGGCCGGCTGGAACCGCTGACAGGTGGGGCAGTTGAGCACTGTGTTGGCGATGTCGTCATTGATGCCGGGCCAGTACACTGCCTCTCAGGCCCGTCGGCTGCACTTCTCCACGCCAAGATGGCCCTTGTGTAACTGTTCCAAGACGAGCTGGCGCATGCTGTGCGGGATGACAATGCGGTCCAGCTTCTGGAGGACACCATCGACTACCGCCAGATCGTCTCTGATGTTATGGAACTGAGGGCATTGGCCCTTGAGCCACCCGTCTGTTAGATGGCGCATGACACGCTGTAGCAGGGGATCAGCTGCAGTCTTGCGGCGAATTTGGACGAGGCTTTCATCCGTGGTCGGTGGATTGGGGGCCACGAAGGCGACATGGGCGTCAACCTGGAAGACAAATCCCGCTGGGTCACACGGGGCGTTGACTGCCCTGGACAGAGCGTCGGCTATGATCAGGTCTTTGCCCGGGGTGTATACGAGCTGAAAGTGGAAGCGCTGGAGTTTGAGCAGAATGTGCTGGAGGCGAGGAGTCATGTCGTTCAAGTCTTTTTGTATTATATTGACCAGCGGGCGATGGTCGGTCTCGACCGTGAATTGGGGAAGGCCGTACACATAATCATGAAATTTGACAACACCGGTCAACAGGCCCAGGCACTCCTTTTCTATCTGCGCGTAGCACTGTTCCGTGGGGGTCATGGCACGTGACGCATATGCAACGGGGGCCCATGATGAGGCCTCATCGCGTTGCAGGAGCACTGCCCCAATGCCAGATTGGCTGGCATCGGTCAAAATTTTTGTCTCTTTCGCTGGATCAAAAAAGGCCAATACCGGGGCCGTGGTAAGTTTGGTTTTAAGTTCTCTCCATTCACTCTCGAGGGCAGGAAGCCATTGGAAGTCTGTCATCTTCCTGACCAGGTTCCTGGGAGCTGTGGTGTGAGAGGTAAGGTTAGGGATGAACTTCCCTAGGAAGTTGACCATGGCCAGAAATCGGAGGACTGCCTTCTTTCCTCTGGCGTTTTCATGGCTGTGATGGCAGCCACCTTGTCCGCATCCGGCCGCACACCCAACTGGGAGATGTGGTCCCCTAGGAACTTGAGTTCTGTCTGGCCGAAGGAGCATTTGGCTCTGTTGAGGGGTAGGCCCTGCTCCCGTATGCGTTTGAACACGCGCCGGAGGCGACTGATATGCTTCTATTTGGTGGACCAAATGATTATGTCGTCAACATAGACGCGAACACCTTCAATGCCTTCCATCATTTGTTCCATGATCCTGTGGAATACTTCTGACGCGATATGATCCCAAAAGGCATCCTATTGTAACAATATCTGCCAAAAGGGGTGTTAAAGGTACACAGTTTCCTGCTGGATCTGTCTAGTTGAATTTGCCAGAATCCTTTCGAGGCGTCAGGTTTGGTGAAGAGCTTGGCCCGAGCCATCTCGCATGTGATCTCTTCGCGCTTGGGGATTGGGTAATGCTCCCTCATTATGTTGCGATTCAGATCTTTTGGATCAATGCAGATTCTGAGCTCGCTGGAAGGCTTCTTTACGCACAACATGGAACTGACCCAGTCGGTTGGTTCCGTAACTCTGGAGATCACTCCTTGGTCTTGGAGGTCCTGCAGCTGCTGCTTGAGGCGGTTCTTGAGGGGTGCTGGGACTCTGCGAGGTGCATGCACCACAGGCATGGCGTTCTGTTTGAGTATGATCTTGTACGTATATGAGAGCGTGCCCATGCCTTTGAAGACGTCGCGGTGCTGGTCGATGATGGCGTTGAGTTGCGCCCTGAAGTCAGCATCCTGGAAGGCAGACGTGTCATCAGGAGAAAGAGAGTGAACTCTTTGAATGAGGTTTAGCAATTTGCACGCCTGTGCGCCAAGCAGCGAGCCCTCCGAGGAGCCCACGATCTCGAAAGGAAGGATGGCTTTTCGTGACTTGTGCGTCACTTCGAGTTGGCATGAGCCGGTAGCAGGAATGATGTTGCCATTGTAGTCCAATAGCTGTCAGGCCGATGGGAGAATGGTTGGTTTGACACGAAGGCTTTGGAAAGCAGACCACGCCATGAGATTGGCGGAGGCACCAGTGTCCAGGCGAAATCGTATTTGGGACCGGTTGACCGTCAGGGTGGCACACCACTCATCGTCTGGATCGCTGCTGTATACCGACAGCAGCTGGTGTCTTTGCTTCGGGGACAGCCTGTTTTTCGTTACGACACCGACTCGAAAAGGCACCTTCGGGTCCTCGGTGTCACTGCTGTGTGGGAGGTCGGAATCGGACTCGGTGACCGTGGGTTGAATTGCCCGAACGTTCCTGCGAGTCTGGCTGAAACGATATGAATTGGAAGGCTGAGCTGCTCGACAACAGGCGGCATAGTGGCCAAGTCTTCCACATCGTAGGCATTGTCTAGATTTTGCGGGGCATTGCCGCTTTAAATGGGCGGAGCCACAGTTGCCGCACATCGTGACGTCAGCTCGTTCGCTGCGCCACTGCGCATGCGCGGTGCGGTCCTGCGTGGTGCATGCCTGCGCATTATGTTCCTCTATGTCGCCTTCCCCTCGTTTGGTGCGTACATGCGCGGGAGTCTGCGAAAAGCGCGCAAAATGGCTGCCCCCATCCAGGCTGAGGCCCTGGAGGTGTTTAATCATTTGGACCCGTTCCGCCTCGTGGGGACCTCGCCGCGCCGTTTCAGCCGCTTGTATATGGGAGTACCGACTGGTGGCATTTTCATGTAGGACACAGGTCTCGATGGCGGTCGCTAGGGTGAGTTGCTTTACTTTGAGGAGCTGCTGGCGTAGGGGGTCCGACTGAACACCGAAAACGATCTGGTCGTGTGTCATGGAGCCGGAGGTGGGCCCGTAGCTGCAAGATTGCGCAAGGATGTGGAGGTGTGTTAAAAAGGATTGGAAAGGTTCGTCCTTACCGTGAAAATGCTGCTGGAACACGTAGCGTTCAAAACTTTCATTCATCTCTACGCTGCAGTGAGTGTCAAATTTGAGGAGAACCGTCTCGAACTTCGTCTTGTCTTCGTCATTTGCAAAGGTGAGAGAGTTGAAAATATAGATGGCATGGTCCCCGGCCGTGAAGAGGAGAAGAGCAATCTTTCTGGTGTCCGAGGAACCTTCCCTGTCCGTGGCATTGAGGTTGAGCTGGAAGCGCTGTTTTTAAATCTTCTAGTTGGCCCCGAGGTTGCCGGCGATGCGGAGCGGCGGCGGTGGGCTGATGTTGTCCGTGTTGCAGAATGACAGAATGCTGGTGGAAGGCAGATCACTTGCAGCTAGGTCTAAGAAGTACTAATATCCCTCAACTCCTGGTATCATGATGTGTTGGGTGTTCTGGATCACATGCAGGTCACCAACACTTGAAGTAGTGCAACACTATTTTATGAAACGGTTAACTATTTAAACATACTTGAACTGTGGGTAAATACGATACCAGCTTTAACTAAAGACCTTTGCCTTGGCCTAACCAGTTGATGCCCTCAGCACATGGTGAATGTCTGTGTTGCAGGCTGTGAGCTCTGTGCTCCTAGCTAGCTGATATAGCATTATATACTGGTGTATATTATGACAGGGCGCAGCCTGTCGAACAACGATAGCTGAGGCAGACCACCGACCATCCGGTATCTCGATCCTGACAGTGTCTGCCAGGGATAGCACGGCTAGATTGGTGGCATGGGCATCATAGCCCTGCTTTTGACGGTCTCTGAGCTGCTGCAACATCTGCAGTAACGGGAGGTGATCCAGGTTGGGCAGGTGTTGGCTGGAAGCGTCGTCCACAGGTCCCTGTTCATCAGGAGTTGAGCCGGCGACATACCAGTGGACAATGGAGTCGCCCTGTACGTGAGCAGCGCAAGGTGTATGTCGGAAGCGGAGTCCGCGGCCTTGCAGATGAGCTGTTTCACAATGTGCACCCATTTCTCGACTTTTCCATTGGACTGCGGATAGTGTGGACTGGAGGTGACATGTCGGAAATTGTATGATTTGGCAAACGTGGACCATTCTTGACTGCTAAAGCACGGGCCATTGTCGCTCATGACGGTGATTGGGATGCCATGCCTTGAGAACGTCTCCTGACAGGCTTTGATGATGGTCCGAGAGGTGAGGTCCGGGAGCTTCAGCACCTCAGGGTAATTCGAGAAATAGTCTTTGGTCAATACGCAGTCACGACCATTCGCATGAAAGAGGTCGATGCCAACCTTGGACCACGGAGAGGTCACTATGTCATGCTATTGGAGCATCTCCTTGTTCTGCACTGGCTGGAACCGCTGACAGGTAGCACAGTTCAGGACCATGTTCGTGATGTCCTGGCTGGTGCCGGGCCAGTAGACAGCTTGCCGGGCTTTGCGTTTGCACTTCTCAACGCCCAGGTGTCCCTCATGAATCTGGCGCAGTACCAAGCTTTGGAGACTGAGCGAAATGACAATCCTGTCCAACTTGAGGAGGATACCATCAATCACTGTCAGGTCGTCCTTCACATTGTAAAATTGTGGGCACTGCCCTTTCTGCCAGCCGTTGGAGAGGTTGTGGATGACGCGCTGTAAGAGGGGGTCCTTGGCTGTCTCATCACGGATGAGAACTACCTTCTCATCTGTCGCCGGGAGAGTGCAAGCACACAGCTGCACCTGTGATTCGATGTGCTGGATGATCTCCAGTGGCTCACTGGGCGAGGTGACGGAGCGGGACAATACATCAACGATGATGAGCTCCTTGCCAGGTGTGTACATCAAGTTGAAGTCATATCTCCTAAGTTTAAGCAGGATTCTCTGCAACCGAGGCGTCATGTCGTTCAGGTCCTTGTGGATAATGTGGACCCGAGGCCTATGATCCGTCTCGACAGTGAATGTCGGCAGGCTGTAGACATAATCATGAAGTTTGAGGATGCCGATGAGAAGACCCAAGCACTCCTTCTCAATCTGAGCATATCTGGGTTCAGTGGGCGTCATCGCCCTTGATGCGTAGGCTACTGGTGCCCAGGATGATATGTCATCTCGTTGAAGCAACACCGCACCAATGCCATCCTGACTCGCATCTGTGGATATCTTTGTCTCCCGGTCCGGGTCGAAGAATGCCAGGACTGGTGCAGTGGTGAGCTGGGCTTTCAGCTCCAGCCAATCTGTCTGGTGTGCCGCCTTCCACTCAAAGGCAGTTAACTTTTTCACCAGTTTGCGTAGGGCCGTGGTGTGTGTGGCCAATTTTTGAAATGAACTTGCCCAGAAATTTTTATTTAAAAAAAATTTTAGAGTATCCAATTATTTTTTCCAATTAAGGGGCAATTTAGCATGGCCAATCCACCAACACTGCACATCTTTGGGTTGTGGGGGTGAAACCCACACAGACACAGGGAGAATGTGCAAACTCCACACTGACAGTGACCCAGGGCCGGGATTCAAACCCGGGTCCTCAGCGTCGCAGACAGCAATGCTAACCACTGTGCCACCGTGCTGCCCTACTTGCCAAGAAAATTGACCATACCCAAGAAGCACAGCACCGCCTTTTTTTCCTCAGGGACCTTCATTGCCTCGATGGCCTTGATTTTGTCTGTGTCCGGGCGCACACCATGCTGTGAGATCTGGTCGCCTAGGAACTTGAGCGTCGATGTGCCAAAACAACATTTGGACCTGTTTAACTTTAGGCCGTTGGCATGAACACAGCGGAACACCTTCTGGAGACAGGACAGATGTTCTTCAGGGATCGTGGACCATATGATGATGTCGTCCACGTACACATGAACCCTTTCAATTCCTTCCATCATCTGCTCCATGATGCGATGGAATATCTCCGATGCCGAGATGATGCCAAATGGCATGCGATTGTAGCAATATCTGCCAAAAGGCGTGTTGAAGGTGCAAAGCCTTCTGCTGGACTCTTCTAGCTGGATTTGCCAAAATCCCTGTGATGTATCCAATTTGGTGAAGAAGCGCGCGTGTGCCATCTCACTCGTGAGTTCTTCCCGCTTCGGGATTGGGTAGTGTTCCCGCATGATATTCTTATTGAGATCCTTGGGATCAATGCAGATGCGCAGGTCCCCCGAAGGCTACTTTACGCACACCATCAAGCTGACCCAGTCAGTCGGTTCAGTGACCTTGGATATGATACCTTGTTGCTGAAGATCCTTGAGCTGTGCCTTCAGGCGCTCTCTCAGTGGAGCAGGGACCCGTCGTGGTGCGTGGACCACTGGTTTGGCACCAGGCCGTAGCAGAATCTTGTATCGATACGGCAGCGTGCCGATCCCTTTGAACATATCTAGATACTGGGTGAGGATGTCGTCGATGCCGGCCTGAAGATTCACATGGGAGGATTTTGTGGTGTAAACCCTTTGAATGAGGTTCAGCTGCTTGCAGGTGTGCGCACTGTGGTAAACCACTGTTGTACCTTTATTAGATGATGTATGGTAGGACCTGTACTACAGGTACAACAGTAGTCCCTGCCTCCTGGTTCCGCCCAGTAGGTGGAGTATAAATATGTGTGTCCTCCGTGCAGCAGCCATTTCGCCAGCTGCTGTGGGAGGCCACACATCTTAGAGCAATAAAGCCACAGTTGTATCCAACCTGAGTCTTTGTACAATTGATCGTGCGTCAATTTATTGCTCTAAGATTTTCAGAAGATGGACTTCCGTATCAAGCCGGATGGCCTGCAGCTGGATCCGCAATCAAGCGATGCCAAAAAGGACTTTCAGCACTGGCGAGCTTGCTTCGAGGAGTACATCAACTCGGCGCCAAGCTCTGTTCCGGAGGCTCGGAAAATACAGATCCTGTACTTGAGGTTGAGCTCCAACGTCTTTCCGCTGATCCAGGACGCCCCAAACTACGGCAAAGCCATGACGCTACTCAGAGAAAATTACGCCCAGAAGACGAACACGCTTTTCGCCAGACACGTACTCGCCACTCGCTCTCAACTCCCTGGCGAGTCCATAGAAGACTTCTGGCGGGCCCTAATCCCACTAGTCCGGGACTGTGACTGTCAGGCCGTTACGGCCACGGAACATTCAAACCTTCTTATGCGGGACGCTTTTGCTATGGGGATTGGGTCGGACCTCATATGCCAGCGACTTCTAGAGGGGGCCTCGCTCGATCTCACAGAGATAAAGAAGCTAGCGCTCTCTATGACGGTCGCCTCACGCAATATCCAGGCCTACACTCCCAGCCGCGCGGCCCACCCCTCCTAGACCCCACAGACGGCCGCCACAGCGGGAGCCTTACCCAGCCAATACGCCTGCGCCTCGCGCCAGCCAGCGAACCCCGGGGGTCCTCGATGTTACTTTTGCGGCCAGCAGAAACCCTCCCACCAACGCAGCCCGGCCCGCGCTGCCCTTTGTAAGGCTTGTGGTAAGAAAGGGCACTTCGCCACGGTGTGCCTGACCCGCGCAGTCGGCGCTATTGCCCCACCCCCCTCATTTACAGACAATGGGCACCGCCATCTTCACCTCCCCGGACCACGTGCGGCCAGTGGGCACCGCCATCTTCTCCCCCTCAGACCAAGCGCGGCCAGTGGGCGTCGCCATCTTCCCCTCCGCGCAACACGTGCGGCCCATGGGTGCCGCCATCTTTTTCAACCCCCACCACGTGCGGCCCATGGGCGCCGCCATTTTGTCCTCTCCAAGATCTTCAGGCGCCGCCACCTTGTCTCCCCCACGGCACTTGGGCACCGCTAGCGTTCCAGGACCCGTGCCCCCCGGGCACCCCATCATCTGACACCAGCGACGACCAACCACGACTCGCCTCAGTGACCATCGACCGGTCTCGTCCGCAC
The DNA here is from genome assembly GCF_047496885.1 of Scyliorhinus torazame. Taxonomy (NCBI): domain Eukaryota; kingdom Metazoa; phylum Chordata; class Chondrichthyes; order Carcharhiniformes; family Scyliorhinidae; genus Scyliorhinus; species Scyliorhinus torazame. The sequence goes on from NC_092708.1 coordinate 346,044,709, forward strand.
AACCTGGCTACCGCATCGACCAGCGTTAAAATCGACGGACACGCGACCTCTTCCCTGCTGGACTCCGGGAGCACCAAAAGTTTCATCCACCCGGATACGGTAAGGCGCTGCTCCCTCGAGGTACACCCCACCAGTCAAAGAATCTCCCTGGCCTCCGGATCCCATTCCGTGGTGATCCGGGGGTTCTGTACGGTCACACTCACGGTCCAGGGCGTAGAATTGAACGGCTTCCGCCTCTACGTCCTCCCTAATCTCTGCGCTGCTCTACTACTCGGCCTGGACTTCGAGTGTAACCTCCAGAGCCTAACCCTGAAATTCGGCGGGCCCCTACCACCCCTTACTGTGTGTGGTCTCGCGCCCTAAAGGTCGACCCACCTTCCCTCTTCGCAAATCTAACCCTGGATTGCAAACCCGTTGCCACCAGGAGCAAATGGTACACACCCAGGACAGGACCTTCATCAGGTCCGAGGTCCAGCGGTTGCTTCGGGAAGGCATCAATGAGGCCAGCAACAGCCCCTGGAGAGTCCAAGTGGTAATAGTTAAAAGTGGGGAGAAACACAGAATGGTCATGGACTACAGCCAGACCATCAATTGGTAAATGCAGCTCGACGCGTACCCCCTCCCACGCATATCTGATATGGTCAATCAGATTGCACAGTAATCTCACAATCATCTCAACGGTAGGCCTCAAATCCGCCTACCGCCAGCTCCCCGCCCGTAAAGCGGACCGTCCATACACTGCCTTTGAGGCAGACGGTCGCCTCTATCACTTCCTCAGGGTTCCCTTCGGCGTCACCAACGGGGTCTCGGTCTTCCAAAGGGAGATGGACCGAATGGTCGACCGGTATGGTTTGCGGGCCAGCTTCCCGTACCTAGACAACGTCACCATCTGCGGCCATGATCAGAAGGACCACGATGCCAACCTTGCCAAATTTCTCCACACCGCCACTCTCCTAAACCTCACCTACAACAAGGAGAAGTGCGTGTTTCACACAAACCGCTTAGCCATCCTCGGCTATGTGATCCAGAATGGAGTTCTGGGGCCCGATCCCGACCGCATGCGCCCCCTCATGGAGCTCCCCCTCCCCCACTGTCCCAGGGCCCCCAAACGCTGCCTGGGGTTCTTTTCATACTATGCCCAGTAGGTCCCAAACTATGCGGACAAGGCCCGCCCACTCATACAGTCCACCCATTTTCCCCTGACGGCCGAGGCTCAACAGGCCTTCGCCCGTATCAGAGCCAATATCGGCAAGGCCGGGATGCACGCAGTAGACGAGACGCTGCCCTTTCAAGTAGAAAGCGACGCATCAGACGTCAACCTAGCCGCCACCCTCAATCAGGCAGGTAGACCCGTGGCATTCTTTTCCCGCACCCTTCATTCCTGAGAAATTCGGCACTCATCCGTCGAAAAAGAGGCCCAAGCTATCGCTGAAGCTGTGCGGCATTAGAGGCATTTCTTGGCCGGCAGGAGATTCACTCTCCTCACTGACCAATGGTTAGTAGCCTTCATGTTCAATAATACACAACGGGGCAAGATCAAGAATGATAAGATCTTGAGGTGGAGGATCGAGCTCTCCACCTACAATTACGAGATTTTATATCGCCCCGGCAAGCTCAACGAGCCTCCAGTCGCCCTATCCCGAGGTACATGTGCCAGCGCACAAGTAGACAGACACCGGGCCCTGCACGACAGCCTTTGCCACCCGGGAGTCACACGGTTGTACCATTTTATAAAGGCCCGCAATCTGCCCTACTCCGTCGAGGAAGTACGGACAATCACCAGGGACTGCCAGGTCTGTGCGAAGTGCAAGCCGCACTTCTACTGGCCGGACCGTGCGCGACTGGTGAAGGCTTCCCGCCCCTTTGAGCGCCTCAGCGTGGAATTCAAAGGGCCCCTCCCCTCCACCAACCGTAACACGTATTTTCTCAGTGTGGTCGATGAGTGCTCCAGATTCCCCTTCGCCATCCCATGCCCCGATATGACGTCTGCCATCGTCATCAAAGCCCTCAACACAATCTTCGCTCTGTTCGGCTTCCCCGCCTACATCCATAGTGACAAGGGATCCTCATTCATGAGTGATGAGCTGCGTCAGTTCCTGCTCAGCAGGGGTATCGCCTCCAGCAGGACGACAAGCGATAACCCCCGGGGAAACGGACAGGTAGAGAGGGAGAATGGGACGGTATGGAGGGCCGTCCAACTGGCCCTACGGTCCAGGAACCTTCCGGCCTCCCGCTGGCAGGAGGTCCTCCATGATGCACTACACTCCATTCGGTCACTACTGTGCACCGCCACTAACCACACACCCCAGGAACGTCTCTTTGCCTTCCCCAGGAAGTCCACATCCAGGGTGTCGCTCACGGCTTGGCTCACAGCTCCAGGACCTGTCCTTCTCCGTAGGCACATCCGAATCCACAAGGCGGACCCGTTGGTGGAGAGGATGCAGTTGCTCCATGCGAACCCCCAGTATGCCTACGTGGCGTTCCCCGACAGCCGCCAGGATACTGTCTCTCTCAGGCACCTGGTACCAGCAGGTTCCCCACTCACACACCCCTCTGGCCCCAGCGACACCCTCCCTTTCCCCGGCGCTCCGAGCAGCAAACCCCCCAGGACCATCCGTCCTTCCCCTGCCCACGCCCGAGGATGAAGAGGATTTCGGCACGCTCCCAGAGTCACCGAAGACCAGACCAGCATCGGCATCGCCGCCACCACTGCATCGCTCCCAGCGGCACATCAAGGCCCCGGCCCGGTTGAATCTCTAACTGGTCCACTGGACTTCAAAAGACATTTTTTTTCTCACAAAAATTGTACAAGTAAAATTCAGTTGTTGTATATAATTTTGCAACACGCCTGCCGGACTCATTTTTAACAGGGGGTGAATGTGGTAAACCACTGTTGCACCTATATTAGGTGATGTATGGTAGGACCTGTACTACAGGTACGATGGTAGTCCCTGCCTGCTGGCTCCACTAGGCGGAGTATAAATATGTGTGTCCTCCGTGCAGCAGCCATTTCGCCAGCTGCTCCGGGAGGCCACACATCTTATAGCAATAAAGCATCAGTTGTATTCCACTCTCGTCTTTGTGCAATTGATCATGCGTCACGCACCTAGTAGGGATGCCCTGTCCGGCTTAACAATTTCAAAGCGTAACCGTGCTTGTGTGTGTCGGTTGGATACGTGCAGATGGCAGGATCCCAGTGCCGTGGAGGCAGCCCTGTTGTAATCCAGGAGCTTAGGCAGCTGGAAGGACCGTGGGGGGCTTCTTAATGCGTCTGAAGTCTGTCTGCGAGAGTAGGTTGGCAGAGGCATCTGTGTCCAGCTTGAACTGGATGGGGCAGTGGTTGACCTTCATCACTGCATGCCATTCGTCCTCGGAATCCACAGCTAGGATCGATTGGACTTGCGATGTGTCTGATGTGGCATATTCACACTTTGTAATAATGCCCACACGGTAGGCATTGTCCAGGCATTCAACATCTGGATCCGTTGCACTGCCGGGATCAGAATCCTGCAGGCGTTGTTGCACACTCCAGATGCGCTGTTTTCTTTAAATGGGCGGTGCCACAGTTCGAACACGTCATGACGTCGGCGTCCTGATGCTCCGTGCGTCGTTGCACATGTGCAGTGCGGTTCTCAGACGTCTGCACCTGCGCAGTCCGGATTTCGGCCGCTTCATTATCCCGTTCGCATTGCGCATGCGTCGGGCCTCGGGAAGAGCGCGCAAAATGGCCGCTTTCGTCAATGTTGAGGCGCTGCATCCAGAAAATGGCCTGCACACTCTCCGCCTTGTGGGAGGCTAGTTTATCATTTTCTGCCGTTTTGTACTGGGAATAGCGATTTTTAGCGTGCTCATGCACTATGCATGTTTCAATCGCGACTGGCAGGGTCATATGCTTGATCTTCAGTAACTGCTCTCTCAGAGGATCAGAGTGAACTCCAAAAACGATTTGGTCTCTGATCATGGAGTCAGTGATATCACCGAAGTTGCAGGATTGCGCTAGCAGTCTAAGGTTGGTTAAATATGAGTTGAAGGATTCGTCTTTACCTTGCAATCAATCGCTGCTTGAATATGTAGCACTCGAAGATTTCATTGGTGTGCACCTCACAGTGGCTGTCAAACTTGTCCAGGATGGTCTGAAACTTTGTCTTGTCCTGGTCTTCGGCGAAGTGAAAGGAGTTGAATATTTCCAAGGCGTGATCACCCACTGTGGTGAGGAGAAGAGCTATCTTCCGTGCATCAGACAAACCATTGAGGTCTGATGCTTCGACGTAAAGCTGAAATTTCTGCTTGAATGTCCACCAGTTGGCACTGAGATTGCCGGAGGTCCTGAGCTGGTGAGGAGCCTAAATCTTTTCCATTGTGCCGGGATACATTCGCTGGTCATCACGGATCTTGCTGAGTTGAACGAACTAGATTGAACAGACTCCTGGTATCATGTTGTGTTATGTAATTTGGAATAACACAAGCTGCCACTTGATGCAGTTTTGAGTAAAAGATGCTCCAGACTTTGAAGTGAGTTCAATGTGTTTTATTGAACTATTAGCACAGTTCTCAATGAGTTCGACTCTCTGCTCATCTAAATGTAGTAAGTCAGTCTAACTGAAGCAGCCTTGCTCTAAGCCACGTCCTGGAGGTGATGCTGAGGATACACCCTGTCTCACTCTGTAGATGTTGGTCTGTGGAAAGATGCTGGGTGTGAGTGCCTATCCCGTTTATAGTCAGATACCACCCCTGAGTGTCCTGACTGCTCATTGGTCATGTCCTATTCTATGTGTTCATTAGCTGCATGTTTGCATATCATGACAGACAAATCTAGGTAAATAAGGTGCAACCTTTATGTCACACTACCAACTCAGTATATAACAGGCGGCAACCGCCTCTGTGACTCGTACACACTTGTTAGGATAAAAGACAGTAACAAAATCAATGGCAAAATCACAAGGGGAGAAATTCAGGACTATTGATGAACTGCAGGATCATATCACCAATACAGAGTCAAAGCCATGACAGGATCGTCAAGCAGAATTAAGGATCCATCCGGAATTCCATTGAAACCCCTGCACCTCTGCCATGTTGTCATCCGGAAGCCCAGGCAGTGAGAAACCAAGGCCCTAGCATGAGGCGATGACCCATTGTGTCTAGCCGCCTCCAATCCTTCTCGATGAACATCAAGGATAAAGCAAAGTAGGAGCAGTGGTCGGGTTTCTGTCAGATCCCAGACCTCGAAGACTGGAAACAATGTGCTCTGTCGAACTCGATATGCCCAGCATTCAAATCGAGGTTGAGAAGGCATGGCAGCCAATTCTCAAATTCGGCCGGGGATTCGTCCTCAGCTCCCCTTAGCAGTCTGGGCGCACGAGCACTCCCTGTCTGGCCCCATCTCCCCGAATCAACAAGGATATTCGACACACCATGCAACATGATTTCCAAGGACTAAAGGTGAGCCCCCACCAAGGACACTTCCCTATCGATTCTCTTCTCCGCTGCATCCATTCTCTTAAGAATAGCTCTTGGTTCATCAATGTGAACACCAGCAACCTGCGCCAAGGAGCCAGAACCATGCTCCACAACATCATTCACAATGGCAGCCATCATCTCAACACCAACAGCATGGCCAAAGCGCAGACCCAGCAAAACCACCACTGTGATCTGGGCCCCACTCCAGCCGCCTCCCATTGCCTCAATCAAGTGAGGGTTTTAAAAAATTTAACTCAGCTCCCTATCGTCAAAACTCAGCTAAGATCTTCCAGGAACATAGTACAGGACATATACACTGGGATCAAATAATTATGGTTTGTGCATCAGGATTAAAAAAAAGATGAACAGTGACAGAGTTGGCGAAAACGCAGCCGCTCTGATTGGCGATTGTACTTCTATCCTTATCCACTGTTGGATGATGATGAAAATGACTCCCAAACACCCAAAATTAGAATACTGAAATGACTAATATAAAACAGAAAATGCTGGAAAAGCACAGCAGGTCTGGCAGCATCTGTGGAGAGGGAAAGAGTTTTTTTTAAAGAAATATTTTTATTGAAGGCATTTTTCATACATTCAAAAATATGAAAGCCAAAACCTTGGCAACAGGTAGCAAAAGTAACAACCCCCCCCACCCCCCCCCGCCCCCCGGCTGATACGTCAATTAACTTTAAAGAAGTCAAAAAACGGCTTTCACCTCCGGGTGAACCCCTCTTCCACTCCACGTATGGTGAACGTACCTTTATCCAGGTGCAAAAATTCTGCCTGTCACTCACTCATACCCTTGCCTTTGGCAGCTCCGAGTCACAACAAATTAACAAAATCCACCTCTGGGCTATCAGGGAGTCAAAGACCAACACATCGACCTCTCTCCCCACCTGAATTCTCGGATCTTCCGACACTCCGAATATCAGCACCTCCAGACTCGGAGCTACCCCTACGCCCGGAATTTCGGGCATTACATTCAAAAGCTTCTTCCAAAACCCCCTCAACCTCGGATAAGCCCAAAACATTTGCACATGATTTGTCGGCCCTCCCGCACACCTCCCGCACCTATCCTCCACCCCCGAAAAGAACCAGCTCATCCTCGAGATCTTCTTGTAGACTCTGTGCACCACCTTAAATTGGATGAGGCTTAACCTCGCACACGACGAGGAAGCATTCACCCTCCGCAGGGCTTCCCTCCACACCTGGTCCCCAACTCCGCCCCCAACTCTTCCTCCCATTTGCGTCTGACCTCCTTGACAGGAGTGTCCTCTGCACCCAGCAGCACTCATATATATCTGCCATTCTCCCCTCCCCAATATCATTCTCAGACAAAAACTTGCCTTGCAGCATCGGAGGTAGCAGCTCCGGAATAGAGAGACAGAGAAACATTTTGAGTTTATATGACTCCTCTTCAGATCTGAACAGAGGCAGAAAAACGATGATGAATCTTCTATTGTTTTCAGGGTGGAGCAGTTGCGGCAAAATATAGGTCAGTGATAGGTGGGAGCTCGGCGAGATTAAGATGTCATGAACACAAGACAAAAGGACTGCGAAAGTGAGTTTTGGTAAACACCTTGTCAAACACCAGGACGGAAACAGAAAGCAATGAAGGTAAAGATAGTAAAAGAGTCAAATGGTTTCCCCCCTGATTCCCATTGACTCCAGTTTTGCTGGAGCTCCTTGATTCTTTACTCGGTCAATGGCAGTCACTCTCACCTCACCTCTGGCATTCAGCTCTTTTATCCATGTTTGAACCAAGGCCGTCGTGAGGTCAGGAGCTAAGTGCCCCTGGCGGAACTCAAACTGAACGTCCGCGAACAGGCTATTGCTGAGTTAAGTCAGTTCTGAGTATCCGGGTTTGATCTCGGCCCTGAGTCACTGTCTGTGTGGTGTTTGCACATTCTCCCCGTGTCTGCGTGGGTTTCACCCCCACAACCCAAAGATGTGCAGGTTACACTAAATTGCCCCTTAATTAGAAAAAAAATAATTGGGTCCTCTAAATTTAAAAGAAAATTGCTGAATTAAGAGCCGCTCAATAGCACTGTCGATGACTCCTTCCATCACTCTACCAGTGATCAAAAGTAGAATGATGGGGTGATAGTTGACTGGGTTAGATTTGTCCTGTTTCTTGTGTACAGGACATACCTGAGCATTTTTTCACATTGCCGGGTAGATACCAGTATTGTAGCTGTACTGGAACAGCTTGGCTAGGGGCATGGCAAGTTCTGAAGCACAAATCTTCAGTGTTATTGCCGGAATATTGTCAGGGCCCATAATCTTTGCAGCATCCAGTGCCTTCAGCCATTTATTGATATCATGTGGGGTGAATCGAATTGGATGAACATAGAACATAGAACATAGAACAATACAGCGCAGTACAGGCCCTTCAGCCCACGATGTTGCACCGAAACAAAAGCCATCTAACCTACACTATGCCATTATCATCCATATGTTTATCCAATAAACTTTTAAATGCCCTCAATGTTGGCGAGTTCACTACTGTAGCAGGTAGGGCATTCCACGGCCTCACTACTCTTTGCGTAAAGAACCTACCTCTGACCTCTGTCCTATATCTATTACCCCTCAGTTTAAAGTTATGTCCCCTCATGCCAGCCATATCCATCCGCGGGAGAAGGCTCTCACTGTCCACCCTATCCAACCCCCTGATCATTTTGTATGCCTCTATTAAGTCTCCTCTTAACCTTCTTCTCTCCAACGAAAACAACCTCAAGTCCATCAGCCTTTCCTCATAAGATTTTCCCTCCATACCAGGCAACATCCTGGTAAATCTCCTCTGCACCCGCTCCAAAGCCTCCACGTCCTTCCTATAATGCGGTGACCAGAACTGTACGCAATACTCCAAATGCGGCCGTACCAGAGTTCTGTACAGCTGCAACATGACCTCCCGACTCCGGAACTCAATCTCTCTACCAATAAAGGCCAACACTCCATAGGCCTTCTTCACAACCCTATCAACCTGGGTGGCAACTTTCAGGGATCTATGTACATGGACACCTAGATCCCTCTGCTCATCCACACTTTCAAGAACTTTACCATTAGCCAAATATTCCGCATTCCTGTTATTCCTTACAAAGTGAATCACCTCACACTTCTCTACATTAAACTCCATTTGCCACCTCTCAGCCCAGCTCTGCAGCTTATCTATATCCCTCTGTAACCTGCTACATCCTTCCACACTATCAACAACACCACCGACTTTAGTATCGTCTGCAAATTTACTCACCCACCCTTCTGCGCCTTCCTCTAGGTCATTGATAAAAATGACAAACAGCAACGGCCCCAGAACAGATCCTTGTGGTACTCCACTTGTGACTGTACTCCATTCTGAACATTTCCCATCAACCACCACCCTCTGTCTTCTTTCAGCTAGCCAATTTCTGATCCACATCTCTAAATCACCCTCAATCCCCAGCCTCCGTATTTTTTGCAATAGCCTACCGTGGGGAACCTTATCAAACGCTTTGCTGAAATCCATATACACCACATTGATGGACATTGAAGACTGGCATCTGTGATGCTGGGGACCTCAGGAGGAGGCTGGATGGAGTGAGATGGATCATCCCCTTGGCAATTCTGGCTGAACATTTTTGCAGATTCTCCAGCGTTATCTTTTGCACTGATGTGATGGGCTCCTCCATCATTGAGCATGAGGGTATTTGTGAGGTCCACACTCTAGTGAGTTGTTTAATTGTCCACCACCATTCACGGCTGGATTTGCCAGGACTGCAGGGCTTAGATGTGATCGGATGGTTGTGGAATCGCTTAGCTCTGTCTATTACCTGCTGCATATGCTGTTTGGCGTGCAAGTAATCCTGTGTTGTAGCTTCACCAGGTTGATACCTCATTTTTAGGTATGCCTGGCATTGCTCCTGGCATGCCCTCCTGCACTCTTCATTGAACCAGTGTTCATCCTCTGACTTGGTGGTAATGGTAGAGTGGGGGAACATGTGGGGCCATGAGGTTGCAGATTGCAGTTGACTACAATTCTGCTGCGGCTGATGGCCCGCAGTACCTCATGAATGCCCAGTCTTGAGTTTCTAGATCTGTTCGAAATCTATCCCGTTTAGCACGATGGTAGTGTCACACACACGATGGAGGGTTTCCTCAGTGTGAAGATGGGACTTCCACAAGGACTGTGCGGTGGTCACTCCTACCGATACTGTGAGCAATTTTGGGCTCCACACCTCAGGAAGGACATACTGGCACTGGAGCGGGTCCAGCGGAGATTCACACGGATGATCCCAGGAATGGTAGGCCTAACATACGATGAACGTCTGAGGATCCTGGGATTATATTATTTGGAGTTTAGGAGGTTGAGGGGAGATCTAATAGAAACTTACAAGAAATTGAATGGCTTAGATAGGGTGGACATAGGGAAGTTGTTTCCATTAGCAGGGGAGACTAGGACCCGGGGCACAGCCTTAGAATAAAAGGGAGTCACTTTAGAACAGAGATGAGGAGAAATTTCTTCAGCCAGAGAGTGGTGGGTCTGTGGAATTCATTGCCACAGAGGGCGGTGGAGGCCGGGACGTTGAGTGTCTTTAAGACAGAAGTTGATAAATTCTTGATTTCTCGAGGAATTAAGGGCTATGGAGAGCGAGCGGGTAAATGGAGTTGAAATCAGCCATGATTGAATGGTGGAGTGGACTCGATGGGCTGAATGGCCTTACTTCCGCTCCTATGTCTTATGGTCTTATGATACTGTCATGGACAGATGCATGGTGGGGAAGACAGGTTGGTGTGGATGAGGTCAAGCAGTTTTTCCCCTTTTTTTGGTTCCCTCATCACCTGTTGCAGACCCATATAGCAGCTATGTTGTTTGGGACTTGGCCAACTCATTGGTTGTGGTGCTATCAAGCCACTCTTGTTGATGGACATTGAAGTCTCCCACCGAGAGTACATTCTGCACTCTTGCCATCCTTAGTGCTTCCTCCAAATGGTATTCAACACGGAGGAGTACTGAACCATCAGCTGAGTGGGGGTGGGGGGGTTTGGCAGGGGTGTTGGGGGGGAGGGCTTGTGGTATGTGGTAATCAGCAGGAGGTTTTCTTGCCTATGTTTGACATGGTGCCATGAGACTTCATGGGGTCCAGAGTCGATATTCAGGACTCCCTCTCACTGTAAACCACTGTGCCACCTCCGCTGTGCCCATCCTGCCGGTGGCACAAGATATACCCAGGAATGGTGATGGTGGTATCTCGGACCTCATCCGTAAGGTACTCCTGTTGCTTGACTTGACTGTGTGACAAGCCCCCAGATGGTAGCAAGGAGACTTTGCAACGTTGATAGGGTTGGTTTTGTCATTGTCTTCTCCGGTGCCCATGTCGATGCCAGGTGGCCCGTCCGGTTTTATTCCTGTTTGTTTTCCTTGTAGCGGTTGAATACAACTGTGTGGCTTGCTAGCCATTTCAGAGGGAATTTAAGAGTCAACCACACTGTTGTGGTTCAGGAGTCACAGACCAGGTAAGGACAGCAGCCTAAAGGGCATTAGAGAACTAGATGAGTTTTCACGACAATTGACAATGGTTTCATGGTCATCACTGGACTTTTAATTATTGAATTCAAATTTCACCATCTGTACCATGGTGGGATTCGAACCTGGATCCCCAGATCATTACTCTGGGTGTCTGGATTATTAGTCCAGCGAAAATACCACTGTGCCATCACCTCTCCCCCCCCCCCCGGTTGTATCTATGGAGAGAGAAACAAAGTTAATGTTTTGAGTCTGTACGACTGAAATTCCTAATGTGAAGGCAGTTGAAAGAGCAGAAGACTATCTTCCTTAGCGTTATTATTAATAGAATTGTTTATCAGTTATTTCATTAGTACAGTGCTCTAAAGCAAAATAAAAGATTAGTGTTTGTAAAAGCAGGTATACTGGCAGAATATATTTTCAATATTTGTAATTATACTTAGCTAATGACAGGTCTGCGTTCTTTGAAAATTACTGCAATAATGATTAGAATAATAGCTATAATAAATCTATAACCAAGCCCCTTTATAAGGGGTAGGGAGACAAAGAGAAGTGACAATATGAAATAATTATCCCGCAAATTAATTGCTTTCACTAGCTAAATAGCATAAATGCACAACATTGCAGGGTCATGAAAAATCACGCTTTTGAGAAAAGCATTTTTCGCCGATATTGCAATTGAATTGGACTTTACGATTCAAGGCGAGTAGTCAGCAGCTTGTTTAATTGTCCTTGTACACCTATGTTACAAGATAGTTTAACAACAAAAAAATACTGCAGATGCTAGAGATCTGAAATAAAAACAAATAACTTTGGAAAACCTCAACCAGCCTGTCAGCCATGGAGCGAAAATCAGTGTTAACATTTCCATCCAATGTGATACGTTTTATGTTGTTGAGACAGGGTGGTAAGGGACAGATGCAGCAAAAGAGGTCAGGATAGGTGAGAGAGCAGGAGAGATTAAATGGTAAAGATGTCATGGAATCAAAGAGAGCTGTAGTGATACTATTAAAGAAACAAAGCATTGGTGCAGAGTAGGTGTGAACAGCAGAAAAAGGTCAGCGTTGCCTGAAAGCAAAATAGCAGAACGTGTTAACAGCAGAATAAAGGTCAGCTCTGTCTGAAAGAAAAGATATGAGAACAAGATACAGACTGGTACCTAGGGGGAAAAAACTCAAAATGATGGACAGGATTCGTGGTCTGAAGTTGTTGTACTCAATGTTGAGTCCAGAAAGCTCCAAAGTGCTTGGTAAGTAGGTTAGGCGCTGTTCCTACAGTTTGCGATGGGCTTCACTGTAGCATTGTAGCAGGCCGAGGACAGAAATGTGAGTATGAGAGCAAGATGGTGAACTGAAATTGCAGGTGACCGGAAGGTGAAGGTCACACTTACGGACTGAGTGGAGATGTTCTGCAAAGCAGTCACCCAGCCTGTGTTTGGTCTCCCCATTGAAGAGAAGACAATATTGTAACGAACGAGCGAATAAAGTAAATTAAATTGAAAGAACTACAAATAAATTGCTGCTTCATCTGGAAGGAGTGCTTGGGGTCCTGGACACTGAGGAGGTAATGGTGGAGGGGGGGGGGGGGGGGGGGTGGGCGGTGTTATACCTCCTGTGTTTGCATGGAAGGTTCCATATGAAGGGGAGGAGGTGTTGGGATGATAGAGGAGTGAACCAAAGGGAATGGGTCCCTTTGGAATGCTGACAGGGGAGGTTAGAGGAAGCTGTATTTGGTGGTGAAAAAGTTCCGGATGAAGGTATTCTATCTGCTATGGCTATTTTATGTTCATGGGGGTCAGTTCATCAGGGTCATAGGTTGGGAACCAACGGCTGACTATTTTGGTACATTGTGGAATGTCGGAGTAAAATTGTCCTGACCTTGAAGTCTTGAAATGCTCCTTATAGGTTTATGCCTAATATTGACCGTAATACTCTGACATTTTATGACAGAGGCACCTCATTGCCGTTTAGCGTTTACAATCTATCAGTCTAAATCTGAATATCAGTTAGTAAAGATTTTTCTGCTGTTTCTTGCAACAGGTTGAATAAATGCAATTCTAAGCTGTGTAATGATAATACAATTTATCTTTCAGCCTCCAACCCTGCAGTTCTTTAGAGACATCTAAAGAAGAGAGCCTATACAATAATAATAAGAATCTTTATTGTCACAAGTAGGCTTACATTAACGCTGCAATGAAGTTACTGTGAAAAGCCCCTAGTCGCCACATTCCGCCGTCTGTTCGGGTACACAGAGGGAGAATTCAGAATGTCCAATTCACCTAACCTGCACGTCTTTCAGGACTTGTGGGAGGAAACCGGAGCACCCGGAGGAAACCCACGCAGACACAGGGAGAACATGCAGACTCCGCACAGAGAATTAGCCAAGTCCAGAGTCGAACCTGGGACCCTGGGGCTGTGAAGCAACAGTGCTAACCACAGTGCTACAGTGCCACCAAGCATGGTTCCAAAAATAAGCTTGACTTGCTGAATGCACACCTTGCTATGATATTGTGCTGCATACCAAGGCCAGAATTGTCAGGAGTAGGTAGGAAATGTCCCAATGAGTGTCGATTGGCAGAAGGCAGGACATTGTTTTTTGTTTTTTTAATTATTCATTTACGGGATGTGGGCGTCGCTGGTTAGGCCAGCATTTATTGCCCATCTCTAGTTGCCCTTCAGAAAGTGGCGGCGAGTTCCCTTCTTGAACCGCTGCAGTCCTTCAGGTGTAGGTACACTCACTGTGCTGTTAGGGAGGGAATTCCAAGAGTGGCGATATATTTCCAAGTCAGGGTGGTGAGTGACTTGGAGGGGAACTTCCAGGTGATGAGGTCCCCAGGTAGCTGCTGCTCATGTCCTTCTAGATGGTAGTGGTTGTGGGTTTGGAATGTTACGACTAAGGAATCTTGGTGAGTGCATCTTGTAGATGGTACACAAGGCTGCCACTATTCATCGGTGGTGCAGGGTTTGAGTGCTTGTGGAAGGGGGAGCAATCAAGCGAGCTGCTTTGTCCTGGATGGTGTCGAGCGTCTTGAGTTGGTGGAGCTGCACTCATCCAGGCAAGTGGAGAGTGTTCCATTACACTCCTGACTCGTGCCTTGTAGATGGTTGACAGACTTTGGGGGGGGGGGGGGGCGGTGAGGACTTACTCGCCTAGGATTCATAGTGTTTGACCTGCTTTGGTAGCCACAGTATTAATGTGGCTAGTCCAGTTCAGTTTCTTATCAATGGTAACCCCCAGGATGTTGGTTGTGGGGGATTCAGTGATGGTAATGCCTTTGAATGTCAAGGGGAGATGGTTAGATCCTCTGTTGTAGAAGATGGTCATTGCCTGATACTTGTGTGGCGCGAATGTAACTTGCCACTTGTCAGCCCAAGCCTTTTTATTGTCCAGGTCTTGCTGCATTTGGACATGGACGGCTTCATTATCTGAGAAGTTGCAAATGGTGCTGAACATTGTGCAGTCATCCACAAACATCCCTACTTCTGACCTTATGATGGAAGGCAGGTCATTGATGAAGCAGCTGAAGATGGTTGGACCTAGGACGGTACCCTGAGGAATTCCTGCATTGATGTCCTGGAGCTGAGATGATTGACCTCCAACCACCACAATCATCTTCCTTTTTGCTAAGTATGTCTCCAACCAACGGAGAGTTCCCCCCCTGATTCCCATTGACTCCAGTTTAGCTTGGGCTCCTTGATGCCACACTCGGTCAAATGTTGCCTTGATGTCAAGGGCAGTCAATCTCACCTCACCTCTGGCATTCAGCGCTTTTGTCCATGTTTGAACCAAGGCTGTAATGAGGTCCGGAGCCGAGTGACCCTGGCGGAACTCAAACTGAGCATCCGTGAGCAGGTTATTGCTGAGTAAGTGCTGCTTGATAGCACTGTTGGTGACTCCTTCCATCACTTTGCTGGCGATGGACAGTAGACTGATAGGGCAGGAATTGACTGGGTTGGATTTGTTCTGTTTCTTGTGTACAGGGCAATTTCTCACATTACCGGGTAGATGCCAGTGTTGTAGCTGTGCTGGAACAGCTAGGGGTACGGAAAGTTCTGGAGCACAAGTCTTCAGTACTATTGCCAGAATATTATCAGGATCCATAGTCTATGCAGTATCCATCTATCAGCAGAAGAAAGTCTCGTCTTGGAGAGCTGCCAGTCAATCCGATTGGCCTGCAGCCCTCCAGTCATCCCAGGAAAAGTGCTGCAGTGGCCAGAAGAGGCACTGCACTGCAGCTATCTTCCTGGAACTAAGTGCAGGGAACATGAGGAAAGGTAAGTGGCAGGGATCAAGGGGGTTGGGTTGGTTTGGCAGTGGTTGGTTTGGGAGGGGGTGTCATAGAATGTCACTTTAAGAAATGTTTGTCTGCTCATGTTACTGCAGTGATGTCAGAGTGTGGGTGGAGCTGAGCTCTGGCTCTGCTTTCTGGTTTCACTTTGAGAAAAGCTATGGTGTGTCTGTGGTTTTTTCTTTGGTTTTGTTTCAGTGTTGGAGCTGAAGCCAGACAAAGCAGGTGTACTGTTGTCCTCTCTGCCATGAAAAGACTAACTCTTGATCATTTGGTGGATTCAGAATTATAAATGTTCTCAGTGGTGAATGTAAACCAGATGTGCTTCTGTTAAAAGGTGTTTCTTTTGTCTTCTGGATGTTGTTTGGGAATTTATTTAGGATTACTTAGTGTTGTATTCTTTGGGGTTTGCATTTGGATTAATGGTTGCTAAGGTGTTCACTGTATGTTTTAAAAAGGGTAACTTGAGTTCATAGAATAAACATTGTTTTGCTTTATCATAAAAAAATACTTTGCGATCTCTGCTGTACCACACCTGCAGAGTGGGCCGTGTGCTCCCCATACCACAATCTATTAAAAGTTGTGGGTCAGGTGAACTCCATGATACACTTTGGGGTTCTCTAAACCCTGGCGCATAACACGGGCTTGGGTTGGTTTGGGTTGGGTTGCAGGGGGTCTTGGGTGGGTGGGTGGGGAGAGTTTGGTGGGGATTGGGGGCTAGGTAGGGGGTCACCAGGGGGTAATTGGGGTCTGGTATGATAGGGCGGGGTGGAGGAAGGTCCAAAGGTAACTGGGTCCTCAGTGGACATGGTTTCATTCACGCGAGATCAAACTTACTTCAATTTTGGCTTTGGTCTATTAATAGCCCACCAGTCTAAAAATTGAGGCGGGGCTGGAAAAGACCCCCCAAATGGCCATTAAGTGGCCTTTTTAGGGCCTTATTTGGGCAAAAGGTGGGATTCCTGTCCAAGGTCCTGCCTGACCTGGTTGGGTGGGTGGGATCTTGGAGCAAATAGCTTCCTTGAAATTTTCCACACGCCGCTCGTCCTTGCCTCAGAACCCGTGGAGGGGGAGGGGCATGGGGGGAGGAGGTTGGAACGTGGGAAAGCATAACATTTTGGCCCATGTTTATGGTTGACCGTCCCTGAGTAACATTGACGGGTAATGATGGAATCCAAATTTTGATGAATCCTTATGCTTTCAATAAAAGGACCGATTCCTTGCGATGGTAAAAGTTCACTTTTGATTTTAATGTTAGGCAGTGCGGCCTATGATACACAATTTCTTATACTTCGATAAAACAATTCGGCCAACTGACCAGTACAAACGTAATAAACTTTGAAGATACTTAGAGATGATTTAAAGAAAGCACATGGCAGAGTAAAGGTGCATAGGTCAAGGACAGGCTTAGAGAGAGAGATAGAGATAGAAGTGATTAGAACAAAGGCTAACTTTCTGGGCACCTCTTTTAAGGAGATGCTTATCTTTGGGTTTGCTTTGTCTCTAATTGGCTCTTTGCCCGGAGGACGCTGTCTTTGGTTTGCCCAGCGAGCTATCCGTCAATTAGCTGATAAGGTTATCAGTATAGATTGGATGGAATTTGCTGCAGTATGACCTCATTTTATTCAAGTTTGTACCTCTGTGTGTGCATCTTTTAAGGTATTGGAACTTGATCTCTTTAATTGTTTTGTCTGAGGAGATTGAAATTTAACTAATCTCTGTCCAGCAGGGCTTCCCTTCTCTGGCTGTTTCCATGACTACCAATGGCGTTCTAATATCGGGTGCATACCTTTGTCAGATCAAATCGGACTGAATACACACACTTCTCAAAAACATGGGGCTGGATTCTCCGCTCTCCGACCCCGAAATTGCGTTCGGCTACGGGGTGGGGAATCCGTTTTGGCGCCGCAATCGGGAATGGCGGTGGTTTTTCAATTCTCCCCCCCCCCCCTGAAAATCGGCGTACCCGAGGAGTACGCCGCTCCGAGTAGCCACCGCCTCAGGCCATTGCCTGAGGCCTGCCCCGCGATGCTCTGTTGCCGACCGGCCGAATTCCCAACGACGTGGCTTACGTGTGCTCACGCCGTCTGGGATCCCCGTGTGGTGGCTGCGGACTCAGTCTGGGCCGCCAGAGTCGGGGAGGGCCGAATGGCGGGCGGGGTGGGGGGTGGGGGGGTGGGGGGGGGGGCTTCATTCAGGGCTGGGGGCAATGTGGGTGGGCAGTCCCGGGCGCTTGACCGGCCGATGCGGGGCACTACTTTGGTGGTCCAGGTCCGCGGGCTGAGTCCGCCATGGAGCATGGCGTGGCCGTTGCAGGCTGCCGCTGTGCGCATGCGTGGCCTCTCAACCGGATGTGCTGGGGGCCGTATCGGCAGTTAGAGCTGCGAGCTCTACGACGGCTCCCTGCTAGCCTCCAGCAAAACGGGGAATCGATGGCCTTTTGACCCCAGTTTTCCTGACGTAAAAGACCACCGTTTTCATGGCGGCGGCTTGGGGACTTAGTCGCCACAACGGAGAATCCAGCCCATGATTCTTGGGTGTAGGCTTTCAACAAATCCCTCGAGTATCAAAACTTAGTTCTATCAGGTAAGAATCATGCAAGATTTCCCTTCTATGTGACCTTCTCTATAAGGCTTCACCAAATCTGGGCTGACTATTTGCAAAATAAATTTCTTCATGTGAGTTTTGAAATACCTGCATGCTATAGCAGATTGAATTGCTGTAAGTCTAAAAAGATTTGACATTGCTATTCAAATGACCACCCTACCAACCAAAACATGAGTCATTGAGCGGGCTGTTTGAGAACAACATTAAATGACCTACACCAGTGGAAGATACTATTGGAAACGGGAAGGTATGACAAGCACGAAGATAGGTTTTCCCGTGGTTGTGTGAGAGGTTAAGGTGTTTCCAAATGATCAGAATGTGTCCGAGACAATGCGCAGCTGTTTGAAGTGAAAGTGTGTGGTACACCGTGCCTTTTCAATACAGCTGAAGTAGCTCCATTCAGGGCACAAATCCTGCTGATGGCTTTCTCATGTGCAAAATAGTGTTAGCAAACTCTTTAAATCTGCTGCTCCGTTGGATATCATACACTTCGCACACTCCTAGTGCATCCCACTCTGAGGTCAGAGTAGCGGATCGATACCGATGAGGTCTGTTCTGTTCTCTTCTGACACAAGGCGTGCCTGCACACTTCAAAGGGATATTGTTGCCGGACCTCTGCTGTGAAATCAGCCCTGTAGTTGCCACTTTCCTGTATGACTGAATGCATCCAATTATGCAGCCCTACTGGAGGTTCCATTCTCCTAAATTATGTTGGCAAGAAAAAGAGTCCCTTTAGAAGTAATTGAACTGATGTTGTTTAAAATCTCAAACTTTGTTTTCCTTTCTTCATGGGGTGTGAATTCTGCTGACAAGGCCAGTGTTTGTTGCCCATCCCTATTTGCTTTTGGGAAGGTGATGGCGAGTCACCTTCCTGAACTGCTGCACCCATCTGTTGTAGGTACCCCCATATCGCAGTAAGTGGGAGGGGGATTCCAGGATTTTGACCCTGCCACAGTGAAAGAACGGTGATATATTTGCAAGTCAGGACGATGAGTGACTTGGAGGGGGACTTGCTGGGGGTGGCGTCTCCATGCATCTGCTGCTCTTGCCCTTTCAGGTGGAAGAGTTTACAGATTTGCAATGAGCTTTGGTGGGTTGTTGCAGAGCATCTTGTAGATTGTACACACTGCAGCCACTGTGCATTGGTGGTGGAGGGAGTGAAGGTTTAAATTGGTGGATGTGGTGCTAATCAAGCAGGCTGCGTCCTGGATAGCGTTGAGCTTCTTCAGTGTTGTTGGAGCTGCATTCTCCCAGGCTAGCGGAGAGTATTCCATTACATTTGTGACTTGTGTTTGGTGGACGGTGGACAGGCTTTGGGGAGTCAGGAGGAGAGTCACACAGAATTCCCAGGACATGGCCAGTACATGCAAAATAATATTGAAAACAGAAAATGTAAACTGAAATGTCTGTCACCAGGTTTTTGCAATGCCCAGATAAATAATAATTGTCTTGCATGCAGAACTCCCATTAGAAAGTGGAATTATTAACCGACAATGCTTCTCAACTAATTATTCGGCAGGATTTAATGGGCCACTTTTACCCAGCTGCTGGCCTTTGCAACCACTTAAGACTTGGAATCTTCTAAAACAAATGAATGGAAGTTATTTATTCATGAAAGGTTGAAGAAATAATGGTTGCTGGGAAAAGTAAGGTGCTATGACAAAGCATTGGTCTCCCAACATTCAAATCTGGTTAAAGAGGGCTGCACATGAGTCTAGCCTTCCTGCTTAAAGCCATGATTCTTTGATGAATGGATAATGCTGAAATGCTGATAGTGAAAATGAATGGACAAAATAAACAGGAATCATTCTTTGTCATAGGAGAGACAAAAACGTTTGGCCCAGACTTATTCTGCCCCAGCTGGGAACTGAAACTAGGGTCCTAATATCTAAACAAACTATCAAGGTATGAGGGGTGAGTTGGCTGCGATAGATTTGGTAACTTCATTGAAAGGCTTGATGGTAGATCTGCAACGGCTATTACTTAAAGAATTAATGCATGCATTCCAACACCTTTACACTCCTTTCTGGTGCCAAAACGCAACCGGCAAAGTGGTCCAACTATGACTAACAAAAGATTTTAAAAGCTAGGATTAGGTCCAAAGAGGAGTCATATGAAGTTGCTCGAAAAAATAGTCAGCCTGAGGATTGGAAGCAGCTTAGAATTCAGCAAAGGAGGACCAAGAGAGTGATTAAGAGGGGAAAATAGAGAATGAGAGTAAACTTGCAAGGAATATAAAAGTGGATTGTAACATCTTCTATAAGGCCGTAAAAAACAAATGATTAGTGAAGACAATTGTCGGTCCGTTACAGTCCGAAACATTAGAATTGGTAATGGAGAACAAGGAAATGGCCGAGCAATTAAACAAACTGCTTTAGTTCTGTCTTCACAGAAGAAGACACAAACAACTTTCCAGAAACGCTAGGAAAGCAAGGGTAAGCGAGAAGGAGGAGCTGAAGGAAATTAATATTAGTAAAAAAAAGTGCTGGGAAATTAATGGGACTGAAAGATGATAAATCCCCTGGGCCTGATAATCTACATCCCAAGGCACTAAAGGAAGTGGCCATGGAATTAATTCATGCTTGGATTGTCCTCTTCCAAGATTCTGTAAATTCTGGAACAGTCACGGATGTTTAGAGGGTGGGAAATGTTACCCACTATTTTAAAAAAGGAGGGAGAGAGAAAACAGGGAATTACAGACTGGTTACCTAATACCAGTAGTCGAGAAAATGCTAGAATCTATTATAAAGGATGTGATAAAAGTTCACTTACAAAGTATCTATAGAATTAGACAGTCAACATGGATTTATGAAAGGAAAATCATGTTTGACAAACCTACTGGAGTTTTTTGAGGAGGCAACAAAGACAATAGATAAGGGTGAACCAGTGGATGTGGTGTATTTGGATTTTCAGAAAGCTTCTGATAAAGTCCCACATAAGTGGTTAGTGTACAAAATTAAAGCCCATGGGATTGGGGGTAATATATTGGCTTGGGTTGAGAATTGGTTAGCAGACAAGAACCAGAGTTGGAATGAATGGGTCTTTCTCTGATGATATGGCGGTGACTAATCGGTGCTGCCGGGATCAGTGCTTGGGCCCCAGCTATTCGCGATTTGGATGAAGGAATGGGATGTATTATTTCCAAGTTTGCTGACGTCACAAAACTAAGTGGAATTGTGAGTTGTGAGGAAGATGTTATAGGCTTCGAGGTGATTTAGATAAGTTGAGTGAGTAGGCAAATGTATGGCCGGTGCAGTATAACGTGGATACATGTGAAGTTGTCCACTCTGGTAGGAAAAACAGAATGGTGCAATGGTGATAGGTTGGGAAATGTTGATGCACAAAGGGATCTGGATGGGATGTCCTTGTACACCAGGTATTGAAAGCAAGCATGCAGATGCAGCAAGCAGTTTCATTTCTATTCATTCGGGGATGTAGGTGTCGCTGGCTGGGCCAGCATTTGTTGCCCATCCCTAATTGCTCTTGAGCTCGGCCATTTCAGAGGGCATTTAAGAGTCAACCATATTGATGTGGGCCTGGAGTCACATGTCCCAGGACATCGCTGCAGGAGTTCCTCACAGTAGTGTTCTAGGCCCAATCATCTTCAGCTGCTTCATCAATGAGGTCAGATGTGGGGATGTTCGCTGATGACTGCACAATGTTCAGCACCATTCGCGACTCCTCAGACACTGAAGCAGTCCACGTGAACATGCAGCAGAACCTGGACAATATCCAGGCTTGTGCTGACAAGTGGTAAGTGGCATTCGCATTACATAAATGCCAGGCAATGGCAAGCAATGACCATCTCCAATAAGAGAGAATCAAACAATCGCCCCCTTGACATTCAATGGCATTACCGTCACTGAATTCCCCACTATCAACATCCTGGAGGTTGCCGTTGACTACAAGCTGAACTGGATTTGCCATATAAATACTGTGACTACAACAGCAGGTCACAAGCTAGGAGTCCTGCGGCGAGTATCTCGCCTCCTGACTCCCCAAAGCCTGTCCACCACCTACAAGTCGCAAGTCAGGAGTGTGTTGGAATACTCCCCACTTGCCTGAATGAGTGCAGCTCCAACAAAACTCAAGAAGCTCGACACCATCCAGGACAAAGCAGCCCACTTGATTGGCATCCCTTCTGCAAACATTCACTCCCTCCACCACAGCTGCACAGAAGCAGCAATGTGTACCATCTATAAGGTACACTGCAGTAACTCACCAAGGCTCCTGAGGCAGCACTTTCAAACCCATGACCACTACCATCTAGAAGGACAAGGGCAGCAGATAAATGGGAACCCCACCACCTGGTGAAATATCAGGGGTGGAAAGATTGGATGTAAGGATGTTGTTTCCTCTGGCTGGGAGGTCGAGAACAAGGAGTCACAGTCTCAGGATACAACCATTTAGGGCTGAGGTGAGAAGCAATGTCTTTGCTAAGAGAGTGGTGAACTTGTGGAGTTCCCAGCCATAAAAAGGCTATGGAGGCCAAGAAAGATGTAGATAGATTTCTCGACATTTAACTGTCTGTGTTTGAGCACCTCCAGGCAAGCTCCAATCACGGTAAACAACAATTTTCCCTAAAAATATGGGCTAAAATTTGACTTGAAAATTAAGTGTCTGTGGTATTATAGGTATTATGGTACCTGACAGGCTAAAGCACCATTGGTAGAAACTGTATGCTTTCTATTGGTTAGAATGTATGATAGCTCCACCCTGCTAGGCGGGGTATAAGAACCCGTGCCGCCCCAGCAGCCTTCATTCTGTAACTGAGCTGCTGGGGGAAACATCCAGCTTATTAAAGCCTTCAGTTGGACTACAACCTCACTTTAGTGGTCATTGATCGTGCATCAATTTAATAAGCTAGTTTTTTAAGAAGAAAGGATGGAGCTCCAAATCAAGCCGGAGTGTCTGCAATTTAGCCCCCACGCGGCGAACTCAGCGGCAATCTTCAAGCACTGGCTGGCATGCTTTAAAGGGTATCTCGAGATGGCAGAAAACGCACCCACGGGAGAGCAGAAACTGCACGTCCTGCACTCAAGGGTGAGCCCGGAGATTTACACCCTCATCGAGGAAGCGGAAGACTTTGATGCAGCAATGAGCTGCTAAAAGGACACAAAATTCGCCCGGTAAACCAGGCCTACGCCCGGCACCTGCTTGCAACAAGGAGACAAGCCCCTGGGGAATCGATGGAGGAATTCTACCGTGCACGCCTGGTGTTGGGAAGAAGCTGCAGCTGCCCGCAGGTTTCGGCGAGCAAACACACGGAACTCTTAGTCTGGGACGCTTTCGTGGCAGGTATGTATTTCTTCACAAATCCACCAGCGTCTGTTAGAAAAGGACACCCTGGGTCTCAGGGAGGCACGGGTCCTTGCAGGATCCCTGGACGTGGCCTCCAGGAACGCCTGCACTTACGTTCCCGACCGCGCGGCAGCCCCATGGGCAGCGTGGAACCCCTCCGTGGCTGACCCCGAGACTTCCCCCATTCCCCCACAGGCCTGCGCTGCAAGGCGGCCTGGCAACCCCGAAGGGCCCCGCTGCTACCTTTGCGGGCAGACCAAGCACCCCCGCCAGAGCTGCCTGGCCCGCGCATCGACCTGCAAGGGATGCGGCAAAAAGGGCCATTTCGTGGAGGTATGCCAGGCCCGTGCAGTTGCCGCGGTCTCCGGCAGCGAATGCGGACTGCACCCACAAACTTCTCCACGGGCCCCGTGCGGCCAGCGGTCGCCACCATCTTCATATTCCAAGGCTACGTGCGGACCCTAGGTGCCGCCATCTTGTTCCGCGGACGCCACGTTACGTTAGAGGGATGGGCGCCGACATTTTGTGCGCCCCCAGCCATGTGCAACCAATGGGAGCCGCCATCTTGGATGAACCCCCAGGACCCCAGCTCGGCTGACCACGCACTGCCCGAAGAGAACTCTCAACTGCTGCGATTAGCCTCGGTGACTCTGGATCAGTCTCGGCCTCGAACACTCTCAACTGCTACGACGACCGTATTCATCAACTTCATACACCCTGACACGGTAAGGCGCTGTTCTCTCCTTATCCACCCCATTAATCAAAAAATCTCCCTGGCTTCCGGTTCCCACTCAGTGGGGATAAAGGGGTTTTGTGTAGCAAACCTCACAGTCCAGGGAAGGGAGTTCAAAAATTTCCATCTCTACGTCCTTCCCCACCTCTGCACTGCTACACTCCTGGGTTTAGACTTCCAGTGTAACCTTCAAAGTCTGACCTTCAAATTCGGCGGTCCTATACCCCCCCTTACTGTCTGTGGCCTCGCGACCCTTAAGGTCGACCCGCCTTCCCTGTTTGCGAACTTCACCCCGGATTGCAAACCCGTCGCCACCAGGAGCAGACGCTCCAGTGCCCAGGACCGGATCTTTATTAGGTCAGAGGTCCAAAGGCTACTGAGGGAAGGGGTCATTGAAGCCAGGAACAGCCCCTGGAGAGATCAAGTAATGGTGGTAAAGACCGGGGAGAAGCATAGGATGGTCATCGACTACAGTCAGACCATCAACAGGTTTACGCAGCTGGACGCTGCATATATCTCCCCCTCTCCCCTGTATATCCGACCTGGTAAACAGGATCGCGTATCATAAGGTCTTCTCCACGGTGGATCTCAAGTCCGCCTACCACCAGCTCCCCATCCGTACTAGTGACCGCAAATACACTGCCTTTGAGGCAGATGGGCGGCTCTATCACTTCTTAAGAGTTCCCTTCGGTGTCACCAACGGGGTCTCGGTCTTCCAGCACGAGATGGACCGAATGGTTGACCGGTACGGTTTACGGGCAACATTCCTGTATCTCGATAATGTAACCATCTGCGGCCATGACCAGCAGGACCACGACACCAACCTCCGAAAATTTCTCCAGACCGCTAAAATCCTTAACCTTACATACAACAAGGACAAATGTGTGTTTAGCACCGACTGCCTAGCCATCCTCGGCTACGTAGTGTGAAATGGAGTTATAGGCTCCGACCCTGAACGCATGCGCCCCCTTATGGAGTTCATCCTCCCTCATTGCTCCAAGGCCCTGAAACGTTGCCTAGGGCTTTTTAGCTACTATGCCCAGTGGGTCCCCAACTACGCGGACAAGGCCCATCCCCTGATCCAATCCACAGCTTTTCCCCTGTCGATAGAGGCCCGCCAGGCCTTCAGCCGCATCAAAACGGATATTGCAAAGGCCACGATGCACGCCATCGACGAGTCCCTCCCCTTCCAGATCGAGAGAGATGCGTCCGATGATGCTCTGGCGGCCACCCTCAACCAAGCGGGCAGACCCGTGGCCTTCTTCTCTCGTACCTTCCATGCTTCTGAAATCCGCCACTCCTCAGTCGAAAAGGAGGCCCAGGCCATAGTAGAAGCTGTGCGACATTGGAGGCATTACCTGGCCGGCAGGAGATTCACTCTCCTCATGGACCAACAGTCGGTTGCTTTAATATTTGATAATGCACAGCGGGGCAAGATAAAAAATGACAAGATCTTGCGGTGGAGGATCGAACTCTCCACCTACAACTACGAGATCTTGTATCGTCCCGGGAAGCTAAACGAGCCTCCTGATGCCCTGTCCCGCGGTACATGTGCCACTGCACAAGTGGACCGCCTCTGAGCCCTCCACGAGGACCTCTGCCACCCGGGGGTCACTCGCTTTTTCCATTTTGTCAAGACCCGCAACCTGCCCTACTCCATCGAGGAGGTCAGGACAGCCACCAGGAATTGCCAAATCTGCGCGGAGTGCAAACCGCACTTCTACCGACCAGAGAAAGCGCACCTGATAAAGGCTTCCTGGCCCTTTGAACGTCTCAGCATGGACTTCAAAGGCCCCCTCCCCTCCACCGACCGCAACACGTACTTCCTGAACATGATTGACGAGTACTCCCGGTTCCCATTCGCCATCCCCTGCCCCGACATGACCGCAACCACCGTCATCAAGGCCCTCCAGAGCATTTTTGCACTGTTCAGGTTCCCCGCTTATCATAGAATTTACAGTGCAGAAGGAGGCCATTCGGCCCATCGAGTCTGCACCGGCTCTTGGAAAGAGCACCCTACTCAAGGTCAACACCGGCACCCTATCCCCATAACCCAGTAACCCCACCCAACACTAAGGGCAATTTTGGACACTAAGGGCAATTTATCATGGCCAATCCACCTAACCTGCACATCTTTGGACTGTGGGAGGAAACCGGAGCACCCGGAGGAAACCCATGCACACACGGGGAGGATGTGCAGACTCCGCACAGACAGTGACCCAAGCTGGAATCGAACCTGGGACCCTGGAGCTGTGAAGCAATTGTGCTATCCACAAGGCTACCGTGCTGCCCCTTACATACACAGTGATAGAGGGTCCTCCTTTATGGGCGCCGAACTGCGTCAATTCCTGCTCAGCAAGGGCATCGCCTCGAGCAGGACGACCAGTTACAACCCCTGGGGTAACGGACAGGTAGAGAGGGAGAACGGAACGGTCTGGAAGACCGTCGTACTGGCCCTACGGTCCAGGAATCTCCCAGTCTCCCGCTGGCAAGAAGTCCTCCCGGATGCTCTCCACTCCATCCGGTCACTGCTTTGTACGACCACCAATCAGACACCCCACGAACGTCTCCTTGTCTTCCCTAGGAAGTCCTCCTCTGTGCCCTCGTTCCCGACCTGGCTGGCAGTACCCGGACCCATCCTGCTCCGAAAACACGTGCGGGCGCACAAGTCGGACCCGTTGGTCGAGAGGGTCCATCTGCTCCATGCTAACCCCCAGTAAGCCTACGTGGCGTACCCCGATGGCCGATAAGATATGGTCTCCATAGAGGACCTGGCGCCCGCCGGATCCCCACGCACATCCCAGCCACCAGTCCCACCCTCCCCTCCAACACAGCACCTTACAGGAGGATCGGTCCTTCCGCCGGTCCTGTCTAGGCCCCCCCACCCACCGGCGCCCCCAGCAGTTGCTCCCTTCCCAGGTCAACCGTTTTCCCCACCAGCGCCGTCTAGGGGTGCCGAAGCTGCCACAGAGATCAAAGCCACGCTCCCGGAGTCACAGACGCCCGAGCCTCCACCGGAGTCACCACCGAAGCTCCGACGATCACAGAGGACGACCAGGGCCCCCGATCGACTGATTGCTTCATTTTAATTGTAAACTGCAAATATAAATCATCAAATGTACATAGCTATCAAACAAACAAAGAACAAAGAACAAAGAAATGTACAGCACAGGAACAGGCCCTTCGGCCCTCCAAGCCCGTGCCGACCATACTGCCCGACTAAACTACAATCTTCTACACTTCCTGGGTCCGTATCCTTCTATTCCCATCCTATTCATATATTTGTCAAGATGCCCCTTAAATGTCCCTATCGTCCCTGCCTCCACTACCTCCTCCGGTAGTGAGTTCCAGGCACCCACTACCCTCTGCGTAAAAAACTTGCCTCGTACATCTACTCTAAACTTTGCCCCTCTCACCTTAAACCTATGCCCCCTAGTAATTGACCCCTCTACCCTGGGGAAAAGCCTCTGACTATCCACTCTGTCTATGCCCCTCATAATTTTGTATACCTCTATCAGGTCGCCCCTCAACCTCCTTCGTTCCAGTGAGAACAAACCGAGTTTATTCAATCGCTCCTCATAGCTTATGCCCTCCATACCAGGCAACATTCTGGTAAATCTCTTCTGCACCCTCTCTAAAGCCTCCACATCCTTCTGGTAGTGTGGCGACCAGAATTGAACACTATACTCCAAGTGTGGCCTAACTAAGGTTCTATACAGCTGCAACATGACTTGCCAATTCTTATACTCAATGCCCCGGCCAATGAAGGCAAGCATGCCGTATGCCTTCTTGACTACCTTCTCCACCTGTGTGGCCCCTTTCAGTGATCTGTGGACCTGTACTCCTAGATCTCTTTGACTTTCAATACTCTTGAGGGTTCTACCATTCACTGTATATTCCCTACCTGCATTAGCCCTTCCAAAATGCATTACCTCACATTTGTCCAGGTTAAACTCCATCTGCCATCTCTCCGCCCAAGTCTCCAGACAATCTAAATCCTGCTGTATCCTCAGACAGTCCTCATCGCTATCCGCAATTCCACCAACCTTTGTGTCGTCTGCAAACTTACTAATCAGACCAGTTACATTTTCCTCCAAATCATTTATACATACTACAAAGAGCAAAGGTCCCAGCACTGATCCCTGTGGAACACCACTGGTCACAGCCCTCCAATTAGAAAAGCATCCCTCCATTGCTACCCTCTGCCTTCTATGGCCTAGCCAGTTCTGTATCCACCTTGCCAGTTCACCCCTGATCCCGTGTGACTTCACCTTTTGTACTAGTCTACCATGAGGGACCTTGTCAAAGGCCTTACTGAAGTCCATATAGACAACATCTACTGCCCTACCTGCATCAATCATCTTAGTGACCTCCTCGAAAAACTCTATCAAGTTAGTGAGACACGACCTCCCCTTCACAAAACCGTGCTGCCTCTCACTAATACGTCCATTTGCTTCCAAATGGGAGTAGATCCTGTCTCGAAGAATTCTCTCCAGTAATTTCCCTACCACTGAAGTAAGGCTCACCGGCCTGTAGTTCCCGGGATTATCCCTGCCATCCTTCTTAAACAGAGGAACAACATTGGCTATTCTCCAGTCCTCCGGGACATCCCCTGAAGACAGCGAGGATCCAAAGATTTCTGTCAAGGCCTCAGCAATTTCCTCTCCAGCCTCCTTCAGTATTCTGGGGTAGATCCCATCCGGCCCTGGGGACTTATCTACCTTAATATTTTTTAAGACACCCAACACCTCGTCTTTTTGGATCACAATGTGACCCAGGCTATCTACACCCCCTTCTCCAGACTCAACATCTACCAATTCCTTCTCTTTGGTGAATACTGATGCAAAGTATTCATTTAGTACCTCGCCCATTTCCTCTGGCTCCACACATAGATTCCCTTGCCTATCCTTCAGTGGGCCAACCCTTTCCCTGGCTACCCTCTTGCTTTTTATGTAAGTGTAAAAAGCCTTGGGATTTTCCTTAACCCTATTTGCCAATGACTTTTCATGACCCCTTCTAGCCCTCCTGACTCCTTGCTTAAGTTCCTTCCTACTTTCCTTATATGCCACACAGGCTTCGTCTGTTCCCAGCCTTTTAGCCCTGACAAATGCCTCCTTTTTCTTTTTGACGAGGCCTACAATATCACTCGTCATCCAAGGTTCCCGAAAATTGCCGTATTTATCTTTCTTCCTCACAGGAACATGCCTGTCCTGTATTCCTTTCAACTGACACTTGAAAGCCTCCCACATGTCAGATGTTGATTTGCCCTCAAACATCCGCCCCCAATCTATGTTCTTCAGTTCCCGCCTAATATTGTTATAATTAGCCTTCCCCCAATTTAGCACATTCATCCTCGGACCACTCTTATCCTTGTCCACCAGTACTTTAAAACTTACTG
Organism: Scyliorhinus torazame; assembly: GCF_047496885.1. Classification (NCBI taxonomy): domain Eukaryota; kingdom Metazoa; phylum Chordata; class Chondrichthyes; order Carcharhiniformes; family Scyliorhinidae; genus Scyliorhinus; species Scyliorhinus torazame. The sequence continues at coordinate 346,073,996 of NC_092708.1, forward strand.
AATTGTGGTCACTGTTACCGAAATGCTCCCCTACTGAAACATCTACCACCTGGCCGGGCTCATTCCCCAATACCAGGTCCAGTACCACCCCTTCCCTAGTTGGACTGTTTACATATTGTTTTAAGAAGCCCTCCTGGATGCTCCTTACAAACTCTGCCCCGTCTAAGCCCCTGGCACTAAGTGAGTCCCAGTCAATATTGGGGAAGTTGAAGTCTCCCATCACCACAACCCTGTTGTTTTTACTCTTTTCCAAAATCTGTCTACCTATCTGCTCCTCTATCTCCCGCTGGCTGTTGGGAGGCCTGTAGTATACCCCCAACATTGTGACTGCACCCTTCTTATTCCTGATCTCTACCCATATAGCCTCACTGCCCTCTGAGGTGTCCTCTCGCTGTATAGCTGTGATACTCTCCTGAACAAGTAGCGCAACTCCGCCTCCCCTTTTACATCCCCCTCTATCCCGCCTGAAACATCTAAATCCTGGAATGTTTAGCTGCCAATCCTGCCCTTCCCTCAACCAGGTCTCTGTAATGGCAACAACATCATAGTTCCAAGCAGTAATCCAAGCTCTAAGTTCATCTGCCTTACCCGTAATGCTCCTTGCATTAAAACATATGCACTTCAGGCCACCAGACCCGCTGTGTTCAGCAACTTCTCCCCGTCTGCGCTGCCTCAGAGCCACACTGTCCCTATTCCCTAGTTCTCCCTCAATGCTCTCACCTTCTGACCTATTGCTCCCGTGCCCACCCCCCTGCCATACTAGTTTAAACCCTCCCGTGTGACACTAGCAAACCTCGCGGCCAGGATATTTATGCCTCTCCGGTTTAGATGCAACCCGTCCATCTTATACAGGTCACACCTGCCCCGGAAGAGCTCCCAGTGGTCCAGATAACAGAAACCCTCCCTCCTACACCAGCTGTTTAGCCACGTGTTTGTCTGCTCTATCTTCCTATTTCTAGCCTCACTGGCACGTGGCACAGGGAGTAATCCCGAGATTACAACCCTCGAGGTCCTGTCTTTTAACTTTCTGCCTAGCTCCCTGAACTCCTGCTGCAGGACCTCATGCCCCTTCCTGCCTATGTCGTTAGTACCAATATGTACAACGACCTCTGCCTGTTTGCCCTCCCCCTTCAGGATTCCCTCTACCCGTTCGGAGACATCCTGGACCCTGGCACCAGGGAGGCAACATACCATCCTGGAGTCTCTTTCACGTCCACAGAAGCGCCTATCTGTGCCCCTGACTATAGAGTCCCCTATAACTATTACTCTTCTGCGCTTTGACCCTCCCTTCTGAACATCAGAGCCAGCCGTGGTGCCACTGCTCTGGCTGCTGCTGTTTTCCCCTGATAGGCTATCCCCCCCGACAGTATCCAAAGGGGTATATCTGTTCGAGAGGGGGACAACCACAGGGGATTCCTGCACTGACTGCCTGCCCTTTCTGGTGGTCACCCATTTCTCTGCCTGCACCTTGGGTGTGACCACACTTACATAACTGCGATCTATGACGCTTTCCGCCACCTGCATGCTCCTAAGTGCATCCAATTGCTGCTCCAACCGAACCATGCGGTCTGTGAGGAGCTGCAGTTGGGTGCACTTTCTGCAGATGAAGCCATCCGGGACGCTGGAAGCCTCCCGGACCTGCCACATCTCACAGTCAGAGCACAGCACCCCTCTAACTGACATTGCGTCAATTAATTAAAATTAAAATTTGTCTTTTTTTTTTTTTTTAAATACTTTTTTTTAAATTTCAAAGTTACTGTCAACTATCTGTTTCCTAGCACTAGATTTCTAATAGAAATGCGATAGCTAACTATAATATTCTCCGATCTCTGGCTTAGATATCCTCTAAATTATAATTAAGTTATTATGTTTAATTAGTTCCCAAATACTCAAAAAAATTTAGGTTAGAATCCCAACCAGCCACTCAGGTCACAGCTTTTCTGTGATGTCACTTCAGTTTCCCCCCGACACACACAATTTGAAAAACAGGTATAAAAGTAAAAATCACTTGCTTACCTTCTGAGATGTTCTCAGGTTCTCTCGCTGACAGAGACTGCTCCTCCACCTCCAATCCTTGACCTGCACAATGCTAATAATATAATAATATAATATGGCACTTACCTTACACCAATGGGTCTTATTATTAGGTTAGAGGAGGAGGGCGGGTGGGAGACACTACACGTGTAGTGTCTCGGGTTTCCTCTCCACCAGAATTTATTGGTTGGGGGGGGGGGGGGGGGGGGGACTTGCCAGAGGTCGAACTTCCGGTTCCCGCCGAAATCCAAAGGGCTGCTCCTGTAAAGGTAAGGCTTTTAAATTAACTACTCACCTCCCAGAGGGCCCCTGCGCACCGCTGCCGCCGAAATCCAAAGGGCTGCTCCTGTAAAGGTAAGTGCTTTTAAACTAACTACTCACCTCCCAGAGGGCCCCTGCGCACCGCTGCCGCCGAAATCCAAAGGGCTGCTCCTGTAAAGGTAAGTGCTTTTAAACTAACTACTCACCTCCCAGAAGGCCCCTGCGCACCGCTGCCGCCGAAATCCAAAGGGCTGCTCCTGTAAAGGTAAGTGCTTTTAAATTCACTACTCACCTCCAAGAAGGCCCCTGCGCACCGCTGCCGCCGAAATCCAAAGGGCTGCTCCTGTAAAGGTAAGTGCTTTTAAATTCACTACTCACCTCCCAGAGGGCCCCTGCGCACCGCTGCCGCCGAAATCCAAAGGGCTGCTCCTGTAAAGGTAAGTGCTTTTAAACTAACTACTCACCTCCCAGAATCAGGATTGTAAATAGTTACTAAACACTGTAGGTAGGTATTACGGTACCTCCATAACTAATTATACCATGTTGCTATGTTTTGTAGTTTCAGGCCACCACCCCCGCCGGAGTCTTTTTTTAACAGGGGGTGAATGTAGTATTATAGGTATTACAGTACCTGATAGGCTAAAGCACCATTGGTGGAAACTGTATGCTTTCTATTGGTTAGAATGTACGATAGCTCCGCCCTGCAAGGTGGGGTATAAGAACCCGTGCCGTCCCAGTAGCCTTCATTCTGTACCTGAGCTGCTGGGGGAAACATCTAGCTTATTAAAGCCTTCAGTTGGACTACAACCTTGCTTTAGTGGCCATTGATCGTGCATCAGTGCCTTATTAGCACAGCATCCACTGAGTGCCTCTTTTCATCCTGCCACCTCATCAACCCTCCTTTTCAGCTGGGTTTGAGGATTGGTTAATGGCAGTCGGTGCTTAGATGTGGGAAGATTGTTGCTGAAGAATAATAATTCTTGGAATGCGCAGAAAAATTACATCTTTTGCATCAGCAGACAATAAAACATCAATAAAACACAACTAAGCTCAGGGCAAGCTTCTTTAAGGTTGAAGAAACGCGGCAGTAATTTTCCAAATTTTGCTATCAGCGTGGAAGCTAGACGTGATATCAGAAATCTGGCAACTAATCAACATAATTTTCTGGCCATGCCAGAAGCAAGAAGGAAAAATTGTCCCATCCCAAACTGCCTTAGGAACTTTGGAAGGCTAAATTGGATAGACACCGGTATGGCAATGTGCAAATAAACCGTGCCTTTTGATTGCAATGTAGACAGCACACCAATTCCACATGCCTGCTGATTTAAATGACCTCTGTGCTAACCACATTGTCAACTGACTGATACATGAGGAGTCCGCGGGGTGTGTGTGTGTGTGTGTGTGTGTTGGGGTGGGCGGGTGGGGTGGGGTGTAGTATCATGAGTGGCTAGTGCCATATTCTGTGTTGTGGCCGTAGTACAGATGTACACAGAACATCTAGTTCTTTGATTAGTAACATTGTTTTATTAACAAGATGAACACTTGGAAAGATAACTAATGAATTATGATACAAACAGTAACGGAATAAATGAATCCAATGAATTTTTCTGGAGCTACGTCTGGTGCGACTGTCCTCGAGTACAACTTACTAACAACTGCCGAATCTCCTGAGTCACATGGTGTATCTCTATCGCCACCCGCTGGTCGAAGGTCATACCGATAAGTATAAACATTGATAGACAACAATATGCATTGATGTGCACATGCATATCACCACAGTTAGCACCACTTAAAGCTGGCTTGTGCTGTTTAATTCAAGCTTGTACCTGTTCAAATGTGTCAGCCTTCAATCTGTTGGTGGCACATTTGTCTCTGAGTCACCTAATAATAATAATAATCGCTTATTGTCACAAGTAGGCTTCAATGAAGTTGCTGTGAAAAGCCCCTAGTCGCCACATTCCGGCACCTGTTCGGGGAGGCCGGTACGGGAATTGAACGCACGCTGCTGGCATTGTTTGGCATTACAGGCCAGCTGTTTAGCCCTCTGTGCTAAACCAGCCCCTTGTTCCAGGTTCAAGCCCTCCTCCAGGGTTTGAGCAGGAAAATCAAGGCTGACACTCCAGTGCAGCATTGCAGGAGCACTGCAGTGTTAGTGGTGGCATTTTCCAATAATACTAATCTTTATTGTCACAAGTAGGCTTCCATTAACACTGCAATGATGTTACTGTGAAAAGGCCCTAGTCACCACATTCCGGCGCCTGTTCGGGTACACAGAGGGAGAATTCAGAATGTCCAAATTACCTAGCAGCAGGTCTTTCGGGACTTATGGGATGAAACCGGAGCACCTGGAGGAAACCCACACAGACATGGGGAGAACGCGCCCAAGCAGGAATCGAACCTGGGACTCTGGCGCTGTGAAGCAACACTGTGCTACTGTGCTGCCCCGGATGAGATTTTAAACTGAGGCCTTGCATGCCTGTTCAGGTGGATAAAAAGATTCCATGGCAATATTTTGAAGAGCAGGAGTGTTATCTCTCGTGTCCTGGCCAATATTTATCCCTCAATCAACATCAGAATAAAAACAGACTATCAGCTCATTTTCACATTACTGTTGGTGGGAATTTGCTGAATGCAAATTGCAATGTTCTCTATGTTCACGGATGGCAATGTCTTTGTGGTCGAATCAATTAGAGAATATGTGGCTTTGTTAAAGAACAAAACCACTTATTAACTAACTAAAAACTATAAAGTTTTCTATGATGTGAAGTGTATATATGATGTGTACAGTTGACACTATGACTAAATCCAAATAATTATGATCAACTAGTATTAATTACTACTGATTAAAGAGCTACTCGATATGCGACTGGACTCCACGCCTGCTAACCACATTCTGCTGCACACCTCGTGCGTTCCAGTAACATTCTCCGCTCGTCACGCCACCTAGTGGTCGGATGCTAGAATCTCAGTCTATGTGTACAGCACCTATCTTTACTTACAGTTCGGCTATTAAATTATACGCAAATGATATTCGTGAGAAGAAAGCCACAGTTAATTCGCTCTGCGTTCCCCGTCTTAATTGATGGCATATCAATTTAATTGACTTACAACAGAGCTGGCAGCGTGCCCCAGAATGAGGCAGTGTGAGAGGTCGCAGCTTATATACCCAGGCCCTAGGGGGAGGAGCCACCGGCAGAGCCAAAATCGTACAACATGTAATATAGTGGCAATACTGCACAACATGTAATGTGTGGCAGCACAATACAACACAATACAACACAGTGGTTTTACCACAATATCATTACACAAATTAGCTGCTGCGTTTCCTACAATTCAACAGCGGCTACACTTCAGAAAATACTTCATTGGCTGAAAAGTGCTTTGAGACATTGAGTATATAAATGCACATTTTTCTTTTTCTTAAAAAGAGACCATTCGGTCCATCTCCCGTTGGAAGACCCCATTGGTGACGCCGAAGGGACCCTGAGGAAGTGGTAGAGGCGGCCATCTGCCTCGAAGGCAGTGTATTGGCGGTCCTCCGGGCGGATAGGGAGCTGGTGGTACGCGGACTTCAAGTCAACAGTGGAGAAGACTTGATACTGCGCAATCTGATTGACCATATCAGATATGCGGGGAAGTGGGTACACATCGAGCTGCTTGTACCGACCGGTTGATCGTCTGACTGTAGTCGATGACCATCCGATGCTTCTCCCCAGTCTTGACGACCACCACTTGAGCTCTCCAGGGGCTGGTACTGGCCTCTATGATCCCTTCCCGCAGGAGTCGCTGGACCTCTGACCTGATAAAGGCTTGGCCTGGGCACTGTATCGTCTGCTCCTAGTGGCGACGGGCTTACAGTCCGGGGTGAGGTTAGTGAAGAGCGAGGGTGGAGCGACCTTAAGGGTCGCGAGGCTACAGACAGTGAGGGGGGTGCAGGGATCCACCGAACTTCAAAGTAAGGTTCCGGAGGTGGCACTGAAAATCAAGACCCAGTAATAGGGCAGCACAGAGATGAGGGAGGACGTAGAGCTTGAAATTAGCGTACTCTATGCCCTGTACCAAAAGGGTTGCGATATAGTACCCCCGGATCTCCACAGAATGTGATCCGGAAGCCAGGGAGATTTTATGGGTCGCGGGTAAAATTGGGAGGGAGCAGCGCCTTACCGTGTCTGGGTGGATGAAGCTGTCAGTGCTCCCGGAGTCGAAGAGGCAGGTCGTCTCGTGCCCGTTGATCCGGACGGCCATCATGGATTTAGTGAGGTGATGAGGTTGAGACTGGTCGAGGGTGATGGAGGCGAGCTTCGGAAGGTGGGTGGGCTGGTCGAGAGTAGCGGAGGCCAGCGTACGACTGGGTGAGCAGGGGTTCTGGGAGGCGGCGGGGTGATTCTAAAATGGCGGTCCCCACGGGTCACACGTGGCGGGTGGCGTTGAAGTGGCGGCCCCCACGAGTCGCACGTGGCGGATGATGTGGTAGATGGGGGCAGTCCCGACAGCGAAACATGCAGCGCTGCTGCTGCTGGGTCTGGAAACTTTAGGAACAGGCCGAGCCTGGCAGACTTTGGCGAAGTGGCCCTTCTTTCCGCACCCGTTGCAGATCGTGCTCAGTACTGGGCAGCGTCGTCTGGGGTGCTTATCCTGGCCACAGAAATAGCATCGCGGGCCTCCGGAGTTGGCGGATTGATGTGCGACGCAGGCTTGCGACGCACCCGGGTCGGGTGATGGCCGCGCCCACGACATCCACAAGGGTGCCGCGTGGTCGGAGGGGAAGGCATCCATGTTATGGAAGGCCACTTCCAGAGAATTCGAGAGCTGCCAAACTCGCCCAAGATGACACCAGAAACCTTTTGGTTGAATTGTGCTCAATCTATCAAAATTACTTAGATGAAGAAACAGAGAGCGCGACGAGGCGGGTAAATAGCGGGACAGGCCAAAAACCAGAACCGCGCTGGGCGCCAAACCGTTTGTGATGGAACCGGCCCGCTCCCGTAGGCGAAATTGGGATCCCGACGTAACACAGTGAGAAACCAATAGTCACTACTTAAGCCTTATTTCTATACAATTAACGGGAGCCACCCCATATCCAACGGCCTCCTGTCATTCAGCGGCCTCCCCAGCATGTGGTCACGCTGGCGCCGATTAGTACTGCTTTTGAAAAATGTGAACCTGGCGGATGGGCTGCTACAAGGAGCCGAGGCGGTGAGCAGCCATCTTCACTCACTGGCAAAGAGCCCGAGGACAGTGGGCTTGCTGAACCATTTGGGGGTGGGCCGCCATGGGTGGCTGGGGGTATCTGGGGGGAGCTCTGCTGTGGGGTGGTGGGGTGGGTCGACAGTGCACAGGTCCTCCATGCCAACCCCTGGACCGTGTGTTCCCATTCTGGGTCAACCCTAGTCCCTACCTGCTTTTGTCCACCGACGACCCATAACTCCCACTGACCGCGGAGGCCCCTGGCCTTGCGGCTGAAGGCTATTGCTAATAGGGAATTGGCAATCATGGTTAAGTGAGCACTTCACACCTTCCAAGTGGAACCCCTTGGGTGGGTGGACCATGTACCATGTGGGGCTCATTGCCTAGCTCCCCAGTTACACCTTCATGCCTGGGCCCCATGTCTGAGGGGATGTGGAATGGGATTGGTGGTGGGAGTGCATTGGGGAACAAAGAGCCAGAGGCGTCTACTGGTTGTGGTGAGGGTATTTGAATGTTTCTCGTACAAGTGTACACCACTGCCCCACTCTTCCGATGGTGCCGCACCACTATCCTTGCCCCACCTCCCTTGCTCCCCCAAATCCCCCCAAAACACCCCAAAGTCCCCTACCTCCCAGGCACACTTCCCTCCTTACCCCCTATCTACCCCTGCCAGTGATCCTCGATGTGCTTAACCTTCCTTGCTCTACTGCTATGTCAAAATGCATCCCCAGGATGCACAGCAGAGGTGGAGGCAGCCAGCTGTTTACCACATCTCGTGGCCTTCGATGCCCTGCCGGGCATCCTCTGGGGGTTCTCGGGCGTAGGGCCCTGACACACTTAACGGCGGCACTCGGGATCGAACTCTGGGAAACTGTTAACCACCGTCGCCACTCCGTAGGATGTTGCCACCCTGCATCACCTCCTCCCGGTTGATGCTCATAGGGCCCTGGGGTTCGCCTCGGGACGGAGGGGCAGCTGGATTGAGCCCCGGCTGCCCCTGCATCATCTGGCCCTGCCAGCCCAGGTGACTCCCCAATGTCTGCACCATGGTGTCGATGCCATCGGCAAAGCTCCTCGGCGATTGGGCCATGCTCTGCAGCACCTCGGCCATTCCCATCTGAGATTTGGACATGTCTGTCAGCGCCTCATCAAGGTCCGCCTGGTACTGGATCATGTCCGCCAGTGAGTCGGACGTTCTGCCGAGGCTCTCAGTCATGGCCGTCACCGACTGCACCACGCCTCGGACACCTCCACTAATGCTGCTGACATTGTGCACCAAGCTCTCCATTGTTGTTGCCACCCTAGCAGTGTTGGCCTTGGCGCCACGCGTTGCTGGCGACATCTCCTGCTCCTGTAGCCTCTGGGACTCCACTAATTGTCAAAGGACCTGCTGGAGTTTCGTTGACATGGGGAAAACAGCAGCAGCCAGAGCAGTGGCACCACGGCTGGCTCTGATGTCCAGAAGGGAGGGTCAAAGCGCAGAAGAGTGATAGTAATAGGGGACTCTATAGTCAGGGGCACAGATAGGCGCTTCTGTGGACGTGAAAGAGACTCCAGGATGGTATGTTGCCTCCCTGGTGCCAGGGTCCAGGATGTCTCCGAACGGGTAGAGGGCATCCTGAAGGGGGAGGGCAAACAGGCAAAGGTCGTTGTACATATTGGTACTAACGACATAGGCAGGAAGGGGTATGAGGTCCTGCAGCAGGAGTTCAGGGAGCTAGGCAGAAAGTTAAAAGACAGGACCTCGAGGGTTGTAATCTCGGGATTACTCCCTGTGCCACGTGCCAGTGAGGCTAGAAATAGGAAGATAGAGCAGCTAAACACGTGGCTAAACAGCTGGTGTAGGAGGGAGGGTTTCCATTATCTGGACCACTGGGAGCTCTTCCAGGGCAGGTGTGACCTGTATAAGAAGGACGGGTTGCATCTAAACCGGAGAGGCATAAATATCCTGGCCGCGAGGTTTGCTAGTGTCACACGGGAGGGTTTAAACTAGTATGGCAGGGGGGTGGGCACGGGAGCAATAGGTCAGAAGGTGAGAGCATTGAGGGAGAACTAGGGAATAGGGACAGTGTGGCTCTGAGGCAGAGCAGACAGGGAGAAGTTGCTGAACACAGCGGGTCTGGTGGCCTGAAGTGCATATGTTTTAATGCAAGGAGCATTACGGGTAAGGCAGATGAACTTAGAGCTTGGATTAGTACTTGGAACTATGATGTTGTTGCCATTACAGAGACCTGGTTGAGGGAAGGGCAGGATTGGCAGCTAAACGTTCCAGGATTTAGATGTTTCAGGCGGGATAGAGGGGGATGTAAAAGGGGAGGTGGAGTTGCGCTACTTGTTCGGGAGAATATCACAGCTGTACTGCGAGAGGACACCTCAGAGGGCAGTGAGGCTATATGGGTAGAGATCAGGAATAAGAAGGGTGCAGTCACAATGTTGGGGGTATACTACAGGCCTCCCAACAGCCAGCGGGAGATAGAGGAGCAGATAGGTAGACAGATTTTGGAAAAGAGTAAAAACAACAGGGTTGTGGTGATGGGAGACTTCACCTTCCCCAATATTGACTGGGACTCACTTAGTGCCAGGGGCTTAGACGGGGCGGAGTTTGTAAGGAGCATCCAGGAGGGCTTCTTAAAACAATATGTAGACAGTCTAACTAGGGAAGGGGCGGTATTGCACCTGGTATTGGGGAATGAGCCCGGCCAGGTGGTAGATGTTTCAGTAGGGGAGCATTTCGGTAACAGTGACCACAATTCAGTAAGTTTTAAAGTACTGGTGGACAAGGATAAGAGTGGTCCGAGGATGAATGTGCTAAATTGGGGGAAGGCTAATTATAACAATATTAGGCGGGAACTGAAGAACATAGATTGGGGGCGGATGTTTGAGGGCAAATCAACATCTGACATGTGGGAGGCTTTCAAGTGGCAGTTGAAAGGAATACAGGACCGGCATGTTCCTGTGAGGAAGAAAGATAAATACGGCAATTTTCGGGAACCTTGGATGACGAGTGATATTGTAGGCCTCGTCAAAAAGAAAAAGGAGGCATTTGTCAGGGCTAAAAGGCTGGGAACAGGCGAAGCCTGCGTGGAATATAAGGAAAGTAGGAAGGAACTTAAGCAAGGAGTCAGGAGGACTAGAAGGGGTCACGAAAAGTCATTGGCAAATAGGGTTAAGGAAAATCCCAAGGCTTTTTACACGTACATAAAAAGCAAGAGGGTAGCCAGGGAAAGGGTTGGCCCACTGAAGGATAGGCAAGGGAATCTATGTGTGGAGCCAGAGGAAATGGGCGAGGTACTAAATGAATACTTTGCATCAGTATTCACCAAAGAGAAGGAATTGGTAGATGTTGAGTCTGGAGAAGGGGGTGTAGATAGCCTGGGTCACATTGTGATCCAAAAAGACGAGGTGTTGGGTGTCTTAAAAAATATTAAGGTAGATAAGTCCCCAGGGCCTGATGGGATCTACCCCAGAATACTGAAGGAGGCTGGAGAGGAAATTGCTGAGGCCTTGACAGAAATCTTTGGATCCTCGCTGTCTTCAGGGGATATCCCGGAGGACTGGAGAATAGCCAATGTTGTTCCTCTGTTTAAGAAGGGTAGCAAGGATAATCCCGGGAACTACAGGCCGGTGAGCCTTACTTCAGTGGTAGGGAAATTACTGGAGAGAATTCTTCGAGACAGGACCTACTCCCATTTGGAAGCAAATGGACGTATTAGTGAGAGGCAGCACGGTTTTGTGAAGGGGAGGTCGTGTCTCACTAACTTGATAGAGTTTTTCGAGGAGGTCACTAAGATGATTGATGCAGGTAGGGCAGTAGATGTTGTCTATATGGACTTCAGTAAGGCCTTTGACAAGGTCCCTCATGGTAGACTAGTACAAAAGGTGAAGTCACACGGGATCAGGGGTGAGCTGGCAAGGTGGATACAGAACTGGCTAGGCCATAGAAGGCAGAGAGTAGCAATGGAGGGATGCTTTTCTAATTGGAGGGCTGTGACCAGTGGTGTTCCACAGGGATCAGTGCTGGGACCTTTGCTCTTTGTAGTATATATAAATGATTTGGAGGAAAATGTAACTGGTCTGATTAGTAAGTTTGCAGACGACACAAAGGTTGGTGGAATTGCGGATAGCGATGAGGACTGTCGGAGGATACAGCAGGATTTAGATTGTCTGGAGACTTGGGCGGAGAGATGGCAGATGGAGTTTAATCCGGACAAATGTGAGGTAATGCATTTTGGAAGGTCTAATGCAGGTAGGGAATATACAGTGAATGGTAGAACCCTCAAGAGTATTGAAAGTCAAAGAGATCTAGGAGTACAGGTCCACAGGTCATTGAAAGGGGCAACACAGGTGGAGAAGGTAGTCAAGAAGGCATACGGCATGCTTGCCTTTACTGGCCGGGGCATTGAGTATAAGAATTGGCAAGTCATGTTGCAGCTGTATAGAACCTTAGTTAGACCACACTTGGAGTATAGTGTTCAATTCTGGTCGCCACACTACCAGAAGGATGTGGAGGCTTTAGAGAGGGTGCAGAAGAGATTTACCAGAATGTTGCCTGGTATGGAGGGCATTAGCTATGAGGTGCGGTTGAATAAACTCGGTTTGTTCTCACTGGAACGAAGGAGGTTGAGGGGAGACCTGATAGAGGTATACAAAATTATGAGGGGCATAGACAGAATAGATAGTCAGAGGCTTTTCCCCAGGGTAGAGGGGTCAATTACTAGGGGGCATAGGTTTAAGGTGAGAGGGGCAAGGTTTAGAGTAGATGTACGAGGCAGGTTTTTTACGCAGAGGGTAGTGGGTGCCTGGAACTCGCTACCGGAGGAGGTGGTGGAAGCAGGGACGATAGGGACATTTAAGGGGCATCTTGACAAATATATGAATAGGATGGGGATAGAGGGATACGGACTCAGGAAGTGTAGAAGATTGTAGTTTAGTCGGGCAGCATGGTCGGCACGGGCTTGGAGGGCCGAAGGGTCTGTTCCTGTGCTGTACATTTCTTTGTTCTTTGTTCTTTGACATCTCCCTCTGAAAGTCTCTAACTTTTCCACCAGCTCTGGGATAGCATGTTTCATCGGCTCATCAGGCTGGGACCCTGCTGGGACCTGGGATCCAGCAGCCCTCTGACTGTTATCTCGCCTGGACGTTCTTGTCACCACCTGATGTCCAACAGTGACTGTGTGGTGCTCATCAGAATGTGACCCAGAAGCCTGACCATTAACGTTGCCCACTGAGATTTGTGTCTCTGTGATGGTGGAGGGTGGGGATGACAGCTGTGATGCATCGATTATGGCCTCCTCGAAACTCTCCTCTGAGGAGGTCGCATGGGAGGCGGGGGATGGGCCGGTGCCGTTGGCGATCGGTACTTGCAGGAGAATGAACACATGGTCAGTGGGAGGGATGGGTCAGTCTGTATGGCAATAACAGGCTCAATCCAGCTGCTCTCCATCCCGAGGTGAATCCCAGGGCTCTATGGGCAAGAACCGGGAGGAGGTGTTGCAGGGTGGCAACATGTTTGACAGGTCCTCCGGTGGCGCCCGGTGGATCCTCACCTCTGCGGCTTCCGCAAAGCACCGCATTGGTGACCGCTCTGTTCTCGGCCACTCATGTGACCTCCAAGGCACATTCCTTGAAGGTCATGAGGATTCTTATGTCCAGCACGCCTCCGCCAGTCTGGTCCCTCTCCCAGCGATTGTGGGACAGCTTTTCCTGCTGAGACAGAGAGGGCATCGTTAGCCGCACATGCGGATCACATTGCGGGGGGTGGGGGGGAGGGAGGGTTCAGGTGTGTGAAGGGAGGGGGGTGAAGGGAGGAAAATGGAAGGTTGGGGGTCTGATTGCGTGGAGATGGGAAGGTTTCGAGGGGGGGTGGGAAGTCACGTGGGCGGCCCGGGGTAGGTCGTTGACCTTCTTGCGGCACGAGACGACCGTTGCCACTTCATCCTAGGGGGCACTGGCTGCCCTGTGGCTCACCCTCTGGGACCCTCGGGGGAACTGGATATCTCTCCTGGCTTCAACTGCATCTATGAACCTCCCCAGGTCCGCATCACTCGTGGCCGGTCGGCTTGGTGCCACGGTTGAGAACTGAGTGGGGTTGGCTGTGAGGAGCGCTGGAGCGCGGTCCCGGCGAATTGGCTGGAGACCCTTTATTTGCGGCGTGAAGCCCGTGAGACCTCATTAAGTGGATCAATAATGTTTGTTTGCATTGCTGGCCTTGCCGTGCTGAACGTGGGGAGCTCGCGGCAGTTCCCATTCGCTACCACAGTTAGAAATCTTTCCGTAGAATCACGCCATAAGAGTGATGTATCTAACTTTGCTGATGATGCAAAGCTAGTCGGAAATGGAAGCTATCAAGAGCATGCAAAGAGGCTGCAAAAAGATATTGTTATAGTGTTATAGTAAGCAACTTCCTATTTGATTATATGTACGGATGTCTTTAGTATGTGTGAGTATGCGCAGGCGTGCGCGGGATTTCAGTATTACCAAGAGGAGCTTGTGTACAGTTGTGTATACAGGGGCCGCACGGTAGCATTGTGGATAGCACAATTGCTTCACAGCTCCAGACTCGATGGGCCGAATGGCTTCCTTCTGCACTGTAAATTCTATGTTAATCTATGTATAACTGCTGCTCGTTTCTGAATCCAAGCTGTACTGTTGGCTCAACATTTTTATAAGTAAAGAGGTTTGCACTTCTATAACGCGTTCGGCGACCTTTTCACGGTCAAGTTACCACGGATATCGATGGGTTAAGTGATTGGGCGACAAGGTGGCATTTGGAATAGAATGTGGGGAAGTGTGAGTCAATTCGCTTTGGTAGTAAGATTAGAAAAGCCGAATACTTTTTAAAAGGCTGATGTGAACCCGCCCAGAAATGCGCGCCAAAATGTCCAGAACTCTTAATCGCAGGCTTAGGGCCGGAGTTGGAAGTGATTTACAATATAAGCTGTGTTGAGAAGGACCTTTTCTTAGATAAAATGGATTAAAAAGCAAACTTGCTGAATAATCCCGCCACCACCATACCCCCCCCCCCCACCCCTGCCTTCCCTCCATCCACCCCACCCTCAGCATTACGTTGAGGAGTATAAACACATTTAAAAACTGGAATGTATTCAAAATCCCACAGAACACTGGATAAACAAATCAAAACACTTGAAAGCATTTTAAACCCACACAACCAATTATGAACACCTGTCCATCTTTAAAAAGTGTGAAGTTTTGTCGTATAAACGCATTTTGAAACTGGAATGAATCCAACAGCCCATTAACTACTGCACAAATCAAAGCACTTGAAACCACTTGTAAACAATTAAAAGCAAACATATAAAAGCAAATGTTTAAAAGATTAGAAATTGTTTCTTCTTTTACGAGGCTACACTTATAATACTGTAAAATGGATTTGACCATTTATTTCATTTTTAATATTTTTAAATTCATGTCGAGAATTTTCCACATTTGCTTATATTACATTAAAGGTTGTACAAAAATCATATCAGGAATTACGTTTCTCAAAGGTAACAACTTGCTGGGGCTGTGCATGGAAAATGCTCAAAATTGCTTAAGAAATTGTAAAAAAAGCACTAGGCACAAGACTGCAAGGCTGCTGGACGTCCAGGGAATTCCTTTAACTGCTGACATCAAAGAGGACGTTGTGGCATTATCATAAATGTAAAGAATTGTAAGGGTTATGGAATGTCTATAACAACCACTAGAGGGAGCTAGATGTACAACTATTTCAGGTATCAATGCTAAGCATTGTGGGGGAGAGGTTGAGGAGAAAGCTAGAGGACAGATTGAAGGAAAGATAGTGTGAGTGAGAGCAGATCATAGGTTTTTTTCCCCATAAATTTACAGTACCCAATTCATTTTTTCCAATTAAGGGGAAATTTAGCGTGGCCAATCCATCTACCCTGCACATCTTTTGGGTTGTGGGGGCGAAACCCACGCAAACACGGGAAGAATGTGCAAACTCCACACGGACAGTGACCCAGAGCCGGGAGGCAGCAGTGCTATCCACTGTGCCACCATGCTGCCCCGAGGGCAGATGATAGTTAATGTAACAGTGTAGAGATTAGTTGTAGATGAGTGTAGATTATATGTTTATTATTATCTGCTGCCGATCGGAAGATCAGGGCCAAAATGTTTCCATGCAAGAACAGAAAGCACTTATGAAGGTAAATTTAATGTTGTTTTTCATTGCAAGGTGAGTGGAGTACAAGACAAAGGAGGTAATACTGCAGTTGTACAAGGCTTAGGTGGAAATCCACCTGGAATAATGTGCACAGCTTTGGTCTCCATATCCAAGGAAGGATATACTTGCCTAGGAGGTAGTACAGTGAAGGTTCACTGGATTGTCCTATTATGAGAGACAAAGTAAACATTGCCTATACCCTCTGGAGTCTAGAAGAATGAGAGGTGATATCATTGGAACATAAAATGTTTCTTAAAGGATGGCTGCTCTGGTGGCAACGGTCGGTCCTGCATTAACTGCGTCAATCACCATCAGCGACACTGCTCCCTCCTTGCCAAGACCTCCCTGAATGGCCCTAACACCTCCTGACCCCATTTATTTGTTGTTGAGGATGCATGGGTCATCCGTGTGCCCTCATGCTCCATGCACAGCCCCAATAATGGCCATCGTTGTCATGGTGTTTTTGAATTGTTAGCACTTTGATTGACTCAACAGTTTTCGGAAGCGGACTGCCAGCTACTGGCAAAATGCAACCCAAGGCCTCACGGCCAGCCAGAATGGGGTTGGCTCCTAACACCACACTCCCACCCCCCATAATCCCCCACTGCATGGTCCCCCCACCCCTGCTTTTGATGCCGGAAGTGGGACTTCCACTGCTTTCACAAAATTCCGGCCATTGTTTCCACTGGTCAGGGAATCTAGAACACTGGGGCACAGTTTCAGGATAAGGGATTGATCATTTAGGACTGAGATGAGGAAAAAATAAATTCTTCATTCAAAGGGCTGTGAATCTTTGTAATTTTGTGCCTATTCAGATTGTTGAATATCTTTAATGCTGAGATCGGTAGGTTTCTGGTCTCAAGTGATATGGGCAGAAAGGTGTCGGTGAGACTTCAGCCTTAATCATATTGAATGGCAGAGAAGGCCTGATGGGCCAAATGGTCTATTCCTGATCTGGGGCGAAATTCTCCCCCAACGGCACGATGTCCGCCGACTGGCGCCAAAGACGGCGCCAATCAGACGGGCATCGCGCCGGCCCAAAGGTGCGGAATGCTCCGCATCTTTGGCGGCCTAGCCCCAACATTGAGGGGCTAGGCCGACGCCGGAGGGATTTCCGCCCCGCCAGCTGGCGGAAATGGCGTTTGTTGCCCCGCCTGCTGGTGCGGAAATGCGGTGCATGCGCGGGAGCGTCAGCGGCCGCTGTCAGTTTCCTGGCGCATGCGCGGGAGCGTCAGCGGCTGCTGTCAGTTTCCCGCGCATGCGCTGTGGAGAGAGTCTCTTCCGCCTCCGCCATGGTGGAGGCCGTGGCGGAGGCGGAAGGGAAAGAGTGCCCCCACGGCACAGGCCCGCCCGCGGATCGGTGGGCCCCGATCGCGGGCCAGGCCACCGTGGGGGCACCCCCCGGGGTCAGATCGCCCCACGTCCCGCGCCCCCCCCAGGACCCCGGAACACGTCCACGCCGCCTGGTCCTGCCGGTAAATACCAGGTTTGATTTACGCAAGCGGGACAGGCAATTTCTGGACGGGACTTCGGCCGGGCCGGAGAATCCAGCGGGGGGTCCCCCCAACCGGCGCGGCCCGATTCCCGCCCCCGCCCAATCTCCGGTACCGGAGACTTTGGCGGGGGCGGGGGCGGGATTCACGGCGGCCAACGCCATTCTCCGACCCGGTGGGGGGGGTCGGAGAATGACGCCCCTTATTTCTTACATTTTTTTGTTCTTCAACCCAATTCTCCTCACATCCTACTTCCCCTTCAATCTGCACTCTCTTAGATTTACATGGTATAGGCACACCTGTCTTAGTTTCCCTCTCTCTCACACCACACCTTCTCCCTGTGCTTTTCTCTTTTCAGAAACCACAGGAGTGCAACTCAGCCAGGCAAGTTGCCCACATATTCTGTTACAGAGGACTCAGTTGAGGACTTTGATGGGACAGCCTATGGAAGGAACGTGAAAGTTGACATGTACACACAACAAAATACTTGGGGACGAGGATTCTACGGAGCCCCAGCTGCGTGTTTCTTGGCTGCGCGCCATTCGCTGGCGGCAGGATTCAATCTTCTCGCCACTTGTTAATGGGATTTCCCCATTGGAACCACCCCATGCCGCCGGGAAACCTGTGAGTGGGGTTATGCTGCCAGCGGGAATAGGGAATCGCAATGGCCAGAGAATTGTGCAATGGGTGCATTGAGGAGACTGCCAAAAAGCCAATAGCATGGAGACATCTGGAGCCATCTTGGTACAGGGCCTTGTACTGAGCTTGAAGTCCATTCTTTCCAGGAAGGAAGTGATGGCCAACTTTATGGGTACACTTGTGCACCTAACCATGATGGATTGTCTGATGGTCAATATTGGAGCAGAGCAGAAGCACTCTATGTCTGTGTGTTGTCATGCAGGTTTGGACTGCTGCATCATGCCTGTGGATTATGGTGTGCAAAAGGGTTTGCAGGGCATCACAGCGGTCCAGCAACCTACCCTGCAATGGATTACTCGGCTTGCTGAGGCACCACTTCAACGGAGCGACTGTGGCTCCATGGAGCACAGAAAAATTGTCCTTTCTTGGCAAGATAGTTTTCATTCTGCAGCCCTTTCACTCTGCCAATGCCCGTACTGTTGCCCCTTAGCCAGTCAGCCCAGACTGCCGCTGCCCGTGCTGAAGTGGTAGAGCCCAAGCCCATGTCTTTTAGGCCCAAGGATTCTCAAGGATTCCTCCAAGGCCAATTGCAGTCTCCCCCAATGAAAATACTGGGGTGGGGGGTGGTTTCCATCAGCATTGCTGCAACCACTGGAGTAGCACAGTGTAGGAGCACTAGGACAGGCAGGGGCATAAGCACAAAAGGAATTCACTAGGGTAATGAGTTACCTTGTGTCTGCAAACTGGCAGATTCTATTCAGTCATGTCGTCAAGCAGATGCTGTGATGGTTAGTAACAAAGGGGAGGTAAGGTGAAGTACTGTTGGTGACTGGGGAATTGGGCTCATTGTACTGGTACAATGCTTACGATGAGTTCTTTGTGGTCAGTCTTGGTGAGGGTGACTATTTGCGCGGTCTCCTCTTTTCCTTTTTTCTCCTACTCTTCCTCCTCCTCAAGCTCCTGCTCCTCAGCTGCTAACTGGTGTCAGGGCTGTCCCCTCATGAGGACATTAATATGCAGCATGCAGCGGGCCACGGTAAATTTTGCCAGCAGCTCCACTGAGTACTGCGGGCCTCCTCCGAGGTCAGCCAGGGTGTGCAAGCAATCTTTTAGCATGCTGAGGTTCTGCTCCGTCTCATTTCATGCTGCAGCATGGCTTCCACTGTTCTGTGCACGTATGCAGGAATTGAGTACATGGGTCAAGTGGTCAGCCGATAGTCCTCACCATCCAATTGCTACCCTCCGGTTTGCTGTCATGACTCAAATAAAGCTGGTACAGAATGAAGGCTGCCAGAATACCTGCCATTGACCTGCACGATTCACTGCCGATGGTCACACATCAGCCGAATGTTAATGGAATGGAATTCCTTTCGGTTTTGGTACAGGGCAGAGTTGACATGCAAAGTGTGTGCGCCTGCAGTCAATGACACTCTGCACAATGTTTTTGTGGGGGTGGGGTGGGGGTGGGGGGGGGGAGTCCGCTATCCTAGCAGAGCTGCAAATTCCCTCTGCCTGCTTCTCCCTGGCAAGAGAGAGTGAAATGTAGTTAACTCTCTTTGAATAGAGACTTTCCTTTTCAAAGCAGCTGGCAGAAAACTGCCCATGTTGCAAACATATTCAATTCCAACCTGGAATGAGCCAGACGTGCAAACGTTCGCCTCCATGCTCACCTTTACAGCCACTGGCAATGTGGTCCTTGCCCTGCTCTGAGGTAGCGGTTGCGGCTGATCAGGTTGCAGATTTCAGTGAGGATGTTCCTTACTGGAGCGCGAACATCTCACAGAAGCGCAGGGCCTGTGAGAAATTATGCAGCTGTATCTTTACATCTCAGTGCACAGTAATTCCACTTCTTACATCGAGTGCTGAATCAGAACGATTTTGCTCAGCCAAACACAATTTTCCTTATTAGCTGAGGCACAATACATTGATGCAATTTATAAAAATCAATAATTTTGTAAATAGATTACAATATACGTGGGCCTTGCTGCATTAAAAATAAATTGCTATGAACACAGTATGATGACCTTCCTATTCATTTTTGTCAAAGTCAGCATGTAATCTGTCACAACAGCTTGTATCTCACTATTTTCATGTATATGGTTATGCAGCAGGCAGTTATTTTTAATACATTTCCATTTTAATTGAATTCATTCATTATAACAAATTGCTGTATGAATTCAGAAGGAAGCCAGACAGAAGGCTAATTGTTTAGCTGTTGTCTCCCAGCAGAAAGTAGTGCAGCTGTGACAACCGCAAAAAAAAGGAATGTCACCCTTTATTTCAATTCCTTTCAGAATGAATGGCTTGCTTTATTACCTTATTCTTTTTGCCCTTCAACTTTGTTTGTTCCTGTTCGATGGTGATGCATATGGCCAACATCAGTTCAAATGTTTGTCAAAGAGGATTGCCATGCACATGATCAGAGAGTGCACTTAATACCAAGATGGATGGCGTGACACGGGAGGAAAATAGTCAATGTTCCCTTTAATGCAGCACGTCAAAGCAAAACCTTCGCCATTGTGACAGGAATGATTCCATTCTATTCATTTATCTACTAATGCAAGTTGGGATTCAGAAGAATAATAGTATGCAGTGGCGCTATGCAGCAGTGGTATTGCTGGCGTTTGATTTGCCATTTGTATATTAATTTGTATTCTTGCTCCAAGAGACCCGCTCACAGTGGGCTAAACAGCTGGCTTGTAATGCAGAACAAGGCTAGCAGTGCGGGTTCAATTCCCGTACCAGCCTCCCCGAACAGGTGCCGGAATGTGGCGACTAGGGGCTTTTCACAGTAACTTCATTGAAGCTTACCTGTGACAAGAAGTGATTCTTCTTCTTATTATTATTATTCTGCCTCCATGCAAATGTTTGGTCCATTGAGACCTCCTGAGTATAGTTAAAAGCAACATAGAGCTTCATATCACAGTCCAATTGAACAAATTCAACCCTTGACAATAATGTGTGAGAAGAACTTACAAGCCCTCTAATTAGTTTGATTGCAAGTGTGAACAAACTGGGTTGCAGCTTCAGAAATTACATTGTAAGAGGGAGCTGGAGTGATAATCTGAGCTTCAGTTGTCCAGACGTTTTCAGAAACTCTTCTGACAGTAATGCCCTGTAATTGTAATTCAAAGGGGGCGAAATTCGATAGGCCCTGAAAACACCTCATTCTTTGCAGCATGAGGAAAAATAAAAAATCCCACATGGCCCCAGCTATCAGATCATCAGGGCCCCTTCACAGGATGGTTTGTTGGCATGGCTGTGGCGTTTCAGTGAGTCCAGGGTGAGATGCTGGCTCCAGCTAAATGCAGTGCGTGCTTTGTTCAGCATGTCAATGATCAGCTCTTTCACACTTTCATTGTATGTGTGTGTGTTAGTGTGCACGCTGCATGTTATATGTATATATATATATATTTAAAAATAAATTTAGAGTACCCAATTCATTTTTCCCAATTAAGGGGCAATTTAGCGTGGCCAATCCACCTACTCTGCACATCTTTAGGTTTTGGAGGCGAAACCCATGCAAACACGGGGAGAATGTGCAAACTCCACACGGATAGTGACCAAGGGCTGGGATCGAACCTGGGACCTCGGCGCCGTGAGACACCAATGCTAACCACTGCGCCACCGTGCTGCCCATGTTGTATGTATATTGTGTGTCAGGTTAATTTTGTGTTTTTTGTGTGCTGAGTGTGTATGTTGTGTGTTATTTGTTGTGTATATGTGTTGCCTGTTCTGTGTTTGTGCGTTGTTTATTGTGTGGGTTGCACATTCATTTACGGGATGTGGGCGATGCTGGTTAGGCCAGCATTTATTGCCCAATCCCTATTTGCCCTTCAGACGGGGGTGGTGAACTGCCTGCTTGAAAGGGTACAGTCCTTGAGGTGTAGGTACACCCACAGGGATGTTGGGGAGGGAACTCCAGGATTTCTACCCAGCAACAGTGAAGGAATGGCGACATATTTCCAAGTCAGGATGGTGAGTGACTTGTATTGAAACATCCAGGTAATGATGTTCCCAGGTCTCTGCTGCTCTTGCCCTTCTCGATGGTAGAGTTTGTGGGTTTGGAAGGAGCTGCCGAAGGAACTTTGCTGAATTCCTGCAGTGTACCTTGTAGATCAGGCTGTCAGTTTGGTAGGGAGTGAATGTTTGTGGAAGGGGGGCTGCTTTGCCCTGGATGGTGTTGAGCTTCTTGAGTGTTGCTGGAGCTGCGCTCATCCAGGCAAGTGGAGAGTATTCCATCACTCTCCTGTCTTGTGACTTTTAGATGGTGGACAGGCTTTGGAGAGTCAGGAGAGGAGTTACTCGCTGCAGGATTCCTAGCCTTTGACCTCCTCTGGTAACCAAAGTATAGAAATGGCTCGTCCAGTTCAATTTTTGGTCATCAGTAACCCCCAGGTTGTTGATAGTGGGGGATTCAGCAGTGGTAATGTCGTTGAGTATAAAGGGGCAAAGGGGCAATAGTTAGAACCTCCCATGTTGGAGATGGTCATTGCCTGCCACTTGTGTGGCATAAATGTGACTTGTCACTGGTCAGCCCAAGCCTGGGTATTGTCCCGGTCTTGCTGCATTTGGATATGGACTACTTCAGTACCTGAGGAGTCGTGAATGATGCTGAACATTGTTCAGTCATCAGTGAACATCCCCACTTCTGACCTTATGATGGAAGGGAGGTCATTGATGAAGATGGCTGGGCTTAGGACACTACCCTGAGAACTCCTGCAGCGATATCCTGGAGCTGAGATGATTGATCTCCAACCACCAAAACCATCTCCCTTTGTGCCAGTGGAAAGTTTCCCCCCTGATTCCCATTGATTCCAGTTTAACTAGGGCTCCTTGATGTAATCCTTGGTCAAATGTTGCCTTGACATCAAGGGCAGTCACTCTCACCACACCTCTGGCATTCAGCTCTTTTGTCCATGTTTGAAACAAGGCTGGAATGAGGTCAGGAGGTGAGTGACCGTGGCCGAACCATGAACGTCTGTTAACAGATTATTGCTGAGTACATGATGCTTGATAATGCTGATAATGACCCCTTCCATCACTTTACTGATCATCGAGAGTAGCCTGATAGGAAGATAATTGGCTGGGTTGGATTTTTCCTGTTTCTTGTGTGCAGGCCATACCTGAACAATTTTCCACATTGCCAGATAGGTGACAGTATTGTCGCTGTACTGGAACAGCTTGACTAGGGGCGCAGCAAATTCTGGAGCACAAGTCTTCAGCACTATTGCCAGAATATTGTCAGGGCCCATAGCTTTTGCAGTATCGAGTGCCTTCAGCCTTATCTTGATATCATGTGGGGTGAATCGAATTGGCTGAATATTGACATCTCTGTGATGCTGGAGACCTCCAGAGGAGGCGGAGATGGATCATCCATTCGGCACTTCTGGCTGAAGATTGTTGCAAATGCTTCAGCCTGGTCTTTTGCACAGCTGGGCTTCTCCTTCACTGAGGATGGGGATATTTCTGGAGTCAACTCCTCCACTGAGTTGCTTAATTGTCCACCACCATTCATGGCTTGATGTTGCAGGACTTCAAAGATTAGATCTGATTCTTTGGTTGTGGAATTGCTTAGCTCTGTCTATTACTTGCTGTTTATGCTGTTTGGCATTTTCCCTCAGCACCTTTCACAGTCCCAGCATTGTCCTTTTGGACCCAGCCAGCTCGGTCTGTGTTGGAACTACTTAGCCACTCTTGGTGATTGGCATTGAAGTCTCCCACCCAGAGTACATTCTTATCATCCTCAGTGATTCCTCTGAGTGGTGTTCAACGTGGAGAAGTACTGATTCATTAGCTGACAGGGCACGGTAGGTGGTAATCTGCAAGAGGTTTCCTTGCCCATGTTTGACCTGGTACCATGAGACTTCATGGGGTCCAGAGTTGATGTTGGGGACTCCCAACTCCCTCCCGACTAGAGACCACTCTACTGCCACCTCTGCTGGTTCTGTCCTGCCGGAGGAACAAGACATATCCAGGAATGGTGGGTGATACCCGGGACATTATTTGTCAGACATGATTCTGTGAGTATGACTATGTCAGGCTTGATTAGTCTGTGAGACAGCTCTCCCAATTTTGGTCCAATGCGGTAAGGAGGACTTTGCAGGGTCGACAGGGCCGGGTTTGCCGTTTTTGTTTTGTTGATGCCGGGTGGTCCGTCCATTTCATTCCTTTGTAGCGATTGAATACAACTGAGTGGCTAGGCCATTTAAAAGGACACGTAAGAGCCAACCACATTTCTGTGGGTCTAGAGTCACATGTAGGTCAGACCAGGTAAGGGCAGCAGATTTCCTTTCTGAAAGGACATTAGTGAACCACATGTTTTTTTTTAATGACAGCAACAATGGTTCACGGTCATCATTAGAATTTTTAATTCCAGATGGGTTATTGAGTTTAATTTCGCCATCTGCCATGGTGGGATTCGAACCCGAGACCCCAGAGCTGTGTTCTGGGTCTCTGGATTACTAGTCCGGTAATGAAACCATTGCACCACCGCAGTGCATTGTCCATTGTGGCTGTGTGTTTGTTGTGTGGGTGTGATGTGTCTTGGGCGTTGTGTGTGTTGTGAATGTGTGGAGTGTGTTGTGTTTGTTTTTTACTGTCTGTGTTGGCTATGATATGTGTATGTGTTGTCATGATATTTAGATCAGCATATCATGGTGCAATCACACACACACTGATGGACATGCAGTAGGACCAACCAACACACACACAACAATGCAGCCAATCACCAGCGAGAGCACACGCACTATAAAAACAGGGGACACTACAGTTCCCGCTCATTCCAGCAGCAGCCAGCTCAGAGCACCGAGCTCAGAGCCTGCCACTCAGACATTCACCATGTGCTGAGTGCCTCACCCAGATAGTAATAGGACAGGGTCCACAGATTAGCTGGTAATGCACGTACCCAAGTTAGCAGTGTGCTGTTACAGTTGAGTAGTTAATAAAATTGAGTTACACCATCTCCAGCCGTGTTGGATCGTTTGTACATCACAGCACCCAACACGACATGTGTGTTGTGTGTATTGTATGCCTGTGTGTTTTATCTAAGTGTGTTGAATGTTAGGTGTGTTGTGTGTGCGGTGTGTATTTGTGCATTGTGTGTAAATAATCAGGGGTATAAATTTGGAGTAATTGGCTAGCGAATTAGGTGGGAACTGAAGTGTTGGGTACTCTGATACACCATCGAACTAACACGGTTGCAAATGGTACAACGCTGTTTTATTTCAATCAACTATTAACATAGTAAACTCTGGTACTCAGCACATGGTGACTGTCTGAGTGGCTGGCAATAAGGTCTGTGCCCTGAGCCGTCTCCTGCTCGAGTGCCCAGGAAGTGTTGTGTTCCCTGTTTTGTACTGTGTATGCTCTTGTCCGTGATTGGCTGTCGTGTTGATTGGTCCGTTGATCTGTCCATCATTATGTATGTATGTATGTGCTATGATGTTCACCTGAATATCATGACAGGAACTGCGAGAATGTTTTCACTCAGAGGGCAGTGGAGGTCTAGGAACACTGTCTGACAGGGTAATACAGACAGAAGTCCATTTAAAAAAAAGACTCAGATATTTGTTTGAAATACTGTAATCTACAGGGCGACAGACCAAATGCTGAAACATGGGATCAGGGTGTGTAGGTCCTTTTTGGCTGGTATAGACATGATGGGTTGAAAAGCTCCTTCCAGTTTCATAGATATTCATGTCTCTATGTCAGTGGACAGCTCTTGTCACCCGATAGCCACCCTCAAGCTTGCCATGGTAGTTCAAATACAGCTGGCTAGGGTGAGTGAGATATATACTGCGGTTCCCCAGTGGTACAGGACTGGCTGCCCAATCCGCACTCTACAATTCTGATCGACAGCTTCGACTCTCAAAAGGCCTTGGCGGACTTCATAAATTACTTCGATCAGAACGATGAAGAATATATTAAGTATCTAGAGTACATTCCTGTTTTGGGGTACCTTATTCCCACTCCCCCCTAATTTAACTCTCCCCCTCAATTATGCATGATATTTCCCCTCTTGCAAGATTCACCAAATAATCACAGAAAGGCCCCAGTAAAATAATAACTCCCATTGTTAGCATCTTGTTACAAGTATTGTCAGATATTTATGCAGCATGGGCCATTAATTAAGAGAAGCAACAATGTAATGCCTTATTAGTTTGTGTGCGTCCTAGAGGTGATCCCACCGCAACCATTAAACAAGCCAGAAAGTACACATTTTACTTAAACAGCATTGTGCAACATTGCTCATTTGACAGGAAAATGCCCCATTAGTTATAACAG
Source organism: Scyliorhinus torazame (assembly GCF_047496885.1). Lineage (NCBI taxonomy): Eukaryota > Metazoa > Chordata > Chondrichthyes > Carcharhiniformes > Scyliorhinidae > Scyliorhinus > Scyliorhinus torazame. Next base: position 346,100,078 of record NC_092708.1, read on the forward strand.
CACTGTGCAAATGATAACATTGATGTTGGTGACTGCCGCAGTCCTCATTAACATAATACACATAGTGCACCAAATGGAAATGGTTTCAGTAAACTCATATTTAGGGCAAGATTCAATATTTTCTACCCAGATAAACAGCACTAGGCCTTTTCCATTCTGTACCAGTAGAAGCCTTCCTTCTGCCAGAGTGCATGGTATTATTCCACGTAATTATTTTAAATAAGGAGTATAATTGGATTTTATTTTATCAGTAAATCTCATAGGGTAGAAAGATTAAATGTTTTGTGAACAACAAAGTAGAATTACTGAAAAATATAGGTCTCCATTGTTAGTGAGAGAGTTGGAGTCCTCAGATGTCTGTGTGTGACACTACTTTTAAGCAGTCAGAGGACAATGACTGAATGGTTGACAATTGTTTATGTGTGTTCTTAATCAGTAAGCCTGAAGACTTTTCTGATTTCTGCTTCTCACTGTAATACATTTTCAATATCTACTATGCAACACTATTTTATCACAATATTTTAATACGTCAAAATACTCATACAAAGCACAAAGATAGAGTGGGGTGAAAGGTAAGTAGACAAAAGGAAATGTTCTGTGGTGTTGGGTGTTCTGACACACAGATGAGCCAACACAGTTGTATATGGTACAACGCTATTTTATTTAAACTTTCTATGTACAGTTTTGTATTGATACTCTGCACGTGGGGATTCCCTGTTTGTGATGTTAAAACAGGTCGTGTCCGTGTCCTTGTCCCCAGACCTACTGTCCACCAGGTGTCGTGTTCGTGCTTTTATATGGTTCCTGTCTTTGTGTGTGATTGGTTGTGGTGTTGTGTGTTCTGATTTGTCTGTTGGTGTGTCCATCATGATGTGTGTGTTTGAATATCATGACATCCCCCCATTTTACAAAGATATGTGCCTACGTGGTAATAAATATAATTGTGTCGTGAGTGCATCTAAGAGTGTGTGTGTTTTGTGTACAGCATGTGCATATGACGTAACTATTTACATGGGGCGATGTCGGGTGCGTCACATCAACAAGGTTGTACCATAACAGAACATGAATGCGAACGAGAAAAAAAACTTGAACAGTGGTCCAGTCAGACGATATCTGGAACAATAAACAACAACAGGTTATAATACAGAAGTGTGTAACTTTTTGAACATATGAACGGTGTTATAAGTCCAGTCTAATAGGCTTGCGACGAGTTCGGGTTGACCGCCTCAAGGGTGGGTCAAGAACCACCGGCTGATGTGCAAGCATGGCCATGGGTGGCGATGGAGAGGGCGTGATCTGCGGCAGCTCCGCGAAGTCATCCTCGGAAGACTGTTGAGGATCTGGCGTGTGTTTACTGTGTGACTGCAAGCGTGGAAGTCGGCGAAGGGTGCGCCGATTGCGGCGATGCACTGAACCATCCGGCATGCGAATCAGGAACGAGCGGGGAGCCACACGTCGGAGGACTTCGGCCGGTGCTGACCAGCCATCATACGGTTGATGGACGCGTACTTTGTCTCCGGAGGACAGGGGGGGGCAGGTCCGTCGCTCGTGTGTCGTACTGACTTTTCTGGCGATCACGCTGCATTTGCATGTTACGAAGAACCGTCTCATGGTCCGTTGTTGGTGCCAGGATGGATGGTACCGTCGTCCTGAGGGAGCGACCCATTAGGAGCTGCGCTGGCGAGAGACCCGTGGAAAGCGGGGCCGATCGATAGGCCTGCAAGGTGAGGTTAAAGTCCGATCCGGCAGCAGACGCCTTGCACAGGAGCCGCTTGGCAATGTGGATGCCCTTCTCTGCCTTCCCATTCGACTGTGGATGTAGAGGGCTGGATGTCACATGAGTGAAACCATATGCTGCGGCAAAGGACGACCATTCACGGCTGGCATGCCTTGGCACGAACCCCTCCGCATCTGGTGGTGTGCTCACTGCTCGGGAGAGCGTGTCTGGCACGATGAGGTCCTTCCCCGGAGTGTAGATCAGTTCGAAATCATACCTCCTGAGTTTAAGTAAGATGCGCTGGAGGCGAGGGGTCATGTCGTTCAGGTCTTTGTTAATGATGTTGACCAGGGGGCGGTGGTCAGTTTCAACCGTAAATCGTGGAAGACCATACACATAGTCGTGGAACCAGTCCAGTTAACAAGCCCAGGCATTCTTTTTCTATTTGCGCGTAGCGCTGTTCGGTAGGGGTCATGGCTCGTGAGGCATATGCAACCGGGGCCCATGACGACGTGCTGTCTTTTTGCAGGAGTACCGCTCCAATACCAGATTGGCTGGCATCCGTTGAGATCTTTGTAGGGCGAGTCGTGTCAAAGAAGGCCAGCACTGGTGCCGTGACCAGTTTGTGCTTGAGCTCCTCCCATTCCAGCTGATGCGATTGTTGCCAGTGGAATTCTGTTGATTTTTTTACGAGATGGCGCATACTCATTGTATGAGAAGCCAGATTGGGAATGAACTTCCCAAGGAAGTTGACCATGCCCAAGAATCTTAAGACAGCCTTCTTGTCAGCTGGCCGTGGCATGGCTGTGATGGCGCTAACTTTGTCTGCATCGGGATGGACCCCTGATCGTGAGATGTGGTCCCCGAGGAATTTCAGCTCTGTCTGGCCGAAGGCACACTTGGCGCGGTTGAGACGCAGGCCATTTTGTCGTATGCGGGTGAAGACACGTCGTAGACGATGCATGTGTTCCTGCGGAGTGGTGGACCAAATGATGATATCGTCCACATATACACGTACCCCTTCGATGCCTTCCATCATCTGCTCCATAATGCGGTGGAAAACTTCAGATGCTGAAATGATTCCGAATGGCATCCGGTTGGAGCAGAATCTGCCAAAAGGGGTGTTGAACGTGCATAGCCTTCGGCTGGCCGGGTCCAATTGGATCTGCCAAAATCCTTTGGACGCATCCAATTTGGTAAATATTTTAGCTTGCGCCATCTCGCTGGTGAGTTCCTCTCGTTTCGGGATGGGATAGTGTTCCCGCATGATGTTGTTATTCAGATCTTTAGGATCTATACATGTGCGGAGCTCGCCAGAGGGCTTCATTACACAGACCATGGAGCTGACCCATGGCGTGGGCTCCGTGACCCTGGATAGGACCCCTTGGTCCTGAAGAGCCTGCAGCTGCAACTTGAGGCGGTCTTTGAGTGGCGCAGGAACCCTGCGAGGTGCGTGAACGACAGGGATGGCGTCCGGTTTGAGTCGAATCTTGTACGTGTATGGCAATGTCCCCATGCCTTCAAAAACCTCCTGGTTGTGAGCAAGGAGGGAATGGTGATTTGCGTGGAACTCAGCATCCGGGAAGTCGGATATCTCATCTGGAGAGAGAGACATAATGCGCTGTACCAGGTGAAGGACCTTACACACCTGTGCGCCCAGTAACGAGTCTTTTGATGAGCCGACAACTTCGAAGGGGAGTGTGGCCGTGTGCGTCTTGTGAGTTATCTGTAGCTGGCAAGATCCTATGGACGGGATGACGTTCCTGTTATAATCAACCATCTTGAGCCGGGATGGCGTGATGGGTGGTTTGACCTTCATGGCCTGGAATTCAGAATATGCAATCAGGTTGGCGGATGCGCCGGTGTCCAGACGGAAGGTGACGCGCGATCGGTTGACCGTCAGGGTGGCACACCACTCATCGGCTGGATTGATGGCATTGACCTTGTTGACATCGATGACGGAAACGCGGAAGGCATCCTGGTCATCTGCATCACTTAACTGGAAGTCTTGATGCGCGGGCTGAACGGTCCTGACTTGTCTGCGAGATTGTTGGGGATGTGCAGGATCCATGGGTTGAGCCGCACGACAGTGGGCAGCATAGTGGCCCATCTTGCCACATCGGAGGCACTGTCGGTTTTTAGCAGGACATTGCCCTTTTAAGTGTACAGCTCCACAATTGCCGCACGTCATGACGTCACGGCGTTCGTTGCGCCACTGCGCATGCGCAGTGCGATCTTGCGGTGGGCGCGCCTGCGCAGTGCGTCCCTCGATGTGGCCGTTATTTTTGGCGCGCACTAGCGCGGGAGACCGCGAAAAGCGCGGGAAGCGGCCGCTCTCATCGGGGCCGCGGGTCGGGAAGTAATCGATGGCCTGGATGCGTTCGGCGTCGTGGGCGGCCTGGCTTGCCGATTCGACGGCAGGGGACCCCCTCCGTGCCAATTCGGACGCCTGAAATCGGGCAAAACGGCTGGTTGCATTCTCGTGGAGGACACAGGCTTCCACAGCAGACGCTAAGGTGAGGCCTTTTATTTTAAGAAGCTGCTGGCGTAGGCCACTGGAGGCAACGCCAAAAACAATCTGGTCCCTGATCATGGACTCTGTGGTGCTGCCGTAACCGCAGGACTGCGCTAGAATTCGGAGGTGCGTCAAAAAAGGTTGAAAAAGCTCCTCCCTACCTTGCAGGCGTTGTTGAAAGAGGTATCTTTCAAAACTTTCATTCACTTCAACATTAAAGTGCTGGTCCAGTTTGAGGATGACCGTGTCATACTTGGATTAGTTTTCCCCTTCTACGAACACCAGTGAGTTGAAGACGTCGAGGGCGTGCTGCCCTGCGTAGAAGAGGAGCAGTGCAATCTTCGTTTCATCCGAGGCCCTCTGTTTCTCGTTGGCTCGGATGTACAAGTCAAATCGCTGCTTGAAGAGCTTCCAATTGGTACCAAGGTTCCCCGCGACTTGCAATGGCTGCGGTTTGTCGGTGCGGTCCATGTCCAGAATGGCAGGTTAGTTGGCAGGTATCGATCCACTCCTGTACCATGTGGTGTTGGGTGTTCTGACACACAGATGAGCCAACACAGTTGTATATGGTACAACGCTATTTTATTTAAACTTTCTATGTAGTTTTGTATTGATACTCTGCACGTGGGGATTCCCTGTTTGTGATGTTAAAACAGGTCGTGTCCGTGTCCTTGTCCCCAGACCTACTGTCCACCAGGTGTCGTGTTCGTGCTTTTATATGGTTCCTGTGTGTGATTGGTTGTGGTGTTGTGTGTTCTGATTTGTCTGTTGGTGTGTCCATCATGATGTGTGTGTTTGAATATCAGGACACGTTCATGTAAAAGATCCCTGAGAATCATGTGCAGTGTATAACAGATTACTGATTCACTATGGGTCCACTATGCAGTCATATCCCAGCAATTTCACCCCACACAGCCTGCTCAGTCAACGTCCATTACCAACAAAACAAACAAAACTACATATTCCACCCTAAGTTTTCTATATAATTATGGATGAAAAGGCATGCTAACCCAGCTCTTCTCCTGAATGACATATAAGTGTACATATTAGGAACAAGAATCGGCCATTCGGCCCCTCGAGCCTGCTCTGCCATTTGATAACATTGCCTACCTCATACCAGTGACTACAACTGAAAAGTACTTAATTGGCCGTAAAGCAATTTAGGACATGGTGAGAAGTAATCTATAAATGTAGCTTTTGCCTTTCTTTCATTACACCTGCATGCAGTGGACAGAGTGACTGCAGCAGTGCTGAAATTAGAAATCCACAGCTGATTCAGAAAGATAATTAATCACAGGACAATCAACTGATGTTAGAAAAATGGCAGCAAAGAAATCGCTACTTTTACAAAACAATTCACATCTGTAGCTGATATAAATTTACCATTCTCACTTCTCTGGAGCCAACCACTTTCGCACAATTGCGATGTACACTGTGAATTTACAGCCTATACACAGGTTCCATACGATGTTGCATTACATTTGTACGAAATAAATGTGCAAATAAGATTTTCAAAAATTCGATTTGTTGCTTGAGGTGCGAGAGAACTGGAAAGTGGAAAACACTCCCCTTTCCATCCCCTCCAATCGCACGCCGCACATCCCCTCTCCAACACCCCTCTCCACCTTTCCCCCTAACCTTATCCTCAACCCTTCAACCTCTTTCTCCCCTCCAACCTCCCTCTCCAGCATCGTCCACAACATCACCCTAATGTACCCCTCCAGCCCAAACCCCAAGAACCTCCTCACCCCCCAACTACACCCCAATCCCCCAACCTCATCCCTCACTCCCAATCTTACTCCCACCCCTCTAAATTTCCTCCCACCCCTCAATCCTTGCGAACCCCCATCTCCCCTAACATCCCCCCACTTCCCTCCAGATCCTCCTCAACTCCCTTGAACATCCTGGAACTCCCTTATGAACAGCACTGTGGGTGTTCCTACGCCAAGTGGGCCACAGCCGTTCAAAGAAGGCAGCTCACCACCACTTTCTCAAGGACAACTACAGAAGGGCAATAATGCTGGCCGAACCAGTGAAGCCCACAACCCATGAACAAACTTTTAAAATAAATCAGCTGTGCATGTTTAAGAGGCAGTTTGAATGTTAAGCTCTAAAATGGCAGCGCTGGTGTTAAATCAGCAATTCATGTTGATGGATGCCACATCCTGCCTCCTCTGTTATACTTCCAGCAGATGCTTGCTGTGTGCGTGCTAACACCCTCAACAAAGTGTTGACTGAAATGGTCACCAATGGAAGCGCGCACACGTGCTGTGGATGTAAGTTGTGGTGCCCCAGTGGCAGTAGTGGCGTTGAGAAACTAAAAAGCCAAGTGGACAATAATTCCCACAAGTCGGACTCTTAAGTGACCATGTGTTAAGTTAATATCACCAATCATGTTTGTTGCCCATATTCAGATCAATTGTCCCAGTGAGAGTCTTTACATAATATAATATAAGACGCTGAGATGATCCTGTTTTACACTACTCCATTTATATTCTTCCTATACCGTAACACAACATAATGGCAGTTGCTGCACTGTGATATATGCAAGTACTTGTTACATAAATTCCCTACGGTGCAGAAGGAGGCCATTCGACCCATTGAGTCTGCACTGACCCTTCAAAAGAGCTCTCTACCCATGCCCCCTGTTGCTAACTTTTGGCTGGTTCAATTGACTCTGTTTTATAACCTTTGCTCCAGAGTCGCCAGGTCTCTTTATGATACCGCCACGAGGTTCAAGTTCAAGTAATGATCAATAACTCACCACACCAATTGGTAAGATTCAAATCAAAACACATTTATTATACACAGTAAATCACTACTCATGCATAAACTCTACTTTCTAGGCTATTCCTATCACTAAAAGGCCTATACTTAGCTTCGGAATTGACCCACCAGGTCAGGGGAACAAATGGCCTTTCGTTCAGGTCCTGAGTCTGTAGGATACAAAAGCTGGTATGGACTTGTAGCTAGGAGCGCCTATCTCGTAGCGAGCGTTGACTTGAGACTTACTTGGTTGGCGGCAGCTGAGACAGGTCACTCTCACGGGTTGATTCAAGTTGCTGAGTGACCCTGCCAAAGAAGAACGATTTGAACTTGGGGGCTTTACTTTTTAGTCCTCAGGGGCTTCCCGCCCTTCGGGGCGGACCCCGTACCTGGTTCCAAGTGATTGGACTACTTTCCGATCACTTGGATTGATTTCTCTAATGCTGGAGCGGTTCCTTGATCACTGGGCGGTCCCTAAATGTCCGTTGGCCTTCCTTTGTCTTGGCTCCTGCTGGCGCCGAGGAGTCTGGCTTGGCTTTATTCACCTTAACTGTTGCGATTGTGCCTTGGAATTACTCATTACTATGCAGATGGCTGCTGGTTTCAGTGCTGTCTGGTTCCTTACAGGTTTCAATACACATGATTTCTGTATTTGCTAGTCTTTGCTTGTGTTGGCTGAATTTCCCTTCAGCCTTTGCGGTTCTCCATTTTAAGTCGGGAAGTGGCCAACTCAGGTGGCTACACCCCTATCCCCGTAACCTAACCTGCACATCCCTGGACACTAAGGGGCAATTTAGCTTGGCCAATCCACCAAATATGCACATCTTTGCTTGTGGAAGGAAGCCGGAGCACCCGGAGGAAACCCATGCAGAACATAGGGAGAACATACAAACTCCACACAATCACCCAAGGCCAGAATTGATCTGGGATCCATGGTACTGTGAGGCAGCAGTGCTAACCACTGTGCCACCGTGCTGCCTACTAATTTATACCACAGAGAGTAACTACATGTGCAGATGTATTATCAGTGATGCAATGCCAATTGTAGACGAGAAGTACTGTATACCATTGCCAGGAGGTAATTACATTTTTAAAAAAAATTTAGAGTACCCAAATCATTTTTTCCAATTAATAGACAATTTAGCGTGTCCAATCCACATCTTTGGGTTGTGGGGGCAAAACCCACGCAAACATGGGGAGAACGTGCAGACTCCACACGGAGTCCACCCAGAGTCCGGATCGAACCTGGGACCTCGGCGCCATGAGACAGCAGGGCTAACCCACTGCGCCACCGTGCTGCCCCTGGAGGCAATTTCATGAGGTATCCAGAGGCTTGGCCCTGTAGGAAATCTTTAACTTTTGACATTTAATTTGGTGCACTTTCCAAGATACTGAATTAGACTTTATTTTCTTCTTTGTGCACCATTTCATCCGAGAGAATGCACCTCGCTAAGCTGGATGGAGAAATATAATGGAGAATCAAATAAGTTGTGGTTATCCATAGGGGCAAAGATGTTGGTGAATGTGCGCAAGACTGCCTAACGTGTTTTGGTATTATTCCATGTGGATGATCACAATGGTTAACTTTACCTAGTAATACATAAGTATTTAAGCTAGGACCAGCATCACACACAACTTTCATTGGACAACAAGGTTCAGGGTAAATCTGATTGCAGTCGCGCAGGGCTGGAGTTTGCTTTGGATTAGTCCTGGCCCTTGCAAAAACATAAACAAACAATTTTTCTCAGTCCCTTTTTAAGCGACTTCCAGTGGTCTGTTTCAGGACCAATGGTTAGACCAAGAGGTGCATGTTCCCCCCATTTGCACCTGAAAAGCACAAGCGATCCAACTCTCATTGGTTCCCTATTTACCCAGAAACAAGTGGGCAGACAGGTTGCCTATTTATTGGGCTAAGGTTCCCCCCACCTCCGATTTTCTAGTGTAGGATAGCTGTTTTTCAGGTGTCAATGGGTGGTTGGCTTGAAATTCATATCCTCCAGGCTCTGAGACTAACTTAGGTTTCTTTTCTTGAATTGTTGCCCATAGACACCTGAAACGGCCTGTAATATTTTTCAAGTTCTGAAATAAAAATGCTTAGATTTGCTCATGCATGTTTTCAATGTCCCTTTTTACCCTCCTCCCGGGGTCTCAAGGCCAGTTTATATGGCACACTGTAGCACAGCATCTGCCCATGTCTTTTTGTGACAACCTGCGAATGGCACACAAGTCTTGTGACTAGCCAAAATACTTTCTGTGAGTCCAGGGATTGTGCATAGTTTTAAATCGCCCCTTTTTCTCCCTGCCCTTCTGATTGGCACACTTTGTTATTGCAGTGTCGGCAAAGTGTTGACCATTTCAGCCTCATGACAGGAGGTGAAGGTGAATTTAAATAACAATGGAAAGATGTAATTCTCGAAGGCTTCTTAATTTTGCTACCTGTCACACGCACCTCCATTTATAAACCTTGCCGTCATCAATTTCACAATATTAGCCCCTGACCCCGTGATTGATTGGAGAACAGGAGCAGCTAACACTCCCAAGGTCAAAGCCACTGTAATTTGTAAAGACATTGCAGCTTAAAAGGGATTTGAATGCCTTTGGAAAGTTGCTGCAATAACTTTTCAACTGGAAGTAGGTTGCACAAACAATGCTATTTTGTTTTTGTAAGAAGAATACAACAAAACATTTTAACTCTTGTAAGTGGTGGCTTGGTGATCAGAACGATGCTGACTATTCAAGATTCTTCTCCCTCTGCATCAAACAGTGGGGCATCTCCATAAGAAAATTCAATTTTTCTTGAGAAATACAACTCTCTGAAAATGAAACACAAACTAAATGTAACCGCTGTATCTTGTGATTAGTAATCCACTGCAACTCAGGTGAGGTGGGCTGGTTAGGGGAGTGTAGTTGTGGGGGTCCAGTGTGAGTGGGGGGGAGTGCGGGGGTGGGGGGGGGGGGGGCGCGGGGAGTTAAGCAGTCACTCATATAACTACTCAGGAGTTAGAACTGGTTTTAATCCTTCTGACTTTTCCCAGGTAACTTCTCTGGTATGTGAGTCGGAACCATCCAAAGTCTCTTCCTTTACATTGAAGGGTTCCAAACACAGGCCAATTGCGAAACAAACTTAGCAGCGTTCAAGTGGAATATCTATGTCTGCTGAACAAAATGTGTTGAAGAGGCTCAAACAGCAAAATCGAAAAGCAGAAATGACAACAGAGGAGCAACCAGACTTGACAAACTTAGGTCAGAGTTGAGGATAAACTGCAAAAATGACTTGGTTGGGAGTGGGGGTGGGGGGCGGGGGGGGTGGGGGGGGGGGGGGGGGGGGTGGGGAGAGGTTGGGTGCAGGTAGGGGGAAGATGGGCCCATTGCCAGATATAATGGCATAGGCTTTCTATTCCCAGGAAGTGCCCCGAAAGATGCGCTGGAGGACCCCTCGGAGGTTCCCATGCCAGGGGAACTTTAACTTTTGTTTCGCAATTGGCCTGTATTTGGAACCCTTCAATGTAAAGTAAGAGACTTTGGATGGTTCCGACTCACATACCAGAGTAGTTACCTGGGAAAAGTTAGAAGAATTAAAACCAGTTTTAACTCCTGAGTAGTTATATGACTGACCGCTTAACCCCCCCCCCCCCCCCCCCCCCCCCCGACTCACACTGGACCCCACAACTGATGTGTTGGGTGTTCTGGATCACAACGAGGTCACCAACACTGGAAGTGGTGCAACTCTATTTTATTATAAGGTTAACTATATTAACATACTTGAACTGTGGGTAAATGCAATACCAACTTTAACTGTTGACCCTTGCCTAGTCCTAACCAGGTGATGCACTCAACACATGGTGAATGTCTGTGTTGCAGGCTGTGAGCTCTGTGCTCTGAGCTGGCTGCTACTAGAATGAGCGGGAACTGTCCTGTCCCCTGTCTTTATAGTGCGTGTGCTCTCACTGGCGATTGGCTGCGGTGTTTTGTATGCTGATTGGTCCCACTGCATGTCCATCAGTGTGTGTGTGTGTCTGCACCATGATATACTGGTGTATATTATGACAACAACTATACTCTCCTAACCAGCCCACCTCACCTGACCTCCCACAACTGTCCCTTCAATCTTTGCCACCCCCCCTCCCCCCGCGACCACGGGACCCCACATCCCCAACCTCCCACCTCCCCAACCTCCCACCTCCTTCATCCACTTATCTCCCTCACCCACTTACCTTCCCCACTTATCTTCTCTCCTAGCATGTCAAAGTGACTGGGACATTTAAACGTATTGGAATATGGTGGTGAGTGCAATAAAAAGAGGGAATAACTTCATTTCCCCTGTTGCTCCTACACAATACTGAAGGCCACCAGGAACAGCTACGTTCCTAATTTCTCAGTCGAGATGGGAAATGTGCAGCTCCAGTCCAAGATAAGAAAATAGGAACTGAGTAGCAGGCAGACAGTGATTGCCATTCCATGGAAGATTAGGCTCATTATCACCTATGCTCAGGTTTTTTTTGAATAATCTTTATTGTCAGAAGTAGGCTTACATTAACACTGCAATGAAGTTACTGTGAAAAGCCCCTAGTCGCCACATCCCGGCGTCTGTTCGAGTACACTGTGGGAGAATTCAGAATGTCCAAATTACCTAACAACCCGACTTTCAGGACTTGTGGGAGGAAACCGGAGCACCCGGAGGAAACCCACGCAGACACGGGGAGAACGTGCAGACTCCGCACAGACAGTGACCCAGCGGGGAATCGAACCTGGGACCCTGGCGCTGTGAAGCAACAGTGCTAACCACTCTGCTACCGTAGATAGACAAAGCAATTCTCATTCCATATTCAAAGGCTGATTGATGATAGTCAGGTACTGATAGGTTGAGTGACGCTATCAGATCTTGACATGATGATTGATTTGTGCTTCCTGCCTACCATTCCTCCTGACTAAACCACTGTAAAAAGAGGCCACCCTCATAGTTGCTCAAATATTTGACATTCTTGATATATGTGCCTCTGAATTTAATTGTTTTGGGCCTCGTATTCCTTTGTTGGTTATCCTGCGATTTAAAAAAATGGTTACACATCCTTCCCTGTGCTATCTTTTCAGAATGGAAACAATTCTTGCCATATGGAGCTGTTTCGTAAGCAGCTGATCATTTGACATTAAAGCACATGGTCAGGTTTATTTATTTTTATGAGAACCTTGGGCGGGATTCTCCGTCCCGCCAGCCGGCCAATGGGATTTCCCATTGTGGGCAGCCCCATGCCGTCGGGAAATCCCCGGGCGTGGGTGCACTGCTGGCGCAATGAAGAATCCCGCCAGCGGAGTATCCAGCCCCTTGTGTAAAGGTAAAAGAAATGAAAGGTATGATGATCTACAGGATGTAGGATTTTCTGGGCTTTGCAAATTAATGTTCCAAAGGCCAATAATAATGTCAATGACATGGAATCTTCCTCTGCTCTCTAGCTAAATATCGGCAGGAGGAAAAAGAACAATAACAATAAAAATTGTCCCAATTAAGAACTGGACAATCAAATGTTACTCTATGAAAAGATGTTTTGTAAAAGAGGTAGAACGATAGAGGATCTTTGACAAACTACCATCTCAGTGATAGTACTACTGCTGGTTAGGGCCTAATTCATCCCTTGATCTACCCACACAGAGCTGTGGAACGATCAAAGCAGTGGTTCGAGGATGAAATTGTTTCTTCCACATAGGTGTCTTTTACTTCAGCTGCTGATTCACTTTGCGCGACTACGTTGAAACAATTTCACCACCCTCCCTCCACATAAGCTTTATTATCAGTCACGATAATAAAATTCATTAACTAAATTCATTGCATAATCATCTGCGGATTGTGGCAAACCACTGTTGCGTCTATATTAGGTGATGTAAGGTAGGACCTGTACTACAGGTTCACCGGTAGCCCCTGCCTGCTGGCTCCGCCCAGTAGGCGGAGTATAAATATGCATGTCCTCCATTCAGCAGCCATTTCGCCAGCTGCTGTGGGAGGCCACACATCTTAGAGCAATAAAGCCTCAGTTGTATCCAACTCTAGTCTTTGTTCAATTGATCGTGCATCAATTTATTGCTCTAAGATTTTCTAAAAGATGGACCTCCGTATCAAGCCAGATCGCCTGCAGCTGGATCCGCAATCAAGCGACGCAAAAAAGGACTTTAATCACTGGCTAGCTTGCTTCGAGGCGTGTATCAACTCAGCGACCACCCCTATTCTGGAGGCTCAGAAGATACAGATCCTGTACTCAAGGTTGAGCTCCAACGTGTTTCCGCTGATCCAGGACGCCCCGAACTACGCCGGCGCCATGGCGCTTCTCAAAGAAAACTACGCACAGAAGACGAACACGCTCTTCGCCAGGCGTGTACTCGCCACTCGCTCTCAACTCCCTGGTGAGTCCATAGAAGACTTCTGGCAGGCCCTAATCCAATTTGTCCAGGACTGTGACTGTCAGGCCGTTACGGCCACTGAACATTCGAACCTCCTTATGCGGGACACGTTCGTAACGGGGATTGGGTCGGACCTCATACGCCAAAGACTGTTAGAAGGGTCCACACTCGATCTAGCTGAGACAAAGAAGCTCACGCTCTCTATGACGGTTGCCTCGCGCAACAGTCAGGCCTACCACCCCCAGCCGTGCGGCCCACCCCTCCTACGCATCGTGAACCCCACAGACGGCCGCCCCAGTGGAGGCCTTACCCAGCCAGTATGCCTGCACCACCCGCCAGCCCGCGCACCCCGGGGGTCCCGATGTTACTTCTGTGGCCAGCAGAAACACCCTCGCCAACGCTGCCCGGCCCGTGCGGCCCTTTGCAAGGCTTGCGGCAAAAAGGTTCACTTTGCCGCGGTGTGCCAGGCCCGCGCAGTCGCCGCTATCGCCCCCACCCCCCTAGTCTACACATAATGGGCGCCGTCATCTTCATCTCCCCCACGGGACATGGACACCGACAGCATTCCAGGACCTGGGCCCCCCAGGCTCCCCATCATCTGACGCCAGCGACGACCGACCACGACTCGCCTCAGTGACGATCGACCAGTCTCGTCCGCACAACCTGGCCATCGCATCGACCAGCGTGAAAATCAACGGCCATGTGACCTCTTGCCTGCTGGACTCCGGGAACACTGAAAGCTTCATACACCCGGATACGGTAAGGCGCTGCTCCCTCGTGGTACACCCCGCCAACCAAAGAATCTCCCTGGCCTCTGGATCCCATTCCGTCGCGATCCAGGGGTACTGTACGGTCACACTCATGGTCCAGGGCATAGAATTCAGCGGCTTTCGCCTCTACGTCCTCCCGAACCTCTGCGCTGCTCTACTACTAGGCCTGGACTTCCAGTGCAATCTCCAGAGCCTAACCCTCAAATTCGGTGGGCCCCTACCACCCCTCACTGTGTGCGGCCTCAAGACTCTAAAGGTCGATCAGCCTTCTCTCTTGGCAAATCTAACCCGGGATTGCAAACCCATCGCCACCAGGAGCAGACTGTACAGCACCCAGGACAGGACCTTCATCAGGTCCTAGGTCCAGCGGCTGCTTCAGGAAGGCGTCATCGAGGCCAGCAACAGCCCCTGGAGAGCCCAAGTGGTAGTCGTTAAAACTGGGGAGAAACACAGAATGGTCGTGGACTACAGCCAGACCATCAATTGGTACATGCAACTCAATGCGTACCCCCTCCTACGCATATCTGATATGGTCAATCAGATTTCACAGTACCGGTGTTGAATCCCAAATTTCTTTCTCCGTCAGTCTGGCCTCAATAAAAGTCGAGATGGATTTGCAAGTAAAACAGAAGTTATTTTATTCAGCTTGCAAGCTACCTAGTCCACAGTGATACAGATAACATGTTGCTTTCTGCAGCCCCGGGAACTAAGTGAAGGTCCCAGACAAAGAGATCAGTACTCATACATTCAAATGGCATCAAGTTTCACATACTCGACACCCATAGGTCATCCTATGTCCCTCCTGACTTGTTTGATCTATTCTGATTGGCTCACTTTCAATCCCTTTCCCCGGCCCCTATCAATGCAGCATCACTCTCATAGACACACCTCTTCCTGCTTTTTCCATGCGGTCTAAAATCCTTTGTCTCTACTTGCCAGAATCAAAGTGGCTTATTTCTACGTTACATTAACTAATATCTCTAAAGTAACTATTTTATATCACATTCGTCATTCCCTCCTTTTATCATTCCATGATAACCGAACTATCCAATCCATAGCTACGGTTCCTCATCTAAAAAGATCCGGCGCTGCATTTCCAATTCCTGTCTTAGCCCCCCTTCATCTGCTTCACCCTCATGGATTTTAACAGTTTAATTTTTTTTTGGTTAAATTTTACCCTTCACACATTTAAGGATGGCCAGGCCCAAAAAGATGCAGCCGATGGCTACCACTAGATACATGGCCATATGTATCAACCAGTCCTTCCAACCTCCAAATCCCCAGTTACCCCAAGAGCCAGGATCCTGCATTCTGTCCAGGTGATCCCGTATGTGATCCATAAATTTAGTGATGTGATCCTGAACTCCCATGATACACTTGCCCTGCACTATGGCGCATACCCCACCCTCACGGGCCAGAAGATAGTCAAGAGCATACCGGTTCTGCATTGCAAACAACCGTAGCTGAGGCAATTCCTTGGTTACTGCCTCGAGGGCTCCCAAGGTTTACTACCCGGGTTTTCCTCAGTTTGGCCTTTAACTAACTTAAGTGTATCTCCCGGTAACCTACGTTCTAGCTGTACTTCCCTTCTCATACGCCCCATCCTCTCTCTAGTCCCTTTCACTTCCTCATAGCCTCTTCCTACGCTCTTCTGACAGCCTGATATTACCTTTATTGCACCACTCTTAACACATCCAAAATCGAATTTACATGTATTCCAAAAACAAGGCAATGTCCATATAATGTTCCCTTCCCATTGCCGGGACCGGTGCAACTGCTTCATGACTCCTGCATTCTCCTTAACTTTGATGACCTTCCATGAGTCGATACCATGTCCTCGTATATGGGGGCAGTGAAGAACATCACCTGTGCATAGGTGATGTATCCTTGTAGATTGGTTGGGGCTACACAGATACATAATATTCCCATTTTCCATGTCCATCGCCAATAACACGCCAAGCGAAGTGAGGCCAAATATCATACAGACGATGCGTAGCCACTCCATCATGCTCCACACCTGTAAAATAGCACTGGAGAAGGGAGGCAGGTTAGTATCCGACCTTTTACAGTAGTGGAGATGGACTCAATTTACAGTGATGTAGGTGGACCCAAGCACTTCGCCCCTCCACTTTAACTGCTGTGGGGGTGGTAAGGAGAACTTGGAAGGGCCCGTCCCATCGCGGCTCCGACCCCTTCCTAGTCCAATTTTTGACCATGACATAACTACCGGGCTGGACTGAAAGTGAGCTAGGTACTGGGGGCGATGGCTGGTGAGCCGCGCGGACCTGGCCATGGAGTTCCTTGAGCACTTGCGTGAGGGCTAGAACATAGGTGGTCATCTCTTCAGTCATCTGATGAAACTGAACCAGTCTGGGAACCTGCAGGCTCCAGGGAGTTCTAAGAGGCCTGCCATAAAGAATCTCAGCGGGAGAGAGCCGGGCCGGTCCCGCAGGTGTAACCCGCAGCTGGAAGAGGGCAACGGGGAGCAACTTAAGCCATGTCAGTCCCGTGTCTGCTCTTAATTTAGCCAATTTAGTTTTGAGGTTCTGATTGTGTCTCTCAACCAACCCGGCCGCCTGCGGTCTATAAGCACAGTGTAACTGCTGGCATATGCCCAACTGGGAGCAAAACTCCTTGTTAATTTGTCCAATAAAATGAGGCCCATTATCAGAACTTAACTGAGCTGGTATACCGTACCGGGGAATGATTTCCCTCATCAAGACTTTAACCACAGTAGCAGCTTTATTATCGATAGTCGGATATTCCTCAACCCATCTGCTGAACACATCCACAATGACCAAAACATATTTATAACATTGACACCTTTCCAACTCAATGTAATCCATTTGGAGCGTCTCAAAGGGACCACTGGGCAACGGGGTTTGCCCCATCCCACAAGGGATACCTTTTCCGGTGTTATATTGCTGACAAATCAAACACCGATTACTGATACTTTGGGCCAACCCCTGCATTTTAGGGTGCCACCAAGTGTCCAGCAACAACTCACTAGTCCCTCGAGCCCCACAATGAGTTGCAAAGTGTACACATTCAATGACCCATAAAGCCTGCACATCAGACATACAAGTCTGATGTGCAGGCGTGGTCCATAAAGAGGAAACAGAATCATATGTACAACCTAACCGTTTCCACATTTGTTTATCACTCTCAGGAGCGTCCTCCTGTAACCTTATGACGTCTTGGATGGTTGGCATTGACTTGTCAGAAGCAGACATATTTATAGTAGATCGTTTAGTCTGACTTAACATCTTAGGCACCATCACTTGCTGAATTTGCGCGGCTGTTCGCGCTGCACAGTCTGCTCGTTCAGTACCAACGTCAACTGGGGTTGTACCATTCGTGTGGGCAGCGCATTTAATAACGGAAATCTGCGCGGGCATAAGGAGGGCCTGCAGTAGGTCATTAACTAAACCCCGGTGGGATATTTGACCACACATAATCATGTCAGGTTATTCTGACGAAATGTCACTCAAATCGCCCCTTATTGTGGTAGTTTCCTGAATCAAGGCTAAACCGTCGTGGCCAGGTGCGTCTTCATGGACAGGGGGACCACTAAGAAAACAGGCTGGATTGATAGTGGTACAGTGTTTAAATGTCAGACGTGGATTGTTCAAAAGGTATATCTCATACCTATTCTGACGAGCTGCGGTATGATGCTGAGTCTGCAGTTGCCCCAGTAGTGCGATGACCGAGTGGGAGCTATACACCGTAATATCCTGTTGGAGGGTGAGAGCATGTAACGGCTATGCGATGGCATTGATTGAACGTAAATCCTGTACTAATCAGTACTGGTCTGGCTTGGCTGGTTTAGGCACAGCAAGTATGGGGGTGTTACATTCTGATTGGCAAGGGACCAAAATACCCTGTTTCAACAGCTCTTGAATTAATTTATCTATTGATGGAGCAGCTTGAGATTTCAGGGGGTATTGTCGAATGGAAGGTAGCTTTACATGATCCTTAATCATCACCTTAATAGGTGTAACATTTGTCTTTCCCACTTGTGATGGGTATTCCGCCCAGACCTGTGGATTGACATATTCCAACACATCATGTCCCCTGTGATGCTGCAGTCGAGTGTTAATCGTTTCAGGGACCTCAAAATATTTTATGATAGTGCCGTCCGGCATGACTTGAAGTGCGTAGTCTGTTGGATCCGAATGATCCACTGCCCTCCTGACCATTCGCCCCATATCCCTGGCATGGTACTGGTCATGGACCTGACGTGTAATATGAGGGCTTACCGAAGCTGACTGTGGCCATAAATGTGGTGATATTGTAACAAAATCGGCTGTACCTTCTTTTCCCGTGACTGTGGCTGTAACCTTGACTGGCCATTCGGTCTCAAGTAATGGCCGGTATTTGTCCTCCAACTCCCTGTTTCGTCCAGTTCTGTCATAGGCCAGGGTAACGTGATGCAGTGACTGTTCAACGTCTAACGTCCACCACTGGGGGGTGATAGAAATATAGCACTGTTGTCTCATCCTCCATGATGTAACCGTTACCCCCTCATCTCCGCATTCTAGCTGTAGCTGGAAGATACACAGTAAATCTCGGGCCAACAAGTTACAGTCCAATCCAGTAGTCACTACAACCTGATGCTCTGCAGACTTATTCTCGTAAGTGACTGTCACAGGTTCAGAAATAGGATACTCACACACCTGTCCTTGGAACCCTGACAATTGCTGCGTGTGGTCGGATAATGGTAATTTAAGTGCTGATTGCACAGAAGACATGGCTGCCCCGGTGTCGATTACAAATGAGTGATGTTGATCTCCTATCTGCAGAGAGATAATAGGTTCCCTGTCCGATTGGAGAGTCCTTATGGCTAAATTAGCTAGTCAATCCTGTGTTGGGAAAGGGTTTTCCTGGGAGAAGTCAGTGTATCTCGTCTGTCCTCCCCTTGGTGGGTACCCTCTCCTGTGAGTCGGATAATCTCCTTCTACTGCCTGTCTTTTAAAGAGGCATTCCTGTTGCCAGTGATCTACACGGCCGCAATTAAAACATGCATTGCTCCCTCTATTTCTGCCCCGTCCTCTTCTTCCAGTAGACCAATGGCCCCTCAGAGGGGGCTGCGGTTGTAGAGCTATTGATTCGTTCGGTGGGCCATAAAAAGGGGGTGAGGGTCCCTGTGGGTGGGTTTGGTATCCTCCTCTTCGCTGATCCACCCACCCAAAGTCACTATATTGGGGCTCCTGCTGGTAAACTACCATTTCTGCCGCTTGTTGGGGTCGCAGATCATCCTTTTTCATTACATACTCAGTCTTAACCTTTGTAACTGAGCCTCCTTATTGGCCTACACCCTCCTTCCAATAAAATCTGACTGCCCTTGCCATCTGGGAAGGGTCGTTCTCTGTCCAATTCATGTTATTACATTTCACAGCAGTAACCACAGAAGGTGGTAGGCAATGCATTAACATAGCACAATATTGAGGGGAATTCTGACCATTTTGATACAGCAAATCGCCTGACTGCCCCCGGTAGATTTCATTAAAACGCTCCAGAAATTCCTCTGGCTCTTCAGTCTTCTTAGGTTTTAGGTCTAAGATAACAGAAAGATTTATGGGCCTTTGAAATGTGCTATTCAACGCATTCAAGATCTGTGTCCTTCTATCGTCGTCTAACGCATAGGCCTGCTGAAGTGCGGCATGACTAGCATAATTCAGGTGGTTAAGATAATTGCGGTACTCTGCTGGGGTTAAAATCTGCTGGACTAGGGCCCAGAGGTTCCTTGAATCAGCTTGATAAATTGAGATGGTAGTTCTCAAGGAATCCACGAAGGCAGCAGGAGATTTTTTCTATCTGGGATTGTAGACATAATAGCCATCATCTCACTGGGTGTCCATGGGAAGTAAACGTCTATCGTGGGGTTCGCTCCCACAGTCACTGCGTCGGGGTTTCGCATCTTCCTAATCGGTAACTGTCTCCGAATGTCACCAGGGGGCACTCTAGCTATTTCCCCTGGTTGTTCCAAGACTTCAACGTCTCTCCCTGTCACTAGGGGGAGTTCTTTCTCTTCAAAAGAAGTTGTTTCAGCTTCCTTTGTTCCCGAATCTTGTGGTTTCTGCTTAGTTTGGAGAGACTTAGGTGATATGCTTACTTTTCCAAATTATTGAATTTTTCTTTTTCTACTCAATTCAAGGCCAGCCATTGAACTACGTAGCTCATCTCTTGTTTGACCCGCCTCTTTCCTCTACTTGCGCTTTTTTTTAAAACTTAAAAATGTTTGAAAATTCAAATTGAATTACTGCAACTTGCAAGCTTAGCTCTGATCTCAACTCAGAACTAAATTTACAATTTGCTTAACACAAACTTGTATAACATTTACAACTTAATTATTTCTTTATCTTAACAATTTTTCTTTTAACAAGTTTTTTTTTCTTTTACATACACATAAGTATTAGCAAAATCAACTATCATCTCCAGATTTACACTTTTTAAAATGGTGTTCCATGATCTTCGTTAAGTTTCTATTAATCGCCAGATAAAATGAGATAAACCTTATTTCAAGTAAGTAAAACTTAAGATTCTGGCAATTTCAATCAATTGCTTTCGAAAATAATAACTTTTATCAAAGAGGTGGAGAAACCCACTGGTTTCCTTTAATTAATTCAAAACGTAACTTTGCTGGTGTTCACTGACTCAAAGGAAAGGTATCCGATTACACTACAGACTGGTGCTGTTATCTCAAGGCCTGAGTGAGAAGCACTGTCTGTCTTTAACTTTGCCTGCTGCTGTTAACCCTTTGAGAGACTTCTGCTTCAACCAAAATGCAGCATTCTCCACAATCTCAACTAGTCCTCGGAACTGCGTTTTTCGCCAATACAGTCCAAGGAGACAATTTTAGCTTAATCAACTATATATTTAAAACACTCACACATAGAGTTGAACCATCTTCAGATTTAAAAACAGTTATACTGGACTGAACCTTCAGTACTGAAGTCCCATCAGCCCCTGAACCTATATAATAGACTGAACCTTCATTACTGAAGTCCCATCAGCCTCTGAACCCTTATACTTGGAATTGAATCATCATTTGAGATGTCACATCAACCCAAAACCCTAACCCAAGCCGAAACAACAATATGAAATCCCATCAATTAAATTGCTAATCCCCAGACTGACCTGTGATTTCGTCGAGGCGGTCTTTCTGTGCCAACCGCGAGTGACCAGACTAATCAGACGATAAGAAGAGGGGAACAATCAATGCGCGGTCATTTTCCAGTTCTACATTGAGGGCCCTCGTTCCCCATCCTCCTTTTCATAATCAGTCTAATTCTGATTTCGCAGTTGGACCAGGATCGCCCTGAGAAATCCCGGTTTTCGGCACCAAATGTTGAATCCCAAATTTCTTTCTCCGTCAGTCTGGCCTCAATAAAGGTCGAGATGGATTTGCAAGTAAAACAGAAGTTATTTTATTCAGCTTGCAAGCTACCTAGTCCACAGTGATACAGATAACATGTTGCTTTCTGCAGCCCCGGGAACTAAGTGAAGGTCCCAGACAAAGAGATCAGTACTCATACATTCAAATGGCATCAAGTTTCACATACTCGACACCCATAGGTCATCCTATGTCCCTCCTGACTTGTTTGATCTATTCTGATTGGCTCACTTCCAATCCCTTTCCCCGGCCCCTATCAATGCAGCATCACTCTCATAGACACACCTCTTCCTGCTTTTTTCCATGCGGTCGAACATCCTTTGTCTCTACTTGCCAGAATCAAAGTGGCTTATTTCTACATTACATTAACTAATATCTCTAAAGTAACTATTTTATATCACATTTGTCACCGGGACTTCTCAACGGTAGACCTCAAATCCGCCTACCACCAGCTCCCCAGCCGTAAATCGGACCGTCCATACACTGCCTTTGAGACAGACGGCCGCCTCTATCACTTCCTCAGGGTTCCCTTCGGCGTCACCAACGGGGTCTCGGTCTTCCAAAGGGAGATAGACCGAATGGTCGACCGGTACGTCACCGTCTGCAGCCATGCCCAGCAGGGCCACGATGCCAACCTTGCCAAATTTCTCCACACCGCCACTCTCCTCAACCTCACCTACAACAAGGAGAAGTGCGTGTTTAGCACGACCCGCTTAGCCATACTTGGCTATGTGGTCCAGAAAGGAGTTCTGGGGCCCGATCCCAACCGCATGCGCCCCCTCATGGTGCTCCCCCTTCCCCACTGCCCCAAGGCCCTCAAATGCTGCGTGGGGTTCTTCTCATACTACGCCCAGTGGGTCCCAAACTATGCGGACAAGGCCCGCCCGCTCATACAGTCCACACACATTCCCCTGGCGGCCGAGGCACAACAGGTCTTCGCCCGTATCAGAGCCGATATCGGCAAGGCCGGGATGCACGGAGTAGATGAGACGCTGCCCTTTCAAGTAGAGAGCGACGCATCGGTCGTCGCCCAAGCTGCCACCCTCAATCAGGCAGGCAGACCCGTGGCATTCTTTTCCCGCACCCTTCATGCCTCAGAAATTCGGCACTCATCCGTCAAAAAAGAGGCCCAAGCTATTGTTGAGGCAGTGCGGCATTGGAGGCATTACCTGGCCAGCAGGAGATTCACCCTCCTCACTGACTAACGGTCGGTAGCCTTCATGTTCAATGGCACACAGCGGGGCAAGATCAAAAACGATAAAATCTTGAAGTGGAGGATCGAGCTCTCCACCTATAATTACGAGATTTTGTATCACCCCGGCAAACTCAACGAGCCCCCAGACGCCCTATCCTGAGGTACATGTGCCAGCGCACAGGTAGACCGACTACGGGCCCTGCACGACAGCCTTTGTCACCCGGGAGTCACACGGTTGTACTATTTTGTCAAGCCTCGCAATCTGCCCTACGCCGTCGAGGAAGTACGGACAATGACCCGGGACTGCCAGGTCTGTGCAGAGTGCAAGCCGCACTTCTACCGGCCGGGCCGTGCGCGCCTGGTGAAGGCCTCCCACTCCTTTGAACGCCTCAGCGTGGATTTCAAAGTGCCCCTCCCCTCCACCGACCGAAACACGTATATGCTCAGTGTTGTCGATGAGAACTCCAGATGCCCCTTCGTCATCCCATGCCCCGATATGACGTCTGCCACCATCATCAAAGCCCTCAACACAATCTTCGGTCTGTTCGGTTTCCCCGCCTACATCCACAGTGACAGGGGATCCTCATTCATGAGCGATGAGCTGCGTCAGTTCCTGCTCAGCAGGGGTATCGCCTCCAGCAGGACGACCAGCTACAACCTCCGGGGAAATGGGCAGGTAGAGAGGGAGAACGGGACGGTATGGAGTGCCGCCCAACTGGCCCTATGGTCCAGGAACCTCCCAGCCCCTCGTTGGCAGGAGGTCCTCCCTGATGCACTCCACTCCATCCGGTCACTGCTGTGCACCGCTGCGAATAACACACCCCATGAATGTCTTTTTGCCTTCCCCAGGAAGTCCACATCCGGGGTCTCGCTCCCGACTTGGCTCGCAGCTCCGGGATCAGTCCTGCTCCGGAGGCACGTCCGACTCCACAAGGCAGACCCATTGGTGGCGAGGGTGCAATTGCTCCATGCAAACCCCCAGTATGCCTACGTGGCGTACCCCGACGGCTGCCAGGATACTGTCTCTCTCAGGGACCTGGCACCAGCAGGTTCCACACACATACCCCCCTCCGGCCCGGCACCACCCTCCCCTCCCCCGGTGCTCCCAGCATTAACCCCACCAGGACCATCCGTCCTTCCCCTGCCCACGGCCAAGGATGAAGAGGATTTTGGCATGCTCCCGGAGTCACCGAACATCGGGCCAGCATTGGCATCGCCACCACCACTACGTCGCTCCCAGCAGAACATCAAGGCACCGGACCGGTTAAACCTCTAACTGGTCCGCCAGACTTCAAAAGACATTTTTTCTTCTGCTCAAATACTGTGAATATAGATTCATTGCTGTTTTTAGTTCTCCACCACCCCGCCGGACTCAATTTTACCAGGGGGTGAATGTGGTAAACCACTGTTACACCTGTATTAGATGATGTAAGGTAGGACCTGTACTGCAGGTTCGCTGGTAGTCCCTGCCTGCTGGCTCCGCCCAGTAGGCAGAGTATAAATATGTGTGTCCTCCATTCAGCAGCCATTCCACCAGCTGCTGTGGGAGGCCACACATCTTAGAGCAATAAAGCCTCAGTTGTATCCAACTCTAGCCTTTGTTCAATTGATCGTGCATCAAGGATTTTGGGGTCCGAGGTAAGATTCACAAATCAAGCAATGAAGCAGTGAGGGAAGAGTTCCTACGTGGCTGCCAAATGAGCACTATCTTGGCATCTAGCACAGCAGCAGTTTGGATCCTGAACCATTTTCAGTTTAAAAAATAAATAAATTTAGAGTACCCAATTATTTCTTTTTCCAATTAAGGGGCAATTTAGCGTGGCCAATCCACCCAACCAGCACATCTTTGGGTTGTGGGGGTGAAACCCACTCGGACACGGGGAGAATGTGCAAACTCCACACGGATAGTGACCCAAGGCCAGGATTCGAACCCGGGTCCTCAGCGCCGTTATCCCAGTGCTAATTACAGCGCCACCGTGCTACCCTCCCATTTTTAGGTTTGGGCCTTATTACCATTGTTATGGCGAACTGTGGGCAGCAAATGGGCGCTTTGCTGCAGGCCACCATTTTCCTGCTTTGGAAAGCTGGCCAAGTACAGCCGGGGAGGGCCGAGCATTCGCTGGGATTGGAGAATGGCCAAACATGGACTCCATGGAGTCTACGCCGCTTCAAACTCTAGACCTACCACTGTTTGTATTTAAAAATGCACCGTTTTGGACAGGCCTTTGTGACCTCTTGGAGGACCACCAGTTCGACCTGAATTCCTGTTTGAAATGGCACCAGTATGTGCCCTGTGTATTCTGCCCATTTCTTGATAGGAAAATTGCAATTGGGCTCCTGCCACAGGCAAAATACCCCGAGTTGCACATTTAAACAGCTGTGGGGTGAGGTGCTGGACGCCTCTTTAAAAGGCTGCCTGAAAGTCGATGCAGGTAGGCAAGGTTCGCACAAGATTTTGCTTTCCTGCTCGGCTGTTTTACAGGTCAGAGGCAGGTACCAGTACTTGTAGCCCACGGCTAGCGTGAAAAAGGAACTTTTACAATGCAAAGTTCCACTGGTGAAGAGAGATTGAAGCTGAGCCAGCAGCTCATGTTTCAGAGGCCCTCAAGTAAGTAAAGGCCTGGGCAAAGGATCGGAAGATGGAGCTGGGGCAAGTTCAGACACTGGTGGGGGTGAGGGAAGAAGACTGGAGAACCTGGCGGGGTGTGCACTGGTGCAGGAAGAGGCCCCAAATGGTAAGTTTGCCCAGTCCCCCCCCCAATAATACAGAAAGGCCCTGGAAACGCATATCGGCATATGACCTTTTATGATTTTATTTCCCACTGACTTTCAAACGAGTTGTAAGTTCGCCTGGGGGACATAATGAAACCTAGGAATTTTCAACTCTATACTAGTGTTTAGCACAGGGCTAAACTGCTGGCTTTGAAAGCAGACCAAGGCAGGCCAGCAGCACAGTTCAATTCCCGTACCCGCCTCCCCGAACAGGCGCCGGAATGTGGCGACTAGGGGCTTTTCACAGTAACTTCATTTGAAGCCTAATTGTGACAATAAGCGATTTTCATTTCATTTTCATCATCTGCTCCATTGATTCTAAAATAAAATCAGGGCTTTGATCTTGACTAAAATTCACTCAGCAAGCTTCTGACAGTTTTGATCCTTTTTTTCATCAGCTTCATTATATTTTTAGGTACAGTGTAGGTGGGATTCTGTAAACACATTGATAGCAATTTTAAAATGTATTAAGTTACAAGGAAATAGTCTCAAGTAGTTTTGACACTGGGCTGGATTGTCTACCCCGTGATGCCGGCAATGTGGATTGCGATTGGGCTGAGAATTGGGCATTCGGCCGAAATCGACGTTTGCGCCGAGCGCCAAACAGATCGCTACATTCCGGCCCCCTGCTGACGGCGGGATTGGGGTTCGCGCCCGTGCGCCAGCGGGAGGATGGTAATGGATGTAAACGGGTCCTAATGAACCATTTGCATCCACTTAGCCGACCCGGCCTCAGATTGTCTGGGGCCCCCGCGATTCTCCGGTTCTCTGGGCCATGAATCACATGGGCAGGGATCACTACAGGTATCACCAAACATGAACCTGATGTGGTGGCTTTTGCGGTGGGCTATAAGGGGTTAACCCCAAAGTCCATTCAAGGGGAACTCTTCTCCCCCACCTCCACAATGCACTACCTGCCAACCCCTCCCCCACCAGACCACCCCCAACCACCCCCCTCCAAAAGACCCCTTAAATAGGGAGACCTCCCACAGGCACCCCTAACGAAAAGGATCCCCCCCTCCCGAGAGCCCTGAATTAAACGGACCCCCCCCCCCAGGGAACCCCTAACTAAAGGGACCCCACCACAGACCCCTCCAGAAAAGAGACCCTGTCTAGAAGATAGAGAGTCTGCCAGACAGGGGCAGTGGAAAAAATTGCAGTTGTAATACTCACCTGGACGCACCAGGTGGCTATTTCTGGACAGAGAACAGCTGTGACCTCTGTTTAAACCCCTCAGATCCTTTCGCTGCAAGCCAGTCGTTCATTTCAGGTAGTGGGCTATGATTGGCAGCTTCCACAAACAGCTGTGACCCTTGCTTCATTCATCTTCATGGATGAGTAACTAAGTGCTCTCACCACAGTGTTTACAGACATTAACCACATCAAAGAGAGTTAAATGCATTCCAATCACACCCCTTCGCGGTTGAGTGATTTTGAAGTGCTGAGCTGGAAATTGACAGCACTTAGATTTTTTAATGTTTTAAGGTTTTTTTCACTGCCCCTGTCTGGATTGCTCTCGAGCTTCCCGACGGGTCTCTTTTCTGGGGAGGGGCAGTCTGTTGGGGTGTCACTTTGATTAGGGGGTCCATGTGAGGGGATCCCTTTAATTAGGGGGTCTCTGGGGGGGGCTCTGATTAGGGGATCCCTGTGGGATGATCCCTTTAATTAGGAGGTTTCTGGGTCACTTTAATGACTGGGGCCCTGTGAGGGGTTCCTTTAGTTAGGGTGTCCCTGTGGGGGAGGGGGGGTGCCTTTAGTAAGGGGGTCCCTGGGTGTCTCCATATTAAGGGGATTTCTGTGGAGGGTTCCTTTTGTTTCGGGGGTCCCTGTGGGGGTTCTCTATTTAGGGGGTCCCTGGGGATTCCATATTTAGGGGGCTCCTTGGTGGGGGTGGGAAGGTCGGATCATCCCCTGTACTTGGGGGAAGAGAGAGGGCACCCAGAAAATCCATTGGCGGGGGCTGATTTGTGGTGTGGGGTGGGGTGGGCAGCTGTGGGACTTTGCCATCGGGCCGCCGGTTCAGAATGGAGGCCCAATAGCGGGACTCCCTCAGGAATCCCTTGCACTCATTGCCATGCATAAGTGTGCATGGTGAGGGAGACTGAATTGCTTCATGATTTGCGCTCCCAGTAGCAATTCAACTCCGGTGGGACAGCATAGTCTCCCAAACGGAGAATCCCAGCCAATGTGCTTGAGTTACTCTCTATGTGGTTCAAAGAAAAGTGGCATTAGATCACTAGCTTCTGAGAGCTTCACCCCACTGCTCTCTTCACTCAGACTGGACCTGCCTCTGGATTTGATCTCCAAATTTACAATTGCGCGAAATCACAAACATTTTGCACCAATGCCAAAATTCAAACGAATTTGCTCCGTATTGACTGCTTATCTATCTTGTCTGCTCTTTCTCATGGTGACTCGTGCTGTAGTATCATCTCAAATTTATTGGTTCGTGCATTATTCATTGTTCCTTGTCTGTACCATCTTTTGAAATTTTGTTCACGTACAGTTTCTCTTTCCTTATTATCTGCTTTCTGTTCCCTCCAGATGGCTGATCGACTGTTGCCCTCTTCACCAGAGCTTTTATGGTGAGTCGTATTAACTCAGCACAATCGCACGCTGAGTCCCAGCCAATTATTTGTCAGGTTTTTGGTTTAAAAAGCTGTCTCGGGAGATGGGTCTCAAATACATCAAGCTGTTCTTCCTTGTTTTGCATAAAATCTAATCCCGTTGAGCCATATGGGAAGATTGGAATGATCAACTTGACAGACACTTTGATCCTTACTTATCAAACAAAGTTCTCACTATTTCCAATGCTCGTCGATCAACTTACCTAATATCAACTATCACTAAGCTTCCTTGGGAAGCTTTGATATCTGAAATAATTGTAGAGCCAATGCATGTGAAACATACAATAGGATGATAGATTTTAATTCTATTTGCACTAATAAAGGGTGATATTGTAAAAAACCGTAATGAACATTGGTGAGAGGAAGTCGCTCAAGAACAATAATCCTCTCTTCACAAGCAACGTGGTTTTTAATTTATTGTGTTTGTTGCCTCATGTCAAACAGAGTTGTGGCTGATCAATTGTATGGCAAATAAACAAGATTTGTAGAATCAGGGAACATTAAAGCGCTGACTGCAACAGTTCAAGAAGCTGGCTCCCCACCACCTTCCCAAGGGCAATTGGGATGGGTAATAAATGCTGGTCTAGCCAGCCGCATCCAAGTCCTGCGAAAGAAAAAAAGAAGGAAGCCATTCTGCCCATCAGGTCTGTGCCAGCCCTTGCAAAGATCAATTGAGTTGGTCCCATTTCCCTGCACTTTCTCCACCCTGCAATTCTTTCAGCTTCACTTTTGAAGGCTACTGTTGTATCTTCGTCCATCGTTGTATCAGCTAGTGTATCCCAAATCCTAATCACTCATTGCAGAAATATGTTTTCCCTATGTTGCCCCTTGTTCTTTTGTCAATCGCGTTAAATCTGTGTACTCGGTTACTGACCCTGAAGTGATTTAAAACTGTTTTTCTTTCTTTACTCTAGCTAAATTGTTCATGACTTAGAACACCTCTATCAAATCTCCGAATAGCCTTGTTTTCTTTAAAGAGAGTAATCCCCGTTAATCCTCATAACAATATTTATAATAAATGAGATATCTCAGGGAAATCACACATTGCATTTTAGAAGTCACTCATTGCATTTCACATTGAAGTTGCTGGAAACAAATTTACTAATTATTTAACAATAGAAAACTTGGGCCTGAATTTTCACGGAAATAGAAAGGTTCTCCACCTTTACAAAAATGGCACCGGGAATCTTGAAGTCTCGCTCGCTTAAAACAAGCCTCCACCATTTTGGTAGGGGTGGGGTGATGGGGCGTGTCGAAGTTTGGACATCTGTGATTCACGGAGGTGACTGCACATGTTAAAGTACAGATGCCTTCAGTTTGATTTGATATTTCCCAGGAGGTAGTGGGAAATATGACTTGTGCATGTTAGACCTGGTAGGGCAAGGCCTAAAGCTGACCTAAGTTATTTGGAGAGGTAGGGTACCCTTTTGGATGTGATCCCGGGTCACATTTGGGAGAGATGAGGTGCCCTGGGATAGTGAAAGCAGACATCAATGTGCATAAACAGTGGATAAACACATTGGAACTGCTGCACTGATTGGAACTGTCTAAGGGAGCTGATAAAAGGAGTTGTCAAAGGGAACTTTCAAAGGGTATTTTCAAAAAGAATTTATAAACATTTATACTCTGCCTCCTTGATCCGTCGTTGAGAGCGCCGCAGTGCTGGTGGCGACTCAGGCGTCGGCTTGGTCTTCGGTGACTCTGGGAGCGTGTCGAAATCCTCTTCATCCCCGGGTGTGAGCAAGGGGAGGACGGATTGTCCCGGAGCGGGGGCTGCGGTGGGGTGCGCCGGGGGAGGGGAGGGTGGTGCCAGGGCGGGGGGGTGGGGGGTGGGGGGGGAAACCCAGCTGGTGCCAGGTCCCTGAGGGAGACTGTGTCTGCTTGAGGATGCAGCTGCAGGCGATCCGGCTTGATGCGGAGGTCCATCTCTGAAAAATCTCTGTGTAATAAATTGATGCACTATCAATTTACGACGAGACGAGAGTAGAATGTAATTGAGGCTTTATTACACAGAGATGTGTGACCTCCTACAGCAGCTTACAAAATGGCTGCTGTTCGGAGAGCACACACATTTATACTCCGCCTCCTGGGCGGAGCCAGCAGGCAGGGATCTACCCCCGTACCTACAGTACAGGGGCCTTACCGTAGTACCCTCGTTTGCAGTATATACAACAGTGTGACTACCACAATGAGATTTGTCAGGCATGACAAATCCATGCTGGCTCTCCCTGATTGACCAAGATCGTTTTGAAATTTTTCATTTTGTTGTATGCAGAGACTTTTAGAAAACACAGAAGTCAGGAAACTCCTCAAGGATTCGGCTGTTGTCCCATCATTTAACTTCATTGGGAATTCCCTGGACCCCACCCGGGAAACAATGAACATCTGGTAGTGTCAGGTTCCTGCTAGTTCCAGGAGTTTCCTGGTTGCCTTGCAAGCACTGGCAATTCTTACAAAGCATGTGGAAGAGCCAAAGGTGGGGGTCCTGCACTGGAACTACCTGATCTTGAGGCTGGACTGAGGACTGAATATCAGTGGAGGCTAGTATCTCGAGTGAGGTGAGGTACACCCATCTCTTCAAGGCGAGCCTTGGGCCCCTTTGGTCATGACCAGGCCAAGCAAACAGCCTCGATCCCAGAAACAAGCGATTTACAAGAACTCATTTTTGAACAACTGACGCCCTTCCCAAGTGGGCAGACTGGGCTTTGGCAGCCCCAGTCCTCTCTACGGGTGAGCAGATACCGAGATATCCAGGTGCATTTGGCAGAAAAAGGCTGCAGAGCCATGTGATGTGGTGCTTGTTCTCTGCTGCACCCACTGATGCCACAAATCTACCAAGGCCTTACTGGAGGGCACAATCCTGGCACAAGTGTTAGGATCAGACACCGAAGAACCAAAGCTCCAAATTATTTTTATCGCAGGCCTCTTACGGGTGCACACTAAACAGAAACACAATTACATTTAGACTGCTGCATTATATTTTTGTAATAAGTTGTTTTGCTGCTCCAGTAATTTCATGCATCATCGATTCTGGCCCGGTAGGCTGCAGTTACCCTGCTAGAGTTTGCATTTAGGAATGTGAATGTTGGAGTGAATTACTATAGAGGCGGATTTAAATGCATTGACCACAAGCTGGAACCTACCTGACCTTGAATGATCTCCGAAGATTTCATCTGTGAAGTAACTGGCTGACAGTCGGAGACATTACAGAAGAATCTTTGGCTTTTCAAATAGATCCAGCACTTACCCAGTAAGGCAAAGTACGTTTAATGCGAAAGCATTTTCTCTCCTGAAAATACTTCTGCATCCATCATCTTGTGTGTGAATATAGACAATAAAGAGGAGAAGGGAGTTATTGCCAAAATCTATTGCTCTATTGGATTGCTAGAATGAATGAAAGTTTTTTTAATACTGTGCTCTCTGAGGCATAATAACCCGGAGCTCCAGGAAAGCACCGGGGATCAGCAAGGAAGATTGCAAGTCAAATTTAAAGAGATGGGGGACAAATAAAGGAATTAAGTGTCACAAGAAGAGGAATAATAATTTGGAATGTTCAGCAGAATCTGGATCTATCAATAATCTTTAACAATGTTAAATGTTGGCCAGGGACCCATAGCTATGAGTCTGCAGAAGTGATGCTGTGGCCCAGCATTTAGCTGCCTCCTGAAGCCAAAGTGATGCTGCGTGGGTTTTCCTTCTGTGCCACTCGACAGCACCATCCCAAAGATGACAGCTGTCCCACAGCCTGCCTGCAAGGAAGTAGCCACATCCGAGTTTCAGGCCACACCTGAGTGTCTCCATCACTGTAGGTGTGCAAGCTCCGTGCTGAATGATAGCAGCAGCTATTCCCAAGTGGCAGAATTTGGCATATTCCTTTCTGCTGATTCAGACCCTGACAAGGCAGGTTACCACAGTCATTCCTTGGCGGGTTTGCGCAAATGACATCGTGACGGTTGTGAACAAATGAACAAGGCCCGATCCTGCTCAGCCTGACATATCCTCTTTTACACAATGTAACACGAGGTGCTGAGAGAGAAACTGGGATTGAGGCACCGGTGATTTAATTTACTCATTGTGCTCCCATGCTATACCCTCCCAGTGGCTTCCAAGTGTGTAGCGACAGGCTACAGATGTCCAGATGAGGGCCCCATGATATGCTCATGTTGAGTGATCTCTCCAGAGCTGGTTGCGAGACAATCCAGGCTGCACTCTGTTGCCTGGGCAGTCTGATTCAGCGGGTCTCACGACATCAAGGCAGATGTCAATTGAGGGGGTGATGGTGAAACAAACACACTGTCATATTCGAGAGAGGATAAGATGTCCTGTGACTCTTACCCTTGCAGATCTGCAGAAAGCAGGCATTCACGTAGGTAATTATTGGCTGTGTGGAGTGTTGACCCCTCTGGGATGCGTCTATGGGCGCGATTCTCCGGAAACATTTAAAGTGTGTTAGCGAACGGGAATTGCCGTGAGTTTCCTGCAGCTCGGCCCAACGAAACCTGCTTCGCAATTCAATGTTAGTCGTTCCACTTAACAAGGCCTCACGGGTTTCTCACCGTAAATAACGCCTCGCCAGCTGATTCACCAGGACCGCCCTCGCCAGTCGCCCGCTGAGGTTGGGCAGCACTTAAGCTGCACTTGCTCAGCCAACCCCAGCCAGCTCGCAGCAATGGTGCCAAGGAGACTGGCCCCAAGATTCGGGAACACCGACCTGGGGAGGCTCCTGGACGCGGTGGAGACCAGGAGGGATGTCCTGTTCCCCTGGGGGTCCCAGAGGATGAGCCACAAGGCAGCCAGTGCTGCCTGGGATGAGGTGGCGCAATGGTAGCTCCAACAGTATGACCAAGTGGACTGGCCAGCAGTGCAGGAAGACCTACACCAGGCAGCACGAGTGAGTAGATACCAATGCCCCCCAACCGCTCCCCTCCCCCCAAGGGAGTATCCACGCCCCAGAGGCTGACGGACGCCGCAGAGGCTGGCGGACGCCACAGAGGCTGACAGACGCCGCAGAGGCTGGCGGACGCCGCAGAGGCTGACGGACGCCACAGAGGCTGACGGACGCCACAGAGGCTGGCGGACGCCACAGAGGCTGGCGGACGCCGCAGAGACTGACGGACGCCGCAGAGGCTGACGGACGCCACAGAGGCTGACGGACGTCGCAGAGGCTGACGGACGCCGCAGAGGCTGACGGACGCCGCAGAGGCTGTCGGACGCCGCAGTGGCTGATAGACGCCGCAGAGACTGACGGACGCCGCAGTGGCTGACGGACGCCGCAGAGGCTGACGGACGCCGCAGAGGCTGACGGACGCCGCAGAGGCTGACAGACGCCGCAGTGGCTGACGGACGCCGCAGAGACTGGCGGACGCCGCAGTGGCTGACGGACGCCGCAGTGGCTGACTGACGCCGCAGAGGCTGACAGACGCCGCAGTGGCTGACGGACGCCGCAGTGGCTGACGGACGCCGCAGTGGCTGACGGACGCCGCAGAGGCTGGCGGACGCCGCAGAGGCTGACGGACGCCGCAGGGGCTGACGGACGCCGCAGAGGCTGACGGACGCCGCAGAGGCTGACGGACGCCGCAGAGGCTGACGGACGCCGCAGTGGCTGACGGACGCCGCAGAGGCTGACGGACGCCGCAGAGACTGACGGACGC
The DNA here is from genome assembly GCF_047496885.1 of Scyliorhinus torazame. Classification (NCBI taxonomy): domain Eukaryota; kingdom Metazoa; phylum Chordata; class Chondrichthyes; order Carcharhiniformes; family Scyliorhinidae; genus Scyliorhinus; species Scyliorhinus torazame. The sequence goes on from NC_092708.1 coordinate 346,133,877, forward strand.
CGCAGAGACTGACAGACGCCGCAGAGCCTGACAGACGCCGCAGTGGCTGACGGACGCCGCAGTGGCTGACGGACGCCGCAGAGGCTGACGGACGCCGCAGAGGCTGACGGACGCCGCAGTGGCTGACGGACGCCGCAGAGCCTGGCGGACGCCGCAGAGGCTGACGGACGCCGCAGTGGCTGACGGACGCCGCAGAGACTGACGGACGCCGCAGAGGCTGGCGGACGCCGCAGAGGCTGACGGACGCCGCAGTGGCTGACGGACGCCGCAGAGGCTGACGGACGCCGCAGAGGCTGACGGACGCCGCAGAGACTGGCGGACGCCGCAGTGGCTGACGGACGCCGCAGAGACTGACGGACGCCGCAGAGGCTGACGGACGCCGCAGAGACTGGCGGACGCCGCAGAGACTGGCGGACGCCGCAGAGACTGACGGACGCCGCAGAGGCTGACGGACGCCGCAGAGACTGGCGGACGCTGCAGTGGCTGACGGACGCCGCAGAGACTGACGGACGCCGCAGTGGCTGACGGACGCCGCAGAGGCTGACAGACGCTGCAGATGCTGGCTGACGCCGCAGAGGCTGACGGACGCCGCAGAGGCTGGCGGACGCTGCAGAGACTGACGGACGCCGCAGAGGCTGACGGACGCCGCAGAGGCTGACGGACGCTGCAGAGACTGACGGACGCCGCAGTGGCTGACGGACGCCGCAGAGACTGACGGACGCCGCAGAGGCTGACGGACGCCGCAGAGGCTGACAGACGCCGCAGAGACTGACGGACGCCGCAGAGGCTGACAGACGCCGCAGTGGCTGACGGACGCCGCAGAGGCTGACGGACGCCGCAGAGGCTGACAGACGCCGCAGTGGCTGACGGACGCCGCAGAGGCTGGCGGACGCCGCAGAGGCTGGCGGACGCCGCAGAGGCTGACGGACGCCGCAGAGGCTGACAGACGCCGCAGTGGCTGACGGACGCCGCAGAGGCTGACGGACGCCGCAGAGACTGACAGACGCCGCAGAGGCTGACGGACGCCGCAGAGGCTGACGGACGCCGCAGAGGCTGGCGGACGCCGCAGAGGCTGGCGGACGCCGCAGAGGCTGACAGACGCCGCAGAGGCTAACGGACGCCGCAGAGGCTGACAGACGCCGCAGAGGCTGGCGGACGCCGCAGAGGCTGACGGACGCCGCAGAGGCTGGCGGACGCCGCAGAGGCTGACGGACGCCGCAGAGACTGACGGACGCCGCAGAGGCTGACGGACGCCGCAGTGGCTGACGGACGCCGCAGAGACTGACGGACGCCGCAGAGGCTGGCGGACGCCGCAGAGGCTGACAGACGCCGCAGAGGCTGACGGACGCCGCAGAGGCTGACGGACGCCGCAGAGGCTGGCGGACGCCGCAGAGGCTGGCGGACGCCGCAGAGGCTGACTGACGCCGCAGAGGCTGACGGACGCCGCAGAGGCTGACTGACGCCGCAGAGGCTGGCGGACGCCGCAGAGGCTGACAGACGCCGCAGAGGCTGGCGGACGCCGCAGAGACTGACGGATGCCACAGAGGCTGACAGACGCCGCAGAGACTGACGGACGCCGCAGAGACTGACGGACGCCACAGAGGCTGGCGGACGCCGCAGAGGCTGACAGACGCCACAGAGACTGACGGACGCCGCAGAGGCTGACAGACGCCGCAGAGGCTGACAGACGCCACAGAGACTGACAGACGCCGCAGAGGCTGACAGACGCCGCAGAGGCTGACGGACGCCGCAGAGGCTGACAGACGCCGCAGAGGCTGACAGACGCCACAGAGACTGACAGACGCCGCAGAGGCTGACGGACGCCACAGAGACTGACAGACGCCACAGAGGCTGACAGACGCCTCAGAGGCTGACGGACGCCACAGAGGCTGACAGACGCCGCAGAGGATGACAGACGCCGCAGAGACTGGCGGACGCCACAGAGACTGACGGACGCCGCAGAGACTGACAGACGCCGCAGAGACTGGCGGACGCCACAGAGACTGACGGACGCCGCAGAGGCTGACAGACGCCGCAGAGGCTGGCGGACGCCGCAGAGGCTGACGGACGCCGCAGAGGCTGGCGGACGCCACAGAGACTGATGGACGCCGCAGTGGCTGGCGGACGCCGCAGAGACTGGCGGACGCCGCAGAGGCTGGCGGACGCCACAGAGACTGACGGACGCCGCAGAGGCTGACGGACGCCGCAGAGACTGGCGGACGCCGCAGAGGCTGGCGGACGCCACAGAGACTGACGGACGCCGCAGAGGCTGACGGACGCCGCAGAGACTGGCGGACGCCGCAGAGGCTGACAGACGCCGCAGAGACTGACGGACGCCGCAGAGGCTGACGGACGCCGCAGAGGCTGACGGACGCCGCAGAGACTGACGGACGCCGCAGTGGCTGGCGGACGCCGCAGAGGCTGACGGACGCCGCAGAGACTGGCGGACGCCGCAGAGACTGACGGACGCCGCAGAGGCTGACAGACGCCGCAGAGACTGACAGACGCCGCAGAGACTGACGGACGCCGCAGAGACTGACAGACGCCGCAGAGACTGACAGACGCCGCAGAGACGGACAGACGCCGCAGTGGCTGACAGACGCCGCAGTGGCTGACGGACGCCGCAGAGACTGGCGGACGCCGCAGTGGCTGACGGACGCCGCAGAGACTGACGGACGCCGCAGTGGCTGACGGACGCCGCAGAGGCTGACGGACGCCGCAGAGACTGGCGGACGCCGCAGTGGCTGACGGACGCCGCAGAGACTGACGGACGCCGCAGTGGCTGACGGACGCCGCAGAGACTGACGGACGCCGCAGAGGCTGACGGACGCCGCAGTGGCTGACGGACGCCGCAGTGGCTGACGGAGGCCGCAGAGACTGGCGGACGCCGCAGTGGCTGACGGACGCCGCAGAGACTGACGGACGCCGCAGAGGCTGACGGACGCCGCAGAGACTGACGGACGCCGCAGTGGCTGACGGACGCCGCAGTGGCTGACGGACGCCGCAGAGGCTGACGGACGCCGCAGAGACTGGCGGACGCCGCAGTGGCTGACGGACGCCGCAGAGGCTGACGGACGCCGCAGAGACTGACGGACGCCGCAGAGGCTGACGGACGCCGCAGAGGCTGTCGGACGCCGCAGTGGCTGATAGACGCCGCAGAGACTGACGGACGCCGCAGTGGCTGACGGACGCCGCAGAGGCTGACGGACGCCGCAGAGGCTGACGGACGCCGCAGAGGCTGACAGACGCCGCAGTGGCTGACGGACGCCGCAGAGACTGGCGGACGCCGCAGTGGCTGACGGACGCCGCAGTGGCTGACTGACGCCGCAGAGGCTGACAGACGCCGCAGTGGCTGACGGACGCCGCAGTGGCTGACGGACGCCGCAGAGGCTGGCGGACGCCGCAGAGGCTGACGGACGCCGCAGAGGCTGACGGACGCCGCAGAGGCTGACGGACGCCGCAGAGGCTGACGGACGCCGCAGAGGCTGACGGACGCCGCAGAGGCTGACGGACGCCGCAGTGGCTGACGGACGCCGCAGAGGCTGACGGACGCCGCAGAGACTGACGGACGCCGCAGAGACTGACAGACGCCGCAGAGCCTGACAGACGCCGCAGTGGCTGACGGACGCCGCAGTGGCTGACGGACGCCGCAGAGGCTGACGGACGCCGCAGAGGCTGACGGACGCCGCAGTGGCTGACGGACGCCGCAGAGCCTGGCGGACGCCGCAGAGGCTGACGGACGCCGCAGTGGCTGACGGACGCCGCAGAGACTGACGGACGCCGCAGAGGCTGGCGGACGCCGCAGAGGCTGACGGACGCCGCAGTGGCTGACGGACGCCGCAGAGGCTGACGGACGCCGCAGAGGCTGACGGACGCCGCAGAGGCTGACGGACGCCGCAGAGACTGGCGGACGCCGCAGTGGATGACGGACGCCGCAGAGACTGACGGACGCCGCAGAGGCTGACGGACGCCGCAGAGACTGGCGGACGCCGCAGAGACTGGCGGACGCCGCAGAGACTGACGGACGCCGCAGAGGCTGACGGACGCCGCAGAGACTGGCGGACGCCGCAGTGGCTGACGGATGCCGCAGAGACTGACGGACGCCGCAGTGGCTGACGGACGCCGCAGAGGCTGACAGACGCTGCAGATGCTGGCGGACGCTGCAGAGGCTGGCGGACGCCGCAGAGACTGACGGACGCCGCAGAGACTGACGGACGCCGCAGTGGCTGACGGACGCCGCAGAGGCTGACAGACGCTGCAGATGCTGGCTGACGCCGCAGAGGCTGACGGACGCCGCAGAGGCTGACGGACGCCGCAGAGGCTGACGGACGCTGCAGAGACTGACGGACGCCGCAGTGGCTGACGGACGCCGCAGAGACTGACGGACGCCGCAGAGACTGACAGACGCCGCAGAGACTGACGGACGCCGCAGAGGCTGACAGACGCCGCAGTGGCTGACGGACGCCGCAGAGGCTGACGGACGCCGCAGAGGCTGACAGACGCCGCAGAGACTGACGGACGCCGCAGAGGCTGACAGACGCCGCAGAGACTGACGGACGCCGCAGAGGCTGACAGACGCCGCAGAGACTGACGGACGCCGCAGAGGCTGACAGACGCCGCAGAGGCTGACGGACGCCGCAGAGGCTGACGGACGCCGCAGAGGCTGGCGGACGCCGCAGAGGCTGGCGGACGCCGCAGAGGCTGACGGACGCCGCAGAGGCTAACGGACGCCGCAGAGACTGACAGACGCCGCAGAGGCTGGCGGACGCCGCAGAGGCTGACAGACGCCGCAGAGGCTGACGGACGCCGCAGAGGCTGGCGGACGCCGCAGAGGCTGACAGACGCCGCAGAGGCTGACGGACGCCGCAGAGGCTGACGGACGCCGCAGAGACTGACGGACGCCGCAGAGGCTGGCGGACGCCGCAGAGACTGACGGACGCCGCAGAGGCTGGCGGACGCCGCAGAGGCTGACGGACGCCGCAGAGACTGGCGGACGCCGCAGAGGCTGGCGGACGCCGCAGAGGCTGGCGGACGCCGCAGAGGCTGACAGACGCCGCAGAGGCGGACGGACGCCACAGAGGCTGACAGACGCCGCAGAGGCTGGCGGACGCCGCAGAGGCTGACAGACGCCGCAGAGGCTGGCGGACGTCGCAGAGGCTGGCGGACGCCGCAGAGGCTGACGGACGCCGCAGTGGCTGACGGACGCCGCAGAGGCTGACAGACGCCGCAGAGGCTGGCGGACGCCGCAGAGACTGACAGACGCCGCAGAGACTGACGGACGCCGCAGAGACTGGCGGACGCCGCAGAGACTGACAGACGCCGCAGAGACTGACGGACGCCGCAGAGACTGACGGACGCCGCAGAGACTGACGGACGACGCAGAGGCTGACGGACGCCGCAGAGGCTGACAGACGCCGCAGAGGCTGACGGACGCCGCAGAGGCTGGCGGACGCCGCAGAGGCTGACGGACGCCGCAGAGACTGACGGACGCCGCAGAGGCTGACAGACGCCGCAGAGGCTGACAGACGCCGCAGAGGCTGGCGGACGCCGCAGAGGCTGGCGGACGCCGCAGAGGCTGACAGACGCCGCAGAGGCTGACAGACGCCGCAGAGGCTGACGGACGCCGCAGAGGCTGGCGGACGCCGCAGAGGCTGGCGGACGCCGCAGAGGCTGGCGGACGCCGCAGAGGCTGACAGACGCCGCAGAGGCTGACAGACGCCGCAGAGACTGACGGACGCCGCAGAGGCTGACAGACGCCGCAGAGGCTGACGGACGCCGCAGAGGCTGACGGACGACGCAGAGGCTGACAGACGCCGCAGAGGCTGACGGACGCCGCAGAGGCTGGCGGACGCCGCAGAGGCTGACGGACGCCGCAGTGGCTGACGGACGCCGCAGAGGCTGACGGACGCCGCAGAGACTGACGGACGCCGCAGAGACTGACAGACGCCGCAGAGCCTGACAGACGCCGCAGTGGCTGACGGACGCCGCAGTGGCTGACGGACGCCGCAGAGGCTGACGGACGCCGCAGAGGCTGACGGACGCCGCAGTGGCTGACGGACGCCGCAGAGCCTGGCGGACGCCGCAGAGGCTGACGGACGCCGCAGTGGCTGACGGACGCCGCAGAGACTGACGGACGCCGCAGAGGCTGGCGGACGCCGCAGAGGCTGACGGACGCCGCAGTGGCTGACGGACGCCGCAGAGGCTGACGGACGCCGCAGAGGCTGACGGACGCCGCAGAGGCTGACGGACGCCGCAGAGACTGGCGGACGCCGCAGTGGCTGACGGACGCCGCAGAGGCTGGCGGACGCCGCAGTGGCTGACGGACGCCGCAGTGGCTGACGGACGCCGCAGAGGCTGACGGACGCCGCAGAGGCTGACGGACGCCGCAGAGGCTGACAGACGCCGCAGAGACTGACGGACGCCGCAGAGGCTGACGGACGCCGCAGAGACTGGCGGACGCCGCAGAGACTGGCGGACGCCGCAGAGACTGACGGACGCCGCAGAGGCTGACGGACGCCGCTGAGACTGGCGGACGCCGCAGTGGCTGACGGACGCCGCAGAGACTGGCGGACGCTGCAGAGACTGGCGGACGCCGCAGAGACTGACGGACGCCGCAGAGGCTGGCGGACGCTGCAGAGACTGACGGACGCCGCAGAGACTGACGGACGCCGCAGTGGCTGACGGACGCCGCAGAGGCTGACAGACGCTGCAGATGCTGGCTGACGCCGCAGAGGCTGACGGACGCCGCAGAGGCTGACGGACGCCGCAGAGGCTGACGGACGCTGCAGAGACTGACGGACGCCGCAGTGGCTGACGGACGCCGCAGAGGCTGGCGGACGCCGCAGAGGCTGACGGACGCCGCAGAGGCTGACGGACGCCGCAGTGGCTGGCGGACGCCGCAGAGGCTGACTGACGCCGCAGAGGCTGACAGACGCCGCAGAGGCTGACGGACGCCGCAGTGGCTGACGGACGCCGCAGAGGCTGACAGACGCCGCAGAGGCTGACGGACGCCGCAGAGACTGACGGACGCCGCAGTGGCTGACGGACGCCGCAGAGGCTGACGGACGCCGCAGAGACTGACAGACGCCGCAGAGGCTGACAGACGCCGCAGAGACTGACGGACGCCGCAGTGGCTGACGGACGCCGCAGAGGCTGACAGACGCCGCAGAGACTGACGGACGCCGCAGAGGCTGACGGACGCCGCAGAGGCTGACAGACGCCGCAGAGACTGACGGACGCCGCAGAGACTGACTGACGCCGCAGAGCCTGACGGACGCCGCAGAGACTGGCGGACGCCGCAGAGGCTGACAGACGCCGCAGAGGCTGACAGACGCCGCAGAGGCTGACGGACGCCGCAGAGGCTGACAGACGCCGCAGTGGCTGACGGACGCCGCAGAGACTGACAGACGCCGCAGTGGCTGACGGACGCCGCAGAGACTGACGGACGCCGCAGAGACTGACAGACGCCGCAGAGGCTGGCGGACGCCGCAGAGACTGGCGGACGCCGCAGAGGCTGACGGACGCCGCAGAGACTGGCGGACGCCGCAGAGACTGGCGGACGCCGCAGAGGCTGACGGACGCCGCAGAGGCTGGCGGACGCCGCAGAGGCTGACGGACGCCGCAGAGGCTGGCGGACGCCGCAGAGGCTGACGGACGCCGCAGAGACTGACGGACGCCGCAGAGGCTGACGGACGCCGCAGAGGCTGGCGGACGCCGCAGAGACTGACGGACGCCGCAGAGGCTGACGGACGCCGCAGTGGCTGACGGACGCCGCAGTGGCTGACGGACGCCGCAGAGGCTGGCGGACGCCGCAGTGGCTGACAGACGACGCAGAGGCTGGCGGACGCCGCAGAGACTGGCGGACGCCGCAGAGGCTGACAGACGCCGCAGAGACTGGCGGACGCCGCAGAGGCTGACGGACGCCGCAGAGACTGGCGGACGCCGCAGAGGCTGGCGGACGCCGCAGAGACTGGCGGACGCCGCAGAGGCTGACGGACGCCGCAGAGACTGGCGGACGCCGCAGAGGCTGGCGGACGCCGCAGAGGCTGGTGGACGCCGCAGAGACTGACGGACGCCGCAGAGGCTGGCGGACGCCGCAGAGACTGGCGGACGCCGCAGAGACTGGCGGACGCCGCAGAGGCTGACAGACGCCGCAGAGACTGGCGGACGCCGCAGAGACTGGCGGACGCCGCAGAGGCTGACAGACGCCGCAGAGACTGGCGGACGCCGCAGAGGCTGACGGACGCCGCAGAGACTGGCGGACGCCGCAGAGGCTGGCGGACGCCGCAGAGGCTGACGGACGCCGCAGAGACTGGCGGACGCCGCAGAGGCTGGCGGACGCCGCAGAGACTGACGGACGCCGCAGAGGCTGGCGGACGCCGCAGAGGCTGACGGACGCCGCAGAGACTGGCGGACGCCGCAGAGGCTGGCGGACGCCGCAGAGGCTGACGGACGCCGCAGAGACTGGCGGACGCCGCAGAGGCTGGCGGACGCCGCAGAGACTGACGGACGCCGCAGAGGCTGACGGACGCCGCAGAGACTGGCGGACGCCGCAGAGGCTGACGGACGCCGCAGAGACTGGCGGACGCCGCAGAGGCTGACGGACGCCGCAGAGACTGGCGGACGCCGCAGAGGCTGGCGGACGCCGCAGAGGCTGGTGGACGCCGCAGAGGCTGACAGACGCCGCAGAGGCTGGCGGACGCCGCAGAGGCTGGCGGACGCTGCAGAGGCTGACGGACGCCGCAGAGACTGGCGGACGCCGCAGAGGCTGACGGACGCCGCAGAGGCTGACGGACGCCGCAGAGACTGGCGGACGCCGCAGAGGCTGACGGACGCCGCAGAGACTGGCGGACGCCGCAGAGGCTGACGGACGCCGCAGAGACTGGCGGACGCCGCAGAGCCTGGCGGACGCCGCAGAGGCTGTCCGACGCCGCAGAGGCTGGCGGACGCCGCAGAGGCTGGCGGACGCCGCAGAGGCTGGCGGACGCCGCAGAGGCTGTCAGACGCCGCAGAGGCTGGCGGATGCCGCAGAGCCTGGCGGACGCCGCAGAGGCTGTCAGACGCTGCAGAGGCTGACGGACGCCGCAGAGGCTGGCGGACGCCGCAGAGGCTGACAGACGCCACAGAGGCTGACAGACGCCACAGAGGCTGACAGACGCCGCAGAGGCTGACAGACGCCGCAGAGGCTGACAGACGCCGCAGAGGCTGGCGGACGCCGCAGAGACTGACGGACGCCGCTGAGGCTGGCGGATGCCGCAGAGCCTGGCGGACGCCGCAGAGGCTGACGGACGCCACAGAGGCTGACAGACGCCGCAGAGACTGGCGGACGCCGCAGAGGCTGACGGACGCCGCAGAGGCTGGCGGACGCCGCAGAGGCTGGCGGACGCCGCAGAGGCTGACGGACGCCGCAGAGACTGGCAGACGCCGCAGAGACTGGCGGACGCCGCAGAGGCTGACGGACGCCGCAGAGACTGACAGACGCCGCTGAGCCTGGCGGACGCCGCAGAGGCTGACGGACGCCGCAGAGGCTGGCGGACGCCGCAGAGGCTGGCGGACGCCGCAGAGGCTGGCGGACGCCGCAGAGGCTGACAGACGCCGCAGAGACTGGCGGACGCCGCAGAGGCTGGCGGACGCCGCAGAGGCTGACAGACGCCGCAGAGACTGGCGGACGCCGCAGAGGCTGACAGACGCCGCAGAGACTGACAGACGCCGCAGAGACGGACAGACGCCGCAGTGGCTGACGGACGCCGCAGTGGCTGACGGACGCCGCAGAGACTGGCGGACGCCGCAGTGGCTGACGGACGCCGCAGAGACTGACGGACGCCGCAGTGGCTGACGGACGCCGCAGAGGCTGACGGACGCCGCAGAGACTGGCGGACGCCGCAGTGGCTGACGGACGCCGCAGAGACTGACGGACGCCGCAGTGGCTGACGGACGCCGCAGAGACTGACGGACGCCGCAGAGGCTGACGGACGCCGCAGTGGCTGACGGACGCCGCAGTGGCTGACGGAGGCCGCAGAGACTGGCGGACGCCGCAGTGGCTGACGGACGCCGCAGAGACTGACGGACGCCGCAGAGGCTGACGGACGCCGCAGAGACTGACGGACGCCGCAGTGGCTGACGGACGCCGCAGTGGCTGACGGACGCCGCAGAGGCTGACGGACGCCGCAGAGACTGGCGGACGCCGCAGTGGCTGACGGACGCCGCAGAGGCTGACGGACGCCGCAGAGACTGACGGACGCCGCAGAGGCTGACGGACGCCGCAGAGGCTGTCGGACGCCGCAGTGGCTGATAGACGCCGCAGAGACTGACGGACGCCGCAGTGGCTGACGGACGCCGCAGAGGCTGACGGACGCCGCAGAGGCTGACGGACGCCGCAGAGGCTGACAGACGCCGCAGTGGCTGACGGACGCCGCAGAGACTGGCGGACGCCGCAGTGGCTGACGGACGCCGCAGTGGCTGACTGACGCCGCAGAGGCTGACAGACGCCGCAGTGGCTGACGGACGCCGCAGTGGCTGACGGACGCCGCAGAGGCTGGCGGACGCCGCAGAGGCTGACGGACGCCGCAGAGGCTGACGGACGCCGCAGAGGCTGACGGACGCCGCAGAGGCTGACGGACGCCGCAGAGGCTGACGGACGCCGCAGAGGCTGACGGACGCCGCAGTGGCTGACGGACGCCGCAGAGGCTGACGGACGCCGCAGAGACTGACGGACGCCGCAGAGACTGACAGACGCCGCAGAGCCTGACAGACGCCGCAGTGGCTGACGGACGCCGCAGTGGCTGACGGACGCCGCAGAGGCTGACGGACGCCGCAGAGGCTGACGGACGCCGCAGTGGCTGACGGACGCCGCAGAGCCTGGCGGACGCCGCAGAGGCTGACGGACGCCGCAGTGGCTGACGGACGCCGCAGAGACTGACGGACGCCGCAGAGGCTGGCGGACGCCGCAGAGGCTGACGGACGCCGCAGTGGCTGACGGACGCCGCAGAGGCTGACGGACGCCGCAGAGGCTGACGGACGCCGCAGAGGCTGACGGACGCCGCAGAGACTGGCGGACGCCGCAGTGGCTGACGGACGCCGCAGAGACTGACGGACGCCGCAGAGGCTGACGGACGCCGCAGAGACTGGCGGACGCCGCAGAGACTGGCGGACGCCGCAGAGACTGACGGACGCCGCAGAGGCTGACGGACGCCGCAGAGACTGGCGGACGCCGCAGTGGCTGACGGATGCCGCAGAGACTGACGGACGCCGCAGTGGCTGACGGACGCCGCAGAGGCTGACAGACGCTGCAGATGCTGGCGGACGCTGCAGAGGCTGGCGGACGCCGCAGAGACTGACGGACGCCGCAGAGACTGACGGACGCCGCAGTGGCTGACGGACGCCGCAGAGGCTGACAGACGCTGCAGATGCTGGCTGACGCCGCAGAGGCTGACGGACGCCGCAGAGGCTGACGGACGCCGCAGAGGCTGACGGACGCTGCAGAGACTGACGGACGCCGCAGTGGCTGACGGACGCCGCAGAGACTGACGGACGCCGCAGAGACTGACAGACGCCGCAGAGACTGACGGACGCCGCAGAGGCTGACAGACGCCGCAGTGGCTGACGGACGCCGCAGAGGCTGACGGACGCCGCAGAGGCTGACAGACGCCGCAGAGACTGACGGACGCCGCAGAGGCTGACAGACGCCGCAGAGACTGACGGACGCCGCAGAGGCTGACAGACGCCGCAGAGACTGACGGACGCCGCAGAGGCTGACAGACGCCGCAGAGGCTGACGGACGCCGCAGAGGCTGACGGACGCCGCAGAGGCTGGCGGACGCCGCAGAGGCTGGCGGACGCCGCAGAGGCTGACGGACGCCGCAGAGGCTAACGGACGCCGCAGAGACTGACAGACGCCGCAGAGGCTGGCGGACGCCGCAGAGGCTGACAGACGCCGCAGAGGCTGACGGACGCCGCAGAGGCTGGCGGACGCCGCAGAGGCTGACAGACGCCGCAGAGGCTGACGGACGCCGCAGAGGCTGACGGACGCCGCAGAGACTGACGGACGCCGCAGAGGCTGGCGGACGCCGCAGAGACTGACGGACGCCGCAGAGGCTGGCGGACGCCGCAGAGGCTGACGGACGCCGCAGAGACTGGCGGACGCCGCAGAGGCTGGCGGACGCCGCAGAGGCTGGCGGACGCCGCAGAGGCTGACAGACGCCGCAGAGGCGGACGGACGCCACAGAGGCTGACAGACGCCGCAGAGGCTGGCGGACGCCGCAGAGGCTGACAGACGCCGCAGAGGCTGGCGGACGTCGCAGAGGCTGGCGGACGCCGCAGAGGCTGACGGACGCCGCAGTGGCTGACGGACGCCGCAGAGGCTGACAGACGCCGCAGAGGCTGGCGGACGCCGCAGAGACTGACAGACGCCGCAGAGACTGACGGACGCCGCAGAGACTGGCGGACGCCGCAGAGACTGACAGACGCCGCAGAGACTGACGGACGCCGCAGAGACTGACGGACGCCGCAGAGACTGACGGACGACGCAGAGGCTGACGGACGCCGCAGAGGCTGACAGACGCCGCAGAGGCTGACGGACGCCGCAGAGGCTGGCGGACGCCGCAGAGGCTGACGGACGCCGCAGAGACTGACGGACGCCGCAGAGGCTGACAGACGCCGCAGAGGCTGACAGACGCCGCAGAGGCTGGCGGACGCCGCAGAGGCTGGCGGACGCCGCAGAGGCTGACAGACGCCGCAGAGGCTGACAGACGCCGCAGAGGCTGACAGACGCCGCAGAGGCTGGCGGACGCCGCAGAGGCTGGCGCACGCCGCAGAGGCTGGCGGACGCCGCAGAGGCTGACAGACGCCGCAGAGGCTGACAGACGCCGCAGAGACTGACGGACGCCGCAGAGGCTGACAGACGCCGCAGAGGCTGACGGACGCCGCAGAGGCTGACGGACGACGCAGAGGCTGACAGACGCCGCAGAGGCTGACGGACGCCGCAGAGGCTGGCGGACGCCGCAGAGGCTGACGGACGCCGCAGAGACTGACGGACGCCGCAGAGGCTGACGGACGCCGCAGAGGCTGACGGACGCCGCAGTGGCTGACGGACGCCGCAGAGGCTGACGGACGCCGCAGAGACTGACGGACGCCGCAGAGACTGACAGACGCCGCAGAGCCTGACAGACGCCGCAGTGGCTGACGGACGCCGCAGTGGCTGACGGACGCCGCAGAGGCTGACGGACGCCGCAGAGGCTGACGGACGCCGCAGTGGCTGACGGACGCCGCAGAGCCTGGCGGACGCCGCAGAGGCTGACGGACGCCGCAGTGGCTGACGGACGCCGCAGAGACTGACGGACGCCGCAGAGGCTGGCGGACGCCGCAGAGGCTGACGGACGCCGCAGTGGCTGACGGACGCCGCAGAGGCTGACGGACGCCGCAGAGGCTGACGGACGCCGCAGAGGCTGACGGACGCCGCAGAGACTGGCGGACGCCGCAGTGGCTGACGGACGCCGCAGAGGCTGGCGGACGCCGCAGTGGCTGACGGACGCCGCAGTGGCTGACGGACGCCGCAGAGGCTGACGGACGCCGCAGAGGCTGACGGACGCCGCAGAGGCTGACAGACGCCGCAGAGACTGACGGACGCCGCAGAGGCTGACGGACGCCGCAGAGACTGGCGGACGCCGCAGAGACTGGCGGACGCCGCAGAGACTGACGGACGCCGCAGAGGCTGACGGACGCCGCTGAGACTGGCGGACGCCGCAGTGGCTGACGGACGCCGCAGAGACTGGCGGACGCTGCAGAGACTGGCGGACGCCGCAGAGACTGACGGACGCCGCAGAGGCTGGCGGACGCTGCAGAGACTGACGGACGCCGCAGAGACTGACGGACGCCGCAGTGGCTGACGGACGCCGCAGAGGCTGACAGACGCTGCAGATGCTGGCTGACGCCGCAGAGGCTGACGGACGCCGCAGAGGCTGACGGACGCCGCAGAGGCTGACGGACGCTGCAGAGACTGACGGACGCCGCAGTGGCTGACGGACGCCGCAGAGGCTGGCGGACGCCGCAGAGGCTGACGGACGCCGCAGAGGCTGACGGACGCCGCAGTGGCTGGCGGACGCCGCAGAGGCTGACTGACGCCGCAGAGGCTGACAGACGCCGCAGAGGCTGACGGACGCCGCAGTGGCTGACGGACGCCGCAGAGGCTGACAGACGCCGCAGAGGCTGACGGACGCCGCAGAGACTGACGGACGCCGCAGTGGCTGACGGACGCCGCAGAGGCTGACGGACGCCGCAGAGACTGACAGACGCCGCAGAGGCTGACAGACGCCGCAGAGACTGACGGACGCCGCAGTGGCTGACGGACGCCGCAGAGGCTGACAGACGCCGCAGAGGCTGACAGACGCCGCAGAGACTGACGGACGCCGCAGAGGCTGACAGACGCCGCAGAGGCTGACGGACGCCGCAGAGGCTGACGGACGACGCAGAGGCTGACAGACGCCGCAGAGGCTGACGGACGCCGCAGAGGCTGGCGGACGCCGCAGAGGCTGACGGACGCCGCAGTGGCTGACGGACGCCGCAGAGGCTGACGGACGCCGCAGAGACTGACGGACGCCGCAGAGACTGACAGACGCCGCAGAGCCTGACAGACGCCGCAGTGGCTGACGGACGCCGCAGTGGCTGACGGACGCCGCAGAGGCTGACGGACGCCGCAGAGGCTGACGGACGCCGCAGTGGCTGACGGACGCCGCAGAGCCTGGCGGACGCCGCAGAGGCTGACGGACGCCGCAGTGGCTGACGGACGCCGCAGAGACTGACGGACGCCGCAGAGGCTGGCGGACGCCGCAGAGGCTGACGGACGCCGCAGTGGCTGACGGACGCCGCAGAGGCTGACGGACGCCGCAGAGGCTGACGGACGCCGCAGAGGCTGACGGACGCCGCAGAGACTGGCGGACGCCGCAGTGGCTGACGGACGCCGCAGAGGCTGGCGGACGCCGCAGTGGCTGACGGACGCCGCAGTGGCTGACGGACGCCGCAGAGGCTGACGGACGCCGCAGAGGCTGACGGACGCCGCAGAGGCTGACAGACGCCGCAGAGACTGACGGACGCCGCAGAGGCTGACGGACGCCGCAGAGACTGGCGGACGCCGCAGAGACTGGCGGACGCCGCAGAGACTGACGGACGCCGCAGAGGCTGACGGACGCCGCTGAGACTGGCGGACGCCGCAGTGGCTGACGGACGCCGCAGAGACTGGCGGACGCTGCAGAGACTGGCGGACGCCGCAGAGACTGACGGACGCCGCAGAGGCTGGCGGACGCTGCAGAGACTGACGGACGCCGCAGAGACTGACGGACGCCGCAGTGGCTGACGGACGCCGCAGAGGCTGACAGACGCTGCAGATGCTGGCTGACGCCGCAGAGGCTGACGGACGCCGCAGAGGCTGACGGACGCCGCAGAGGCTGACGGACGCTGCAGAGACTGACGGACGCCGCAGTGGCTGACGGACGCCGCAGAGGCTGGCGGACGCCGCAGAGGCTGACGGACGCCGCAGAGGCTGACGGACGCCGCAGTGGCTGGCGGACGCCGCAGAGGCTGACTGACGCCGCAGAGGCTGACAGACGCCGCAGAGGCTGACGGACGCCGCAGTGGCTGACGGACGCCGCAGAGGCTGACAGACGCCGCAGAGGCTGACGGACGCCGCAGAGACTGACGGACGCCGCAGTGGCTGACGGACGCCGCAGAGGCTGACGGACGCCGCAGAGACTGACAGACGCCGCAGAGGCTGACAGACGCCGCAGAGACTGACGGACGCCGCAGTGGCTGACGGACGCCGCAGAGGCTGACAGACGCCGCAGAGACTGACGGACGCCGCAGAGGCTGACGGACGCCGCAGAGGCTGACAGACGCCGCAGAGACTGACGGACGCCGCAGAGACTGACTGACGCCGCAGAGCCTGACGGACGCCGCAGAGACTGGCGGACGCCGCAGAGGCTGACAGACGCCGCAGAGGCTGACAGACGCCGCAGAGGCTGACGGACGCCGCAGAGGCTGACAGACGCCGCAGTGGCTGACGGACGCCGCAGAGACTGACAGACGCCGCAGTGGCTGACGGACGCCGCAGAGACTGACGGACGCCGCAGAGACTGACAGACGCCGCAGAGGCTGGCGGACGCCGCAGAGACTGGCGGACGCCGCAGAGGCTGACGGACGCCGCAGAGACTGGCGGACGCCGCAGAGACTGGCGGACGCCGCAGAGGCTGACGGACGCCGCAGAGGCTGGCGGACGCCGCAGAGGCTGACGGACGCCGCAGAGGCTGGCGGACGCCGCAGAGGCTGACGGACGCCGCAGAGACTGACGGACGCCGCAGAGGCTGACGGACGCCGCAGAGGCTGGCGGACGCCGCAGAGACTGACGGACGCCGCAGAGGCTGACGGACGCCGCAGTGGCTGACGGACGCCGCAGTGGCTGACGGACGCCGCAGAGGCTGGCGGACGCCGCAGTGGCTGACAGACGACGCAGAGGCTGGCGGACGCCGCAGAGACTGGCGGACGCCGCAGAGGCTGACAGACGCCGCAGAGACTGGCGGACGCCGCAGAGGCTGACGGACGCCGCAGAGACTGGCGGACGCCGCAGAGGCTGGCGGACGCCGCAGAGACTGGCGGACGCCGCAGAGGCTGACGGACGCCGCAGAGACTGGCGGACGCCGCAGAGGCTGGCGGACGCCGCAGAGGCTGGTGGACGCCGCAGAGACTGACGGACGCCGCAGAGGCTGGCGGACGCCGCAGAGACTGGCGGACGCCGCAGAGACTGGCGGACGCCGCAGAGGCTGACAGACGCCGCAGAGACTGGCGGACGCCGCAGAGACTGGCGGACGCCGCAGAGGCTGACAGACGCCGCAGAGACTGGCGGACGCCGCAGAGGCTGACGGACGCCGCAGAGACTGGCGGACGCCGCAGAGGCTGGCGGACGCCGCAGAGGCTGACGGACGCCGCAGAGACTGGCGGACGCCGCAGAGGCTGGCGGACGCCGCAGAGACTGACGGACGCCGCAGAGGCTGGCGGACGCCGCAGAGGCTGACGGACGCCGCAGAGACTGGCGGACGCCGCAGAGGCTGGCGGACGCCGCAGAGGCTGACGGACGCCGCAGAGACTGGCGGACGCCGCAGAGGCTGGCGGACGCCGCAGAGACTGACGGACGCCGCAGAGGCTGACGGACGCCGCAGAGACTGGCGGACGCCGCAGAGGCTGACAGACGCCGCAGAGACTGGCGGACGCCGCAGAGGCTGACGGACGCCGCAGAGACTGGCGGACGCCGCAGAGGCTGGCGGACGCCGCAGAGGCTGGTGGACGCCGCAGAGGCTGACAGACGCCGCAGAGGCTGGCGGACGCCGCAGAGGCTGGCGGACGCTGCAGAGGCTGACGGACGCCGCAGAGACTGGCGGACGCCGCAGAGGCTGACGGACGCCGCAGAGGCTGACGGACGCCGCAGAGACTGGCGGACGCCGCAGAGGCTGACGGACGCCGCAGAGACTGGCGGACGCCGCAGAGGCTGACGGACGCCGCAGAGACTGGCGGACGCCGCAGAGCCTGGCGGACGCCGCAGAGGCTGTCCGACGCCGCAGAGGCTGGCGGACGCCGCAGAGGCTGGCGGACGCCGCAGAGGCTGGCGGACGCCGCAGAGGCTGTCAGACGCCGCAGAGGCTGGCGGATGCCGCAGAGCCTGGCGGACGCCGCAGAGGCTGTCAGACGCTGCAGAGGCTGACGGACGCCGCAGAGGCTGGCGGACGCCGCAGAGGCTGACAGACGCCACAGAGGCTGACAGACGCCACAGAGGCTGACAGACGCCGCAGAGGCTGACAGACGCCGCAGAGGCTGACAGACGCCGCAGAGGCTGGCGGACGCCGCAGAGACTGACGGACGCCGCTGAGGCTGGCGGATGCCGCAGAGCCTGGCGGACGCCGCAGAGGCTGACAGACGCCACAGAGGCTGACAGACGCCGCAGAGACTGGCGGACGCCGCAGAGGCTGACGGACGCCGCAGAGGCTGGCGGACGCCGCAGAGGCTGGCGGACGCCGCAGAGGCTGACGGACGCCGCAGAGACTGGCAGACGCCGCAGAGACTGGCGGACGCCGCAGAGGCTGACGGACGCCGCAGAGACTGACAGACGCCGCTGAGCCTGGCGGACGCCGCAGAGGCTGTCAGACGCCGCAGAGGCTGGCGGACGCCGCAGAGGCTGGCGGACGCCGCAGAGGCTGGCGGACGCCGCAGAGGCTGACAGACGCCGCAGAGACTGGCGGACGCCGCAGAGGCTGGCGGACGCCGCAGAGGCTGACAGACGCCGCAGAGACTGGCGGACGCCGCAGAGGCTGACAGACGCCGTAGAGACTGACGGACGCCGCAGAGGCTGGCGGACGCCGCAGAGGCTGACAGACGCCGCAGAGACTGGCGGACGCCGCAGAGGCTGGCGGACGCCGCAGAGGCTGACGGACGCCGCAGAGGCTGACAGACGCCACAGAGGCTGACAGACGCCGCAGAGACTGACGGACGCCGCAGAGGCTGACTGACGCCGCAGAGGCTGACGGACGCCGCAGAGACTGGCGGACGCCGCAGAGGCTGACAGACGCCGCAGAGACTGACGGACGCCGCAGAGACTGACGGACGCCGCAGAGACTGACAGACGCCGCAGAGACTGGCGGACGCCGCAGAGGCTGACAGACGCCGTAGAGACTGACGGACGCCGCAGAGACTGGCGGACGCCGCAGAGACTGACAGACGCCGCAGAGACTGACGGACGCCGCAGAGACTGGCGGACGCCGCAGAGACTGACAGACGCCGCAGAGACTGGCGGACGCCGCAGAGACTGACG
Organism: Scyliorhinus torazame; assembly: GCF_047496885.1. Taxonomy (NCBI): domain Eukaryota; kingdom Metazoa; phylum Chordata; class Chondrichthyes; order Carcharhiniformes; family Scyliorhinidae; genus Scyliorhinus; species Scyliorhinus torazame. The sequence goes on from NC_092708.1 coordinate 346,152,720, forward strand.
GACGCCGCAGAGACTGACAGACGCCGCAGAGGCTGGCGGACGCCGCAGAGACTGACAGACGCCGTAGAGACTGACGGACGCCGCAGAGACTGGCGGACGCCGCAGAGACTGACAGACGCCGCAGAGACTGACGGACGCCGCAGAGACTGGCGGACGCCGCAGAGACTGACAGACGCCGCAGAGACTGGCGGACGCCGCAGAGGCTGACGGACGCCGCAGAGACTGACAGACGCCGCAGAGGCTGACGGACGCCGCAGAGACTGACGGACGCCGCAGAGACTGACAGACGCCGCAGAGACTGACGGACGCCGCAGAGACTGACAGACGCCGCAGAGACTGACAGACGCCGCAGAGACTGACGGACGCCGCAGAGACTGGCGGACGCCGCAGAGACTGACAGACGCCGCAGAGACTGGCGGACGCCGCAGAGACTGACGGACGCCGCAGAGACTGGCGGACGCCGCAGAGACTGACGGACGCCGCAGAGACTGACGGACGCCGCAGAGACTGACGGACGCCGCAGAGGCTGACGGACGCCGCAGAGACTGACGGACGCCGCAGTGGCTGACGGACGCCGCAGAGACTGACGGACGCCGCAGAGGCTGACGGACGCCGCAGAGACTGACGGACGCCGCAGAGACTGGCGGACGCCGCAGAGACTGACGGACGCCGCAGAGACTGACGGACGCCGCAGAGGCTGGCGGACGCCGCAGAGGCTGACGGACGCCGCAGAGGCTGACAGACGCCGCAGAGGCTGACGGACGCCGCAGAGACTGACGGACGCCGCAGAGACTGGCGGACGCCGCAGAGACTGACGGACGCCGCAGAGGCTGACGGACGCCGCAGAGGCTGACAGACGCCGCAGAGACTGACGGACGCCGCAGAGACTGGCGGACGCCGCAGAGGCTGACGGACGCCGCAGAGACTGACTGACGCCGCAGAGGCTGACAGACGCCGCAGAGACTGGCGGACGCCGCAGAGGCTGACAGACGCCGCAGAGACTGGCGGACGCCGCAGAGGCTGACAGACGCCGCAGAGACTGACGGACGCCGCAGAGCCTGGCGGACGCCGCAGAGGCTGACAGACGCCGCAGAGACTGGCGGACGCCGCAGAGACTGACGGACGCCGCAGAGGCTGACAACGCCGCAGAGGCTGACGGACGCCGCAGAGACTGGCGGACGCCGCAGAGGCTGGCGGACGCCGCAGAGGCTGACGGACGCCGCAGAGACTGGCGGACGCCGCAGAGACTGACAGACGCCGCAGAGACTGACGGACGCCGCAGAGACTGGCGGACGCCGCAGAGACTGACAGACGCCGCAGAGACTGGCGGACGCCGCAGAGACTGACGGACGCCGCAGAGACTGGCGGACGCCGCAGAGACTGACGGACGCCGCAGAGGCTGACGGACGCCGCAGAGGCTGACAGACGCCGCAGAGACTGACGGACGCCGCAGAGACTGGCGGACGCCGCAGAGGCTGACGGACGCCGCAGAGACTGACAGACGCCGCAGAGGCTGACAGACGCCGCAGAGACTGGCGGACGCCGCAGAGACTGACGGACGCCGCAGAGGCTGACAGACGCCGCAGAGGCTGACAGACGCCGCAGAGGCTGACAGACGCCGCAGAGACTGGCGGACGCCGCAGAGGCTGACAGACGCCGCAGAGGCTGACAGACGCCGCAGAGACTGGCGGACGCCGCAGAGACTGACGGACGCCGCAGAGACTGACGGACGCCGCAGAGACTGGCGGACGCCGCAGAGGCTGACAGACGCCGCAGAGACTGGCGGACGCCGCAGAGACTGACGGACGCCGCAGAGACTGGCGGACGCCGCAGAGGCTGACAGACGCCACAGAGACTGTCAGATGCCGCAGAGACTAACAGACGCCACAGATGCTGACGGATGCCGCAGAGACTGTCAGACGCCGCAGAGACTGACAGACGCCACAGATGCTGACAGACGCCGCAGAGACTGGCGGACGCCGCAGAGACTGACGGACGCCGCAGAGACTGGCGGACGCCGCAGAGACTGACGGACGCCGCAGAGGCTGACGGACGCCGCAGAGACTGGCGGACGCCGCAGAGACTGACGGACGCCGCAGAGACTGACGGACGCCGCAGAGACTGACGGACGCCGCAGAGACTGGCGGACGCCGCAGAGACTGACGGACGCCGCAGAGGCTGACGGACGCCGCAGAGACTGGCGGACGCCGCAGAGGCTGACGGACGCCGCAGTGGCTGGCGGACGCCGCAGAGGCTGACAGACGCCGCAGAGGCTGACGGACGCCGCAGAGACTGGCGGACGCCGCAGAGGCTGACAGACGCCACAGAGACTGTCAGATGCCGCAGAGACTAACAGACGCCACAGATGCTGACGGACGCCGCAGAGACTGTCAGACGCCGCAGAGACTGACAGACGCCACAGATGCTGACGGACGCCGCAGAGACTGTCAGACGCCGCAGAGACTGACAGACGCCACAGAGGCTGGCGGACGCCGCAGAGGCTGGCGGACGCCACAGAGGCTGACAGACGCCACAGAGACTGACAGACGCCGCAGAGGCTGACAGACGCCGCAGAGGCTGACGGACGCCGCAGAGGCTCACAGACGCCGCAGAGGCTGGCGGACGCCGCAGAGACTGACGGACGCCGCAGAGACTGGCGGACGCCGCAGAGGCTGACAGACGCCACAGAGACTGTCAGATGCCGCAGAGACTAACAGACGCCACAGATGCTGACGGATGCCGCAGAGACTGTCAGACGCCGCAGAGACTGACAGACGCCACAGATGCTGACAGACGCCGCAGAGACTGGCGGACGCCGCAGAGACTGACGGACGCCGCAGAGACTGGCGGACGCCGCAGAGACTGACGGACGCCGCAGAGGCTGACGGACGCCGCAGAGACTGGCGGACGCCGCAGAGACTGACGGACGCCGCAGAGACTGACGGACGCCGCAGAGACTGACGGACGCCGCAGAGACTGGCGGACGCCGCAGAGACTGACGGACGCCGCAGAGGCTGACGGACGCCGCAGAGACTGGCGGACGCCGCAGAGGCTGACGGACGCCGCAGTGGCTGGCGGACGCCGCAGAGGCTGACAGACGCCGCAGAGGCTGACGGACGCCGCAGAGACTGGCGGACGCCGCAGAGGCTGACAGATGCCACAGAGACTGTCAGATGCCGCAGAGACTAACAGACGCCACAGATGCTGACGGACGCCGCAGAGACTGTCAGACGCCGCAGAGACTGACAGACGCCACAGATGCTGACGGACGCCGCAGAGACTGTCAGACGCCGCAGAGACTGACAGACGCCACAGAGGCTGGCGGACGCCGCAGAGGCTGGCGGACGCCGCAGAGGCTGGCGGACGCCACAGAGGCTGACAGACGCCACAGAGACTGACAGACGCCGCAGAGGCTGACAGACGCCGCAGAGGCTGACGGACGCCGCAGAGGCTCACAGACGCCGCAGAGGCTGGCGGACGCCGCAGAGACTGACGGACGCCGCAGAGACTGACGGACGCCGCAGAGGCTGACAGACGCCGCAGTGGCTGACGGACGCCGCAGAGGCTGACGGACGCCGCAGAGGCTGACAGACGCCGCAGTGGCTGACGGACGCCGCAGAGGCTGGCGGACGCCGCAGAGGCTGGCGGACGCCGCAGAGGCTGACGGACGCCGCAGAGGCTGACAGACGCCGCAGTGGCTGACGGACGCCGCAGAGGCTGACGGACGCCGCAGAGACTGACAGACGCCGCAGAGGCTGACGGACGCCGCAGAGGCTGACGGACGCCGCAGAGGCTGGCGGACGCCGCAGAGGCTGGCGGACGCCGCAGAGGCTGACAGACGCCGCAGAGGCTAACGGACGCCGCAGAGGCTGGCGGACGCCGCAGAGGCTGACAGACGCCGCAGAGGCTGACAGACGCCGCAGAGGCTGACAGACGCCGCAGAGGCTGGCGGACGCCGCAGAGGCTGACAGACGCCGCAGAGGCTGGCGGACGCCGCAGAGGCTGACGGACGCCGCAGAGACTGACGGACGCCGCAGAGGCTGACAGACGCCGCAGTGGCTGACGGACGCCGCAGAGGCTGGCGGACGCCGCAGAGGCTGACAGACGCCGCAGAGGCTGACGGACGCCGCAGAGGCTGACGGACGCCGCAGAGGCTGGCGGACGCCGCAGAGGCTGGCGGACGCCGCAGAGGCTGACTGACGCCGCAGAGGCTGACGGACGCCGCAGAGGCTGACTGACGCCGCAGAGGCTGGCGGACGCCGCAGAGGCTGACAGACGCCGCAGAGGCTGGCGGACGCCGCAGAGACTGACGGATGCCACAGAGGCTGACAGACGCCGCAGAGACTGACGGACGCCGCAGAGACTGACGGACGCCACAGAGGCTGGCTGACGCCGCAGAGGCTGACAGACGCCGCAGAGGCTGACGGACGCCGCAGAGGCTGACAGACGCCGCAGAGGCTGACAGACGCCACAGAGACTGACAGACGCCGCAGAGGCTGACGGACGCCACAGAGACTGACAGACGCCACAGAGGCTGACAGACGCCTCAGAGGCTGACGGACGCCACAGAGGCTGACAGACGCCGCAGAGGATGACAGACGCCGCAGAGACTGGCGGACGCCACAGAGACTGACGGACGCCGCAGAGACTGACAGACGCCGCAGAGACTGGCGGACGCCACAGAGACTGACGGACGCCGCAGAGGCTGACAGACGCCGCAGAGGCTGGCGGACGCCGCAGAGGCTGACGGACGCCGCAGAGGCTGGCGGACGCCACAGAGACTGATGGACGCCGCAGTGGCTGGCGGACGCCGCAGAGACTGGCGGACGCCGCAGAGGCTGGCGGACGCCACAGAGACTGACGGACGCCGCAGAGGCTGACGGACGCCGCAGAGACTGGCGGACGCCGCAGAGGCTGACAGACGCCGCAGAGACTGACGGACGCCGCAGAGGCTGACGGACGCCGCAGAGGCTGACGGACGCCGCAGAGACTGACGGACGCCGCAGTGGCTGGCGGACGCCGCAGAGGCTGACGGACGCCGCAGAGACTGGCGGACGCCGCAGAGACTGACGGACGCCGCAGAGGCTGACAGACGCCGCAGAGACTGACAGACGCCGCAGAGACTGACGGACGCCGCAGAGACTGACAGACGCCGCAGAGACTGACAGACGCCGCAGAGACGGACAGACGCCGCAGTGGCTGACGGACGCCGCAGTGGCTGACGGACGCCGCAGAGACTGGCGGACGCCGCAGTGGCTGACGGACGCCGCAGAGACTGACGGACGCCGCAGTGGCTGACGGACGCCGCAGAGGCTGACGGACGCCGCAGAGACTGGCGGACGCCGCAGTGGCTGACGGACGCCGCAGAGACTGACGGACGCCGCAGTGGCTGACGGACGCCGCAGAGACTGACGGACGCCGCAGAGGCTGACGGACGCCGCAGTGGCTGACGGACGCCGCAGTGGCTGACGGAGGCCGCAGAGACTGGCGGACGCCGCAGTGGCTGACGGACGCCGCAGAGACTGACGGACGCCGCAGAGGCTGACGGACGCCGCAGAGACTGACGGACGCCGCAGTGGCTGACGGACGCCGCAGTGGCTGACGGACGCCGCAGAGGCTGACGGACGCCGCAGAGACTGGCGGACGCCGCAGTGGCTGACGGACGCCGCAGAGGCTGACGGACGCCGCAGAGACTGACGGACGCCGCAGAGGCTGACGGACGCCGCAGAGGCTGTCGGACGCCGCAGTGGCTGATAGACGCCGCAGAGACTGACGGACGCCGCAGTGGCTGACGGACGCCGCAGAGGCTGACGGACGCCGCAGAGGCTGACGGACGCCGCAGAGGCTGACAGACGCCGCAGTGGCTGACGGACGCCGCAGAGACTGGCGGACGCCGCAGTGGCTGACGGACGCCGCAGTGGCTGACTGACGCCGCAGAGGCTGACAGACGCCGCAGTGGCTGACGGACGCCGCAGTGGCTGACGGACGCCGCAGAGGCTGGCGGACGCCGCAGAGGCTGACGGACGCCGCAGAGGCTGACGGACGCCGCAGAGGCTGACGGACGCCGCAGAGGCTGACGGACGCCGCAGAGGCTGACGGACGCCGCAGAGGCTGACGGACGCCGCAGAGGCTGACGGACGCCGCAGTGGCTGACGGACGCCGCAGAGGCTGACGGACGCCGCAGAGACTGACGGACGCCGCAGAGACTGACAGACGCCGCAGAGCCTGACAGACGCCGCAGTGGCTGACGGACGCCGCAGTGGCTGACGGACGCCGCAGAGGCTGACGGACGCCGCAGAGGCTGACGGACGCCGCAGTGGCTGACGGACGCCGCAGAGCCTGGCGGACGCCGCAGAGGCTGACGGACGCCGCAGTGGCTGACGGACGCCGCAGAGACTGACGGACGCCGCAGAGGCTGGCGGACGCCGCAGAGGCTGACGGACGCCGCAGTGGCTGACGGACGCCGCAGAGGCTGACGGACGCCGCAGAGGCTGACGGACGCCGCAGAGGCTGACGGACGCCGCAGAGACTGGCGGACGCCGCAGTGGCTGACGGACGCCGCAGAGACTGACGGACGCCGCAGAGGCTGACGGACGCCGCAGAGACTGGCGGACGCCGCAGAGACTGGCGGACGCCGCAGAGACTGACGGACGCCGCAGAGGCTGACGGACGCCGCAGAGACTGGCGGACGCCGCAGTGGCTGACGGATGCCGCAGAGACTGACGGACGCCGCAGTGGCTGACGGACGCCGCAGAGGCTGACAGACGCTGCAGATGCTGGCGGACGCTGCAGAGGCTGGCGGACGCCGCAGAGACTGACGGACGCCGCAGAGACTGACGGACGCCGCAGTGGCTGACGGACGCCGCAGAGGCTGACAGACGCTGCAGATGCTGGCTGACGCCGCAGAGGCTGACGGACGCCGCAGAGGCTGACGGACGCCGCAGAGGCTGACGGACGCTGCAGAGACTGACGGACGCCGCAGTGGCTGACGGACGCCGCAGAGACTGACGGACGCCGCAGAGACTGACAGACGCCGCAGAGACTGACGGACGCCGCAGAGGCTGACAGACGCCGCAGTGGCTGACGGACGCCGCAGAGGCTGACGGACGCCGCAGAGGCTGACGGACGCCGCAGAGACTGACGGACGCCGCAGAGGCTGACAGACGCCGCAGAGACTGACGGACGCCGCAGAGGCTGACAGACGCCGCAGAGACTGACGGACGCCGCAGAGGCTGACAGACGCCGCAGAGGCTGACGGACGCCGCAGAGGCTGACGGACGCCGCAGAGGCTGGCGGACGCCGCAGAGGCTGGCGGACGCCGCAGAGGCTGACGGACGCCGCAGAGGCTAACGGACGCCGCAGAGACTGACAGACGCCGCAGAGGCTGGCGGACGCCGCAGAGGCTGACAGACGCCGCAGAGGCTGACAGACGCCGCAGAGGCTGACGGACGCCGCAGAGGCTGGCGGACGCCGCAGAGGCTGACAGACGCCGCAGAGGCTGACGGACGCCGCAGAGGCTGACGGACGCCGCAGAGGCTGGCGGACGCCGCAGAGGCTGACGGACGCCGCAGAGGCTGACAGACGCCGCAGAGGCGGACGGACGCCACAGAGGCTGACAGACGCCGCAGAGGCTGGCGGACGCCGCAGAGGCTGACGGACGCCGCAGAGGCTGGCGGACGTCGCAGAGGCTGGCGGACGCCGCAGAGGCTGACGGACGCCGCAGTGGCTGACGGACGCCGCAGAGGCTGACAGACGCCGCAGAGGCTGACAGACGCCGCAGAGGCGGACGGACGCCACAGAGGCTGACAGACGCCGCAGAGGCTGGCGGACGCCGCAGAGGCTGACGGACGCCGCAGAGGCTGGCGGACGTCGCAGAGGCTGGCGGACGCCGCAGAGGCTGACGGACGCCGCAGTGGCTGACGGACGCCGCAGAGGCTGACAGACGCCGCAGAGGCTGGCGGACGCCGCAGAGACTGACAGACGCCGCAGAGACTGACGGACGCCGCAGAGACTGGCGGACGCCGCAGAGACTGACGGACGCCGCAGAGACTGACGGACGCCGCAGAGACTGACGGACGCCGCAGAGACTGACGGACGACGCAGAGGCTGACGGACGCCGCAGAGGCTGACAGACGCCGCAGAGGCTGACGGACGCCGCAGAGGCTGGCGGACGCCGCAGAGGCTGACGGACGCCGCAGAGACTGACGGACGCCGCAGAGGCTGACAGACGCCGCAGAGGCTGACAGACGCCGCAGAGGCTGGCGGACGCCGCAGAGGCTGGCGGACGCCGCAGAGGCTGACAGACGCCGCAGAGGCTGACAGACGCCGCAGAGGCTGACAGACGCCGCAGAGGCTGACAGACGCCGCAGAGACTGACGGACGCCGCAGAGGCTGACAGACGCCGCAGAGGCTGACGGACGCCGCAGAGGCTGACGGACGCCGCAGAGGCTGACAGACGCCGCAGAGGCTGACGGACGCCGCAGAGGCTGGCGGACGCCGCAGAGGCTGACGGACGCCGCAGTGGCTGACGGACGCCGCAGAGGCTGACGGACGCCGCAGAGACTGACGGACGCCGCAGAGACTGACAGACGCCGCAGAGCCTGACGGACGCCGCAGAGACTGGCGGACGCCGCAGTGGCTGACGGACGCCGCAGAGGCTGGCGGACGCCGCAGTGGCTGACGGACGCCGCAGTGGCTGACGGACGCCGCAGAGGCTGGCGGACGCCGCAGAGGCTGACGGACGCCGCAGAGACTGACGGACGCCGCAGAGGCTGACGGACGCCGCAGAGACTGGCGGACGCCGCAGAGACTGGCGGACGCCGCAGAGACTGACGGACGCCGCAGAGGCTGACGGACGCCGCTGAGACTGGCGGACGCCGCAGTGGCTGACGGACGCCGCAGAGACTGACGGACGCCGCAGTGGCTGACGGACGCCGCAGAGGCTGACAGACGCTGCAGATGCTGGCTGACGCCGCAGAGGCTGGTGGACGCCGCAGAGGCTGACGGACGCCGCAGAGGCTGGCGGACGCTGCAGAGACTGACGGACGCTGCAGAGACTGGCGGACGCCGCAGAGACTGACGGACGCCGCAGAGGCTGGCGGACGCTGCAGAGACTGACGGACGCCGCAGAGACTGACGGACGCCGCAGTGGCTGACGGACGCCGCAGAGGCTGACAGACGCTGCAGATGCTGGCGGACGCCGCAGAGGCTGACGGACGCCGCAGAGGCTGACGGACGCCGCAGAGGCTGACGGACGCCGCAGAGGCTGACAGACGCCGCAGAGGCTGACGGACGCCGCAGAGGCTGGCGGACGCCGCAGAGGCTGACGGACGCCGCAGTGGCTGACGGACGCCGCAGAGGCTGACGGACGCCGCAGAGACTGACGGACGCCGCAGAGACTGACAGACGCCGCAGAGCCTGACGGACGCCGCAGAGACTGGCGGACGCCGCAGTGGCTGACGGACGCCGCAGAGGCTGGCGGACGCCGCAGTGGCTGACGGACGCCGCAGTGGCTGACGGACGCCGCAGAGGCTGGCGGACGCCGCAGAGGCTGACGGACGCCGCAGAGACTGACGGACGCCGCAGAGGCTGACGGACGCCGCAGAGACTGGCGGACGCCGCAGAGACTGGCGGACGCCGCAGAGACTGACGGACGCCGCAGAGGCTGACGGACGCCGCTGAGACTGGCGGACGCCGCAGTGGCTGACGGACGCCGCAGAGACTGACGGACGCCGCAGTGGCTGACGGACGCCGCAGAGGCTGACAGACGCTGCAGATGCTGGCTGACGCCGCAGAGGCTGGTGGACGCCGCAGAGGCTGACGGACGCCGCAGAGGCTGGCGGACGCTGCAGAGACTGACGGACGCTGCAGAGACTGGCGGACGCCGCAGAGACTGACGGACGCCGCAGAGGCTGGCGGACGCTGCAGAGACTGACGGACGCCGCAGAGACTGACGGACGCCGCAGTGGCTGACGGACGCCGCAGAGGCTGACAGACGCTGCAGATGCTGGCGGACGCCGCAGAGGCTGACGGACGCCGCAGAGGCTGACGGACGCCGCAGAGGCTGACGGACGCCGCAGAGGCTGACAGACGCTGCAGATGCTGGCGGACGCCGCAGAGGCTGACGGACGCCGCAGTGGCTGACGGACGCCGCAGAGACTGACGGACGCCGCAGAGGCTGACGGACGCCGCAGAGGCTGACGGACGCCGCAGAGGCTGACGGACGCTGCAGAGACTGACGGACGCCGCAGTGGCTGACGGACGCCGCAGAGGCTGGCGGACGCCGCAGAGGCTGACGGACGCCGCAGAGGCTGACGGACGCCGCAGTGGCTGGCGGACGCCGCAGAGGCTGACTGACGCCGCAGAGGCTGACAGACGCCGCAGAGGCTGACGGACGCCGCAGTGGCTGACGGACGCCGCAGAGGCTGACAGACGCCGCAGAGGCTGACGGACGCCGCAGAGACTGACGGACGCCGCAGTGGCTGACGGACGCCGCAGAGGCTGACGGACGCCGCAGAGACTGACAGACGCCGCAGAGGCTGACAGACGCCGCAGAGACTGACGGACGCCGCAGTGGCTGACGGACGCCGCAGAGGCTGACAGACGCCGCAGAGACTGACGGACGCCGCAGAGGCTGACGGACGCCGCAGAGGCTGACAGACGCCGCAGAGACTGACGGACGCCGCAGAGACTGACTGACGCCGCAGAGCCTGACGGACGCCGCAGAGACTGGCGGACGCCGCAGAGGCTGACAGACGCCGCAGAGGCTGACAGACGCCGCAGAGGCTGACGGACGCCGCAGAGGCTGACAGACGCCGCAGTGGCTGACGGACGCCGCAGAGACTGACAGACGCCGCAGTGGCTGACGGACGCCGCAGAGACTGACGGACGCCGCAGAGACTGACAGACGCCGCAGAGGCTGGCGGACGCCGCAGAGACTGGCGGACGCCGCAGAGGCTGACGGACGCCGCAGAGACTGGCGGACGCCGCAGAGACTGGCGGACGCCGCAGAGGCTGACGGACGCCGCAGAGGCTGGCGGACGCCGCAGAGGCTGACGGACGCCGCAGAGGCTGGCGGACGCCGCAGAGACTGACGGACGCCGCAGAGGCTGACGGACGCCGCAGAGACTGACGGACGCCGCAGAGGCTGACGGACGCCGCAGAGGCTGGCGGACGCCGCAGAGACTGACGGACGCCGCAGAGGCTGACGGACGCCGCAGTGGCTGACGGACGCCGCAGTGGCTGACGGACGCCGCAGAGGCTGGCGGACGCCGCAGTGGCTGACAGACGACGCAGAGGCTGGCGGACGCCGCAGAGACTGGCGGACGCCGCAGAGGCTGACAGACGCCGCAGAGACTGGCGGACGCCGCAGAGGCTGACGGACGCCGCAGAGACTGGCGGACGCCGCAGAGGCTGGCGGACGCCGCAGAGACTGGCGGACGCCGCAGAGGCTGACGGACGCCGCAGAGACTGGCGGACGCCGCAGAGGCTGGCGGACGCCGCAGAGGCTGGTGGACGCCGCAGAGACTGACGGACGCCGCAGAGGCTGGCGGACGCCGCAGAGACTGGCGGACGCCGCAGAGACTGGCGGACGCCGCAGAGGCTGACAGACGCCGCAGAGACTGGCGGACGCCGCAGAGACTGGCGGACGCCGCAGAGGCTGACAGACGCCGCAGAGACTGGCGGACGCCGCAGAGGCTGACGGACGCCGCAGAGACTGGCGGACGCCGCAGAGGCTGGCGGACGCCGCAGAGGCTGACGGACGCCGCAGAGACTGGCGGACGCCGCAGAGGCTGGCGGACGCCGCAGAGACTGACGGACGCCGCAGAGGCTGGCGGACGCCGCAGAGGCTGACGGACGCCGCAGAGACTGGCGGACGCCGCAGAGGCTGGCGGACGCCGCAGAGGCTGACGGACGCCGCAGAGACTGGCGGACGCCGCAGAGGCTGGCGGACGCCGCAGAGACTGACGGACGCCGCAGAGGCTGACGGACGCCGCAGAGACTGGCGGACGCCGCAGAGGCTGACAGACGCCGCAGAGACTGGCGGACGCCGCAGAGGCTGACGGACGCCGCAGAGGCTGGCGGACGCCGCAGAGGCTGGCGGACGCCGCAGAGGCTGGTGGACGCCGCAGAGGCTGACAGACGCCGCAGAGGCTGACGGACGCCGCAGAGACTGACGGACGCCGCAGAGGCTGGCGGACGCCGCAGAGGCTGGTGGACGCCGCAGAGGCTGACAGACGCCGCAGAGGCTGGCGGACGCCGCAGAGGCTGGCGGACGCTGCAGAGGCTGACGGACGCCGCAGAGACTGGCGGACGCCGCAGAGGCTGACGGACGCCGCAGAGGCTGACGGACGCCGCAGAGACTGGCGGACGCCGCAGAGGCTGACGGACGCCGCAGAGACTGGCGGACGCCGCAGAGGCTGACGGACGCCGCAGAGACTGGCGGACGCCGCAGAGCCTGGCGGACGCCGCAGAGGCTGTCCGACGCCGCAGAGGCTGGCGGACGCCGCAGAGGCTGGCGGACGCCGCAGAGGCTGGCGGACGCCGCAGAGGCTGTCAGACGCCGCAGAGGCTGGCGGATGCCGCAGAGCCTGGCGGACGCCGCAGAGGCTGTCAGACGCTGCAGAGGCTGACGGACGCCGCAGAGGCTGGCGGACGCCGCAGAGGCTGACAGACGCCACAGAGGCTGACAGACGCCACAGAGGCTGACAGACGCCGCAGAGGCTGACAGACGCCGCAGAGGCTGACAGACGCCGCAGAGGCTGGCGGACGCCGCAGAGACTGACGGACGCCGCTGAGGCTGGCGGATGCCGCAGAGCCTGGCGGACGCCGCAGAGGCTGACGGACGCCGCAGAGGCTGACAGACGCCACAGAGGCTGACAGACGCCGCAGAGACTGGCGGACGCCGCAGAGGCTGACGGACGCCGCAGAGGCTGGCGGACGCCGCAGAGGCTGGCGGACGCCGCAGAGGCTGACGGACGCCGCAGAGACTGGCAGACGCCGCAGAGACTGGCGGACGCCGCAGAGGCTGACGGACGCCGCAGAGACTGACAGACGCCGCTGAGCCTGGCGGACGCCGCAGAGGCTGTCAGACGCCGCAGAGGCTGGCGGACGCCGCAGAGGCTGGCGGACGCCGCAGAGGCTGGCGGACGCCGCAGAGGCTGACAGACGCCGCAGAGACTGGCGGACGCCGCAGAGGCTGACGGACGCCGCAGAGGCTGACAGACGCCACAGAGGCTGACAGACGCCGCAGAGACTGACGGACGCCGCAGAGGCTGACTGACGCCGCAGAGGCTGACGGACGCCGCAGAGACTGGCGGACGCCGCAGAGGCTGACAGACGCCGCAGAGACTGACGGACGCCGCAGAGACTGACGGACGCCGCAGAGACTGACAGACGCCGCAGAGACTGGCGGACGCCGCAGAGACTGACAGACGCCGTAGAGACTGACGGACGCCGCAGAGACTGGCGGACGCCGCAGAGACTGACAGACGCCGCAGAGACTGACGGACGCCGCAGAGACTGGCGGACGCCGCAGAGACTGACAGACGCCGCAGAGACTGGCGGACGCCGCAGAGGCTGACGGACGCCGCAGAGACTGACAGACGCCGCAGAGGCTGACGGACGCCGCAGAGACTGACGGACGCCGCAGAGACTGACAGACGCCGCAGAGACTGACGGACGCCGCAGAGACTGACAGACGCCGCAGAGACTGACAGACGCCGCAGAGACTGACGGACGCCGCAGAGACTGGCGGACGCCGCAGAGACTGACAGACGCCGCAGAGACTGGCGGACGCCGCAGAGACTGACGGACGCCGCAGAGACTGGCGGACGCCGCAGAGACTGACGGACGCCGCAGAGACTGACAGACGCCGCAGAGACTGACGGACGCCGCAGAGGCTGACGGACGCCGCAGAGACTGACGGACGCCGCAGTGGCTGACGGACGCCGCAGAGACTGACGGACGCCGCAGAGGCTGACGGACGCCGCAGAGACTGACGGACGCCGCAGAGACTGGCGGACGCCGCAGAGACTGACGGACGCCGCAGAGACTGACGGACGCCGCAGAGGCTGGCGGACGCCGCAGAGGCTGACGGACGCCGCAGAGGCTGACAGACGCCGCAGAGGCTGACGGACGCCGCAGAGACTGACGGACGCCGCAGAGACTGGCGGACGCCGCAGAGACTGACGGACGCCGCAGAGGCTGACGGACGCCGCAGAGGCTGACAGACGCCGCAGAGACTGACGGACGCCGCAGAGACTGGCGGACGCCGCAGAGGCTGACGGACGCCGCAGAGACTGACTGACGCCGCAGAGGCTGACAGACGCCGCAGAGACTGGCGGACGCCGCAGAGGCTGACAGACGCCGCAGAGACTGGCGGACGCCGCAGAGGCTGACAGACGCCGCAGAGACTGACGGACGCCGCAGAGCCTGGCGGACGCCGCAGAGGCTGACAGACGCCGCAGAGACTGGCGGACGCCGCAGAGACTGACGGACGCCGCAGAGGCTGACAACGCCGCAGAGGCTGACGGACGCCGCAGAGACTGGCGGACGCCGCAGAGGCTGGCGGACGCCGCAGAGGCTGACGGACGCCGCAGAGACTGGCGGACGCCGCAGAGACTGACAGACGCCGCAGAGACTGACGGACGCCGCAGAGACTGGCGGACGCCGCAGAGACTGACAGACGCCGCAGAGACTGGCGGACGCCGCAGAGACTGACGGACGCCGCAGAGACTGGCGGACGCCGCAGAGACTGACGGACGCCGCAGAGGCTGACGGACGCCGCAGAGGCTGACAGACGCCGCAGAGACTGACGGACGCCGCAGAGACTGACGGACGCCGCAGTGGCTGACGGACGCCGCAGAGACTGACGGACGCCGCAGAGGCTGACGGACGCCGCAGAGACTGACGGACGCCGCAGAGACTGGCGGACGCCGCAGAGACTGACGGACGCTGCAGAGACTGACGGACGCCGCAGAGGCTGGCGGACGCCGCAGAGGCTGACGGACGCCGCAGAGGCTGACAGACGCCGCAGAGGCTGACGGACGCCGCAGAGACTGACGGACGCCGCAGAGACTGGCGGACGCCGCAGAGACTGACGGACGCCGCAGAGGCTGACGGACGCCGCAGAGGCTGACAGACGCCGCAGAGACTGACGGACGCCGCAGAGACTGGCGGACGCCGCAGAGGCTGACGGACGCCGCAGAGACTGACTGACGCCGCAGAGGCTGACAGACGCCGCAGAGACTGGCGGACGCCGCAGAGGCTGACAGACGCCGCAGAGACTGGCGGACGCCGCAGAGGCTGACAGACGCCGCAGAGACTGACGGACGCCGCAGAGCCTGGCGGACGCCGCAGAGGCTGACAGACGCCGCAGAGACTGGCGGACGCCGCAGAGACTGACGGACGCCGCAGAGGCTGACAACGCCGCAGAGGCTGACGGACGCCGCAGAGACTGGCGGACGCCGCAGAGGCTGGCGGACGCCGCAGAGGCTGACGGACGCCGCAGAGACTGGCGGACGCCGCAGAGACTGACAGACGCCGCAGAGACTGACGGACGCCGCAGAGACTGGCGGACGCCGCAGAGACTGACAGACGCCGCAGAGACTGGCGGACGCCGCAGAGACTGACGGACGCCGCAGAGACTGGCGGACGCCGCAGAGACTGACGGACGCCGCAGAGGCTGACGGACGCCGCAGAGGCTGACAGACGCCGCAGAGACTGACGGACGCCGCAGAGACTGGCGGACGCCGCAGAGGCTGACGGACGCCGCAGAGACTGACGGACGCCGCAGAGGCTGACAGACGCCGCAGAGACTGGCGGACGCCGCAGAGACTGACGGACGCCGCAGAGACTGGCGGACGCCGCAGTGGCTGACGGACGCCGCAGAGGCTGACAGACGCCGCAGAGGCTGACAGACGCCGCAGAGGCTGACAGACGCCGCAGAGACTGGCGGACGCCGCAGAGGCTGACAGACGCCGCAGAGGCTGACAGACGCCGCAGAGACTGGCGGACGCCGCAGAGACTGACGGACGCCGCAGAGACTGACGGACGCCGCAGAGACTGGCGGACGCCGCAGAGGCTGACAGACGCCGCAGAGACTGGCGGACGCCGCAGAGACTGACGGACGCCGCAGAGACTGGCGGACGCCGCAGAGGCTGACAGACGCCACAGAGACTGTCAGATGCCGCAGAGACTAACAGACGCCACAGATGCTGACGGATGCCGCAGAGACTGTCAGACGCCGCAGAGACTGACAGACGCCACAGATGCTGACAGACGCCGCAGAGACTGGCGGACGCCGCAGAGACTGACGGACGCCGCAGAGACTGGCGGACGCCGCAGAGACTGACGGACGCCGCAGAGGCTGACGGACGCCGCAGAGACTGGCGGACGCCGCAGAGACTGACGGACGCCGCAGAGACTGACGGACGCCGCAGAGACTGACGGACGCCGCAGAGACTGGCGGACGCCGCAGAGACTGACGGACGCCGCAGAGGCTGACGGACGCCGCAGAGACTGGCGGACGCCGCAGAGGCTGACGGACGCCGCAGTGGCTGGCGGACGCCGCAGAGGCTGACAGACGCCGCAGAGGCTGACGGACGCCGCAGAGACTGGCGGACGCCGCAGAGGCTGACAGACGCCACAGAGACTGTCAGATGCCGCAGAGACTAACAGACGCCACAGATGCTGACGGACGCCGCAGAGACTGTCAGACGCCGCAGAGACTGACAGACGCCACAGATGCTGACGGACGCCGCAGAGACTGTCAGACGCCGCAGAGACTGACAGACGCCACAGAGGCTGGCGGACGCCGCAGAGGCTGGCGGACGCCGCAGAGGCTGGCGGACGCCACAGAGGCTGACAGACGCCACAGAGACTGACAGACGCCGCAGAGGCTGACAGACGCCGCAGAGGCTGACGGACGCCGCAGAGGCTCACAGACGCCGCAGAGGCTGGCGGACGCCGCAGAGACTGACGGACGCCGCAGAGACTGGCGGACGCCGCAGAGGCTGACAGACGCCACAGAGACTGTCAGATGCCGCAGAGACTAACAGACGCCACAGATGCTGACGGATGCCGCAGAGACTGTCAGACGCCGCAGAGACTGACAGACGCCACAGATGCTGACAGACGCCGCAGAGACTGGCGGACGCCGCAGAGACTGACGGACGCCGCAGAGACTGGCGGACGCCGCAGAGACTGACGGACGCCGCAGAGGCTGACGGACGCCGCAGAGACTGGCGGACGCCGCAGAGACTGACGGACGCCGCAGAGACTGACGGACGCCGCAGAGACTGACGGACGCCGCAGAGACTGGCGGACGCCGCAGAGACTGACGGACGCCGCAGAGGCTGACGGACGCCGCAGAGACTGGCGGACGCCGCAGAGGCTGACGGACGCCGCAGTGGCTGGCGGACGCCGCAGAGGCTGACAGACGCCGCAGAGGCTGACGGACGCCGCAGAGACTGGCGGACGCCGCAGAGGCTGACAGACGCCACAGAGACTGTCAGATGCCGCAGAGACTAACAGACGCCACAGATGCTGACGGACGCCGCAGAGACTGTCAGACGCCGCAGAGACTGACAGACGCCACAGATGCTGACGGACGCCGCAGAGACTGTCAGACGCCGCAGAGACTGACAGACGCCACAGAGGCTGGCGGACGCCGCAGAGGCTGGCGGACGCCGCAGAGGCTGGCGGACGCCACAGAGGCTGACAGACGCCACAGAGACTGACAGACGCCGCAGAGGCTGACGGACGCCGCAGAGGCTGACGGACGCCGCAGAGGCTCACAGACGCCGCAGAGGCTGGCGGACGCCGCAGAGACTGACGGACGCCGCAGAGACTGGCGGACGCCGCAGAGGCTGGCGGACGCCGCAGAGACTGACGGACGCCGCAGAGACTGGCGGACGCCGCAGAGGCTGACGGACGCCGCAGAGGCTGACGGACGCCGCAGAGACTGGCGGACGCCGCAGAGGCTGGCGGACGCCGCAGAGACTGACGGACGCCGCAGAGACTGACGGACGCCGCAGAGGCTGGCGGACGCCGCAGAGACTGACGGACGCCGCAGAGACTGGCGGACGCCGCAGAGGCTGGCGGACGCCGCAGAGACTGACGGACGCCGCAGAGACTGACGGACGCCGCAGAGGCTGGCGGACGCCGCAGAGACTGACGGACGCCGCAGAGACTGGCGGACGCCGCAGAGGCTGACGGACGCCGCAGAGACTGACGGACGCCGCAGAGACTGGCGGACGCCGCAGAGACTGACGGACGCCGCAGAGACTGGCGGACGCCGCAGAGACTGGCGGACGCCGCAGAGACTGACAGACGCCGCAGAGACTGACGGACGCCGCAGAGGCTGGCGGACGCCGCAGAGACTGACGGACGCCGCAGAGACTGGCGGACGCCACAGATGCTGACGGACGCCGCAGAGGCTGGCGGACGCCGCAGAGACTGGCGGACGCCACAGAGGCTGGCGGACGCCGCAGAGGCTGACAGACGCCGCAGAGGCTGACGGACGCCGCAGAGGCTGACGGACGCCGCAGAGGCTGGCGGACGCCACAGAGGCTGACGGACGCCGCAGAGGCTGACAGACGCCGCAGAGGCTGACAGACGCCACAGATGCTGACGGACGCCACAGAGGCTGACGGACGCCACAGAGGCTGACGGACGCCACAGAGGCTGACGGACGCCACAGAGGCTGACGGACGCCACAGAGGCTGGCGGACGCCGCAGAGACTGGCGGACGCCGCAGAGACTGACAGACGCCACAGAGGCTGGCGGACGCCGCAGAGACTGACGGACGCCGCAGAGACTGACGGACGCCGCAGAGACTGACGGACGCCGCAGAGACTGGCGGACGCCGCAGAGACTGACGGACGCCGCAGAGGCTGACGGACGCCGCAGAGACTGGCGGACGCCGCAGAGGCTGACGGACGCCGCAGTGGCTGGCGGACGCCGCAGAGGCTGACAGACGCCGCAGAGGCTGACGGACGCCGCAGAGACTGGCGGACGCCGCAGAGGCTGACAGACGCCACAGAGACTGTCAGATGCCGCAGAGACTAACAGACGCCACAGATGCTGACGGACGCCGCAGAGGCTGGCGGACGCCACAGAGGCTGACAGACGCCACAGATGCTGACAGACGCCGCAGAGGCTGACAGACGCCACAGAGGCTGGCGGACGCCGCAGAGGCTGACGGACGCCACAGAGGCTGACGGACGCCACAGAGGCTGACGGACGCCACAGAGGCTGACGGACGCCACAGAGGCT
The DNA here is from genome assembly GCF_047496885.1 of Scyliorhinus torazame. Taxonomy (NCBI): domain Eukaryota; kingdom Metazoa; phylum Chordata; class Chondrichthyes; order Carcharhiniformes; family Scyliorhinidae; genus Scyliorhinus; species Scyliorhinus torazame. The sequence continues at coordinate 346,171,998 of NC_092708.1, forward strand.
GGCGGACGCCGCAGAGACTGGCGGACGCCGCAGAGACTGACAGACGCCACAGAGGCTGGCGGACGCCGCAGAGGCTGACGGACGCCGCAGAGACTGACAGACGCCACAGAGGCTGACGGACGCCACAGAGGCTGACGGACGCCACAGAGGCTGGCGGACGCCGCAGAGACTGGCGGACGCCACAGAGACTGACAGACGCCACAGAGGCTGGCGGACGCCGCAGAGACTGACGGACGCCGCAGAGACTGACAGACGCCGCAGAGACTGGCGGACGCCGCAGAGACTGACGGACGCCGCAGAGGCTGGCGGACGCCGCAGAGGCTGGCGGACGCCGCAGAGACTGACAGACGCCGCAGAGACTGGCGGACGCCGCAGAGACTGGCGGACGCCACAGAGACTGACAGACGCCGCAGAGGCTGGCGGACGCCGCAGAGACTGGCGGACGCCGCAGAGGCTGACGGACGCCGCAGAGACTGGCGGACGCCGCAGAGGCTGACGGACGCCGCAGAGACTGGCGGACGCCGCAGAGCCTGGCGGACGCCGCAGAGGCTGTCCGACGCCGCAGAGGCTGGCGGACGCCGCAGAGGCTGGCGGACGCCGCAGAGGCTGGCGGACGCCGCAGAGGCTGTCAGACGCCGCAGAGGCTGGCGGATGCCGCAGAGCCTGGCGGACGCCGCAGAGGCTGTCAGACGCTGCAGAGGCTGACGGACGCCGCAGAGGCTGGCGGACGCCGCAGAGGCTGGCGGACGCCGCAGAGGCTGACAGACGCCGCAGAGACTGACAGACGCCGCAGAGACTGACGGACGCCGCAGAGGCTGGCGGACGCCGCAGAGGCTGACAGACGCCACAGAGGCTGACAGACGCCGCAGAGGCTGACAGACGCCGCAGAGGCTGACAGACGCCGCAGAGGCTGGCGGACGCCGCAGAGACTGACGGACGCCGCTGAGGCTGGCGGATGCCGCAGAGCCTGGCGGACGCCGCAGAGGCTGACGGACGCCGCAGAGGCTGACAGACGCCACAGAGGCTGACAGACGCCGCAGAGACTGGCGGACGCCGCAGAGGCTGACGGACGCCGCAGAGGCTGGCGGACGCCGCAGAGGCTGGCGGACGCCGCAGAGGCTGACGGACGCCGCAGAGACTGGCAGACGCCGCAGAGACTGGCGGACGCCGCAGAGGCTGACGGACGCCGCAGAGACTGACAGACGCCGCTGAGCCTGGCGGACGCCGCAGAGGCTGTCAGACGCCGCAGAGGCTGGCGGACGCCGCAGAGGCTGGCGGACGCCGCAGAGGCTGGCGGACGCCGCAGAGGCTGACAGACGCCGCAGAGACTGGCGGACGCCGCAGAGGCTGACGGACGCCGCAGAGGCTGACAGACGCCACAGAGGCTGACAGACGCCGCAGAGACTGACGGACGCCGCAGAGGCTGACTGACGCCGCAGAGGCTGACGGACGCCGCAGAGACTGGCGGACGCCGCAGAGGCTGACAGACGCCGCAGAGACTGACGGACGCCGCAGAGACTGACGGACGCCGCAGAGACTGACAGACGCCGCAGAGACTGGCGGACGCCGCAGAGACTGACAGACGCCGTAGAGACTGACGGACGCCGCAGAGACTGGCGGACGCCGCAGAGACTGACAGACGCCGCAGAGACTGACGGACGCCGCAGAGACTGGCGGACGCCGCAGAGACTGACAGACGCCGCAGAGACTGGCGGACGCCGCAGAGGCTGACGGACGCCGCAGAGACTGACAGACGCCGCAGAGGCTGACGGACGCCGCAGAGACTGACGGACGCCGCAGAGACTGACAGACGCCGCAGAGACTGACGGACGCCGCAGAGACTGACAGACGCCGCAGAGACTGACAGACGCCGCAGAGACTGACGGACGCCGCAGAGACTGGCGGACGCCGCAGAGACTGACAGACGCCGCAGAGACTGGCGGACGCCGCAGAGACTGACGGACGCCGCAGAGACTGGCGGACGCCGCAGAGACTGACGGACGCCGCAGAGACTGACGGACGCCGCAGAGACTGACGGACGCCGCAGAGGCTGACGGACGCCGCAGAGACTGACGGACGCCGCAGTGGCTGACGGACGCCGCAGAGACTGACGGACGCCGCAGAGGCTGACGGACGCCGCAGAGACTGACGGACGCCGCAGAGACTGGCGGACGCCGCAGAGACTGACGGACGCCGCAGAGACTGACGGACGCCGCAGAGGCTGGCGGACGCCGCAGAGGCTGACGGACGCCGCAGAGGCTGACAGACGCCGCAGAGGCTGACGGACGCCGCAGAGACTGACGGACGCCGCAGAGACTGGCGGACGCCGCAGAGACTGACGGACGCCGCAGAGGCTGACGGACGCCGCAGAGGCTGACAGACGCCGCAGAGACTGACGGACGCCGCAGAGACTGGCGGACGCCGCAGAGGCTGACGGACGCCGCAGAGACTGACTGACGCCGCAGAGGCTGACAGACGCCGCAGAGACTGGCGGACGCCGCAGAGGCTGACAGACGCCGCAGAGACTGGCGGACGCCGCAGAGGCTGACAGACGCCGCAGAGACTGACGGACGCCGCAGAGCCTGGCGGACGCCGCAGAGGCTGACAGACGCCGCAGAGACTGGCGGACGCCGCAGAGACTGACGGACGCCGCAGAGGCTGACAACGCCGCAGAGGCTGACGGACGCCGCAGAGACTGGCGGACGCCGCAGAGGCTGGCGGACGCCGCAGAGGCTGACGGACGCCGCAGAGACTGGCGGACGCCGCAGAGACTGACAGACGCCGCAGAGACTGACGGACGCCGCAGAGACTGGCGGACGCCGCAGAGACTGACAGACGCCGCAGAGACTGGCGGACGCCGCAGAGACTGACGGACGCCGCAGAGACTGGCGGACGCCGCAGAGACTGACGGACGCCGCAGAGGCTGACGGACGCCGCAGAGGCTGACAGACGCCGCAGAGACTGACGGACGCCGCAGAGACTGGCGGACGCCGCAGAGGCTGACGGACGCCGCAGAGACTGACAGACGCCGCAGAGGCTGACAGACGCCGCAGAGACTGGCGGACGCCGCAGAGACTGACGGACGCCGCAGAGGCTGACAGACGCCGCAGAGGCTGACAGACGCCGCAGAGGCTGACAGACGCCGCAGAGACTGGCGGACGCCGCAGAGGCTGACAGACGCCGCAGAGGCTGACAGACGCCGCAGAGACTGGCGGACGCCGCAGAGACTGACGGACGCCGCAGAGACTGACGGACGCCGCAGAGACTGGCGGACGCCGCAGAGGCTGACAGACGCCGCAGAGACTGGCGGACGCCGCAGAGACTGACGGACGCCGCAGAGACTGGCGGACGCCGCAGAGGCTGACAGACGCCACAGAGACTGTCAGATGCCGCAGAGACTAACAGACGCCACAGATGCTGACGGATGCCGCAGAGACTGTCAGACGCCGCAGAGACTGACAGACGCCACAGATGCTGACAGACGCCGCAGAGACTGGCGGACGCCGCAGAGACTGACGGACGCCGCAGAGACTGGCGGACGCCGCAGAGACTGACGGACGCCGCAGAGGCTGACGGACGCCGCAGAGACTGGCGGACGCCGCAGAGACTGACGGACGCCGCAGAGACTGACGGACGCCGCAGAGGCTGGCGGACGCCACAGAGGCTGACAGACGCCACAGATGCTGACAGACGCCGCAGAGGCTGACAGACGCCACAGAGGCTGACGGACGCCACAGAGGCTGACGGACGCCACAGAGGCTGACGGACGCCACAGAGGCTGACGGACGCCACAGAGGCTGACGGACGCCACAGAGGCTGGCGGACGCCGCAGAGACTGGCGGACGCCGCAGAGACTGACAGACGCCACAGAGGCTGGCGGACGCCGCAGAGACTGACAGACGCCGCAGAGACTGGCGGACGCCGCAGAGACTGACGGACGCCGCAGAGGCTGGCGGACGCCGCAGAGGCTGGCGGACGCCGCAGAGACTGACAGACGCCGCAGAGACTGGCGGACGCCGCAGAGACTGGCGGACGCCACAGAGACTGACAGACGCCGCAGAGGCTGGCGGACGCCGCAGAGACTGGCGGACGCCGCAGAGGCTGACGGACGCCGCAGAGACTGGCGGACGCCGCAGAGGCTGACGGACGCCGCAGAGACTGGCGGACGCCGCAGAGCCTGGCGGACGCCGCAGAGGCTGTCCGACGCCGCAGAGGCTGGCGGACGCCGCAGAGGCTGGCGGACGCCGCAGAGGCTGGCGGACGCCGCAGAGGCTGTCAGACGCCGCAGAGGCTGGCGGATGCCGCAGAGCCTGGCGGACGCCGCAGAGGCTGTCAGACGCTGCAGAGGCTGACGGACGCCGCAGAGGCTGGCGGACGCCGCAGAGGCTGGCGGACGCCGCAGAGGCTGACAGACGCCGCAGAGACTGACAGACGCCGCAGAGACTGACGGACGCCGCAGAGGCTGGCGGACGCCGCAGAGGCTGACAGACGCCACAGAGGCTGACAGACGCCGCAGAGGCTGACAGACGCCGCAGAGGCTGACAGACGCCGCAGAGGCTGGCGGACGCCGCAGAGACTGACGGACGCCGCTGAGGCTGGCGGATGCCGCAGAGCCTGGCGGACGCCGCAGAGGCTGACGGACGCCGCAGAGCCTGGCGGACGCCGCAGAGACTGGCGGACGCCGCAGAGGCTGACAGACGCCACAGAGGCTGACAGACGCCGCAGAGACTGGCGGACGCCGCAGAGGCTGACGGACGCCGCAGAGGCTGGCGGACGCCGCAGAGGCTGGCGGACGCCGCAGAGGCTGACGGACGCCGCAGAGACTGGCAGACGCCGCAGAGACTGGCGGACGCCGCAGAGGCTGACGGACGCCGCAGAGACTGACAGACGCCGCTGAGCCTGGCGGACGCCGCAGAGGCTGTCAGACGCCGCAGAGGCTGACGGACGCCGCAGAGGCTGGCGGACGCCGCAGAGGCTGGCGGACGCCGCAGAGGCTGACAGACGCCGCAGAGACTGGCGGACGCCGCAGAGGCTGACGGACGCCGCAGAGGCTGACAGACGCCACAGAGGCTGACAGACGCCGCAGAGACTGACGGACGCCGCAGAGGCTGACTGACGCCGCAGAGGCTGACGGACGCCGCAGAGACTGGCGGACGCCGCAGAGGCTGACAGACGCCGCAGAGACTGACGGACGCCGCAGAGACTGACGGACGCCGCAGAGACTGACAGACGCCGCAGAGACTGGCGGACGCCGCAGAGACTGACAGACGCCGTAGAGACTGACGGACGCCGCAGAGACTGGCGGACGCCGCAGAGACTGACGGACGCCGCAGAGACTGACGGACGCCGCAGAGACTGGCGGACGCCGCAGAGACTGACAGACGCCGCAGAGACTGGCGGACGCCGCAGAGGCTGACAGACGCCGCAGAGGCTGACAGACGCCGCAGAGACTGGCGGACGCCGCAGAGACTGACGGACGCCGCAGAGACTGACGGACGCCGCAGAGACTGGCGGACGCCGCAGAGGCTGACAGACGCCGCAGAGACTGGCGGACGCCGCAGAGACTGACGGACGCCGCAGAGACTGGCGGACGCCGCAGAGGCTGACAGACGCCACAGAGACTGTCAGATGCCGCAGAGACTAACAGACGCCACAGATGCTGACGGATGCCGCAGAGACTGTCAGACGCCGCAGAGACTGACAGACGCCACAGATGCTGACAGACGCCGCAGAGACTGGCGGACGCCGCAGAGACTGACGGACGCCGCAGAGACTGGCGGACGCCGCAGAGACTGACGGACGCCGCAGAGGCTGACGGACGCCGCAGAGACTGGCGGACGCCGCAGAGACTGACGGACGCCGCAGAGACTGACGGACGCCGCAGAGACTGACGGACGCCGCAGAGACTGGCGGACGCCGCAGAGACTGACGGACGCCGCAGAGGCTGACGGACGCCGCAGAGACTGGCGGACGCCGCAGAGGCTGACGGACGCCGCAGTGGCTGGCGGACGCCGCAGAGGCTGACAGACGCCGCAGAGGCTGACGGACGCCGCAGAGACTGGCGGACGCCGCAGAGGCTGACAGACGCCACAGAGACTGTCAGATGCCGCAGAGACTAACAGACGCCACAGATGCTGACGGACGCCGCAGAGACTGTCAGACGCCGCAGAGACTGACAGACGCCACAGATGCTGACGGACGCCGCAGAGACTGTCAGACGCCGCAGAGACTGACAGACGCCACAGAGGCTGGCGGACGCCGCAGAGGCTGGCGGACGCCGCAGAGGCTGGCGGACGCCACAGAGGCTGACAGACGCCACAGAGACTGACAGACGCCGCAGAGGCTGACAGACGCCGCAGAGGCTGACGGACGCCGCAGAGGCTCACAGACGCCGCAGAGGCTGGCGGACGCCGCAGAGACTGACGGACGCCGCAGAGACTGGCGGACGCCGCAGAGGCTGACAGACGCCACAGAGACTGTCAGATGCCGCAGAGACTAACAGACGCCACAGATGCTGACGGATGCCGCAGAGACTGTCAGACGCCGCAGAGACTGACAGACGCCACAGATGCTGACAGACGCCGCAGAGACTGGCGGACGCCGCAGAGACTGACGGACGCCGCAGAGACTGGCGGACGCCGCAGAGACTGACGGACGCCGCAGAGGCTGACGGACGCCGCAGAGACTGGCGGACGCCGCAGAGACTGACGGACGCCGCAGAGACTGACGGACGCCGCAGAGACTGACGGACGCCGCAGAGACTGGCGGACGCCGCAGAGCCTGGCGGACGCCGCAGAGGCTGACAGACGCCGCAGAGACTGGCGGACGCCGCAGAGACTGGCGGACGCCGCAGAGGCTGACGGACGCCGCAGTGGCTGGCGGACGCCGCAGAGGCTGACAGACGCCGCAGAGGCTGACGGACGCCGCAGAGACTGGCGGACGCCGCAGAGGCTGACAGACGCCACAGAGACTGTCAGATGCCGCAGAGACTAACAGACGCCACAGATGCTGACGGACGCCGCAGAGACTGTCAGACGCCGCAGAGACTGACAGACGCCACAGATGCTGACGGACGCCGCAGAGACTGTCAGACGCCGCAGAGACTGACAGACGCCACAGAGGCTGGCGGACGCCGCAGAGGCTGGCGGACGCCGCAGAGGCTGGCGGACGCCACAGAGGCTGACAGACGCCACAGAGACTGACAGACGCCGCAGAGGCTGACAGACGCCGCAGAGGCTGACGGACGCCGCAGAGGCTCACAGACGCCGCAGAGGCTGGCGGACGCCGCAGAGACTGACGGACGCCGCAGAGACTGGCGGACGCCGCAGAGGCTGGCGGACGCCGCAGAGACTGACGGACGCCGCAGAGACTGGCGGACGCCGCAGAGGCTGACGGACGCCGCAGAGACTGACGGACGCCGCAGAGGCTGGCGGACGCCGCAGAGACTGACGGACGCCGCAGAGACTGGCGGACGCCGCAGAGGCTGGCGGACGCCGCAGAGACTGACGGACGCCGCAGAGACTGACGGACGCCGCAGAGGCTGGCGGACGCCGCAGAGACTGACGGACGCCGCAGAGACTGGCGGACGCCGCAGAGGCTGACAGACGCCGCAGAGACTGACGGACGCCGCAGAGACTGGCGGACGCCGCAGAGACTGACGGACGCCGCAGAGACTGGCGGACGCCGCAGAGACTGGCGGACGCCGCAGAGACTGACAGACGCCGCAGAGACTGACGGACGCCGCAGAGGCTGGCGGACGCCGCAGAGACTGACGGACGCCGCAGAGACTGGCGGACGCCACAGATGCTGACGGACGCCGCAGAGGCTGGCGGACGCCGCAGAGACTGGCGGACGCCACAGAGGCTGGCGGAAGCCGCAGAGGCTGACAGACGCCGCAGAGGCTGACGGACGCCGCAGAGGCTGACGGACGCCGCAGAGGCTGGCGGACGCCACAGAGGCTGACGGACGCCGCAGAGGCTGACAGACGCCGCAGAGGCTGACAGACGCCACAGATGCTGACGGACGCCACAGAGGCTGACGGACGCCACAGAGGCTGACGGACGCCACAGAGGCTGACGGACGCCACAGAGGCTGACGGACGCCACAGAGGCTGGCGGACGCCGCAGAGACTGGCGGACGCCGCAGAGACTGACAGACGCCACAGAGGCTGGCGGACGCCGCAGAGACTGACGGACGCCGCAGAGACTGACGGACGCCGCAGAGACTGACGGACGCCGCAGAGACTGGCGGACGCCGCAGAGACTGACGGACGCCGCAGAGGCTGACGGACGCCGCAGAGGCTGGCGGACGCCGCAGAGGCTGACGGACGCCGCAGTGGCTGGCGGACGCCGCAGAGGCTGACAGACGCCGCAGAGGCTGACGGACGCCGCAGAGACTGGCGGACGCCGCAGAGGCTGACAGACGCCACAGAGACTGTCAGATGCCGCAGAGACTAACAGACGCCACAGATGCTGACGGACGCCGCAGAGGCTGGCGGACGCCACAGAGGCTGACAGACGCCACAGATGCTGACAGACGCCGCAGAGGCTGACAGACGCCACAGAGGCTGACGGACGCCACAGAGGCTGACGGACGCCACAGAGGCTGACGGACGCCACAGAGGCTGACGGACGCCACAGAGGCTGACGGACGCCACAGAGGCTGGCGGACGCCGCAGAGACTGGCGGACGCCGCAGAGACTGACAGACGCCACAGAGGCTGGCGGACGCCGCAGAGACTGACAGACGCCGCAGAGACTGGCGGACGCCGCAGAGACTGACGGACGCCGCAGAGGCTGGCGGACGCCGCAGAGGCTGGCGGACGCCGCAGAGACTGACAGACGCCGCAGAGACTGGCGGACGCCGCAGAGACTGGCGGACGCCACAGAGACTGGCGGACGCCGCAGAGACTGACGGACGCCACAGAGACTGACAGACGCCGCAGAGGCTGGCGGACGCCGCAGAGACTGACGGACGCCACAGAGACTGACAGACGCCGCAGAGGCTGGCGGACGCCGCAGAGGGTGACAGACGCCGCAGAGCCGGACGGACGCCGCAGAGGCTGACGGACGCCGCAGAGGCTGACAGACGCCACAGAGGCTGACAGACGCCACAGAGGCTGACAGACGCCGCAGAGGCTGACAGACGCCGCAGAGGCTGACAGACGCCGCAGAGGCTGACAGACGCCTCAGAGGCTGACAGACGCCGCAGAGGCTGACAGACGCCGCAGAGGCTGACGGACGCCGCAGAGACTGACGGACGCCACAGAGACTGACGGACGCCGCAGAGGCTGACAGACGCCACAGAGGCTGGCGGACGCCACAGAGGCTGGCGGACGCCACAGAGGCTGACAGACACCACAGAGGCTGACGGACGCCACAGAGACTGACGGACGCCACAGAGGCTGACAGACGCCACAGAGACTGACAGACGCCGCAGAGGCTGACAGACGCCGCAGAGACTGACGGACGCCGCAGAGACTGACGGACGCCACAGAGGCTGGCGGACGCCGCAGAGGCTGACAGACGCCGCAGAGGCTGACGGACGCCGCAGAGACTGACGGACGCCGCAGAGGCTGACGGACGCCGCAGAGACTGACGGACGCCGCAGAGGCTGACAGACGCCACAGAGGCTGACAGACGCCACAGAGGCTGACAGACGCCGCAGAGGCTGACAGACGCCACAGAGGCTGACAGACGCCGCAGAGGCTGACAGACGCCGCAGAGGCTGGCGGACGCCGCAGAGGCTGACAGACGCCGCAGAGGCTGACGGACGCCGCAGAGGCTGACGGACGCCGCAGAGACTGACGGACGCCACAGAGGCTGACAGACGCCACAGATGCTGACAGACGCCGCAGAGGCTGACAGACGCCACAGAGGCTGACGGACGCCACAGAAGCTGACGGACGCCACAGAGGCTGACGGACGCCACAGAGGCTGACGGACGCCACAGAGGCTGACGGACGCCACAGAGGCTGGCGGACGCCGCAGAGACTGGCAGACGCCGCAGAGACTGGCGGACGCCGCAGAGACTGACGGACGCCGCAGAGGCTGGCGGACGCCGCAGAGGCTGGCGGACGCCGCAGAGACTGACAGACGCCGCAGAGGCTGGCGGACGCCGCAGAGACTGACTGACGCCGCAGTGGCTGACGGACGCCGCAGAGACTGGCGGACGCCGCAGAGGCTGACGGACGCCGCAGAGGCTGGCGGACGCCGCAGAGGCTGGCGGACGCCGCAGAGACTGACAGACGCCGCAGAGACTGGCGGACGCCGCAGAGACTGGCGGACGCCACAGAGACTGGCGGACGCCGCAGAGACTGACGGACGCCACAGAGACTGACAGACGCCGCAGAGGCTGGCGGACGCCGCAGAGACTGACGGACGCCACAGAGACTGACAGACGCCGCAGAGGCTGGCGGACGCCGCAGAGGGTGACAGACGCCGCAGAGCCGGACGGACGCCGCAGAGGCTGACGGACGCCGCAGAGGCTGACAGACGCCACAGAGGCTGACAGACGCCACAGAGGCTGACAGACGCCGCAGAGGCTGACAGACGCCGCAGAGGCTGACAGACGCCGCAGAGGCTGACAGACGCCTCAGAGGCTGACAGACGCCGCAGAGGCTGACAGACGCCGCAGAGGCTGACGGACGCCGCAGAGACTGACGGACGCCACAGAGACTGACGGACGCCGCAGAGGCTGACAGACGCCACAGAGGCTGGCGGACGCCACAGAGGCTGGCGGACGCCACAGAGGCTGACAGACACCACAGAGGCTGACGGACGCCACAGAGACTGACGGACGCCACAGAGGCTGACAGACGCCACAGAGACTGACAGACGCCGCAGAGGCTGACAGACGCCGCAGAGACTGACGGACGCCGCAGAGACTGACGGACGCCACAGAGGCTGGCGGACGCCGCAGAGGCTGACAGACGCCGCAGAGGCTGACGGACGCCGCAGAGACTGACGGACGCCGCAGAGGCTGACGGACGCCGCAGAGGCTGACGGACGCCGCAGAGACTGACGGACGCCGCAGAGGCTGACAGACGCCACAGAGGCTGACAGACGCCACAGAGGCTGACAGACGCCGCAGAGGCTGACGGACGCCACAGAGGCTGACAGACGCCGCAGAGGCTGACAGACGCCGCAGAGGCTGGCGGACGCCGCAGAGGCTGACAGACGCCGCAGAGGCTGACGGACGCCGCAGAGGCTGACGGACGCCGCAGAGACTGACGGACGCCGCAGAGGCTGACAGACGCCACAGAGGCTGACAGACGCCACAGAGGCTGGCGGACGCCACAGAGGCTGGCGGACGCCACAGAGGCTGACAGACACCACAGAGGCTGACGGACGCCACAGAGACTGACGGACGCCACAGAGGCTGACAGACGCCACAGAGACTGACAGACGCCGCAGAGGCTGACAGACGCCGCAGAGACTGACGGACGCCGCAGAGACTGACGGACGCCACAGAGGCTGGCGGACGCCGCAGAGGCTGACAGACGCCGCAGAGGCTGACGGACGCCGCAGAGACTGACGGACGCCGCAGAGGCTGACGGACGCCGCAGAGGCTGACGGACGCCGCAGAGACTGACGGACGCCGCAGAGGCTGACAGACGCCACAGAGGCTGACAGACGCCACAGAGGCTGACAGACGCCGCAGAGGCTGACAGACGCCACAGAGGCTGACAGACGCCGCAGAGGCTGACAGACGCCGCAGAGGCTGGCGGACGCCGCAGAGGCTGACAGACGCCGCAGAGGCTGACGGACGCCGCAGAGGCTGACGGACGCCGCAGAGACTGACGGACGCCGCAGAGGCTGACAGACGCCACAGAGGCTGACAGACGCCACAGAGGCTGACAGACGCCGCAGAGGCTGACAGACGCCACAGAGGCTGACAGACGCCGCAGAGGCTGACAGACGCCGCAGAGGCTGGCGGACGCCGCAGAGGCTGAAAGACGCCGCAGAGACTGACGGACGCCGCAGAGACTGACGGACGCCGCAGAGGCTGGCGGACGCCGCAGAGACTGACGGACGCCGCAGAGACTGACGGACGCCGCAGAGACTGGCGGACGCCGCAGAGACTGACGGACGCCGCAGAGACTGGCGGACGCCGCAGAGACTGACAGACGCCGCAGAGACTGACGGACGCCGCAGAGACTGACGGACGCCGCAGAGACTGACGGACGCCGCAGAGACTGACGGACGCCGCAGAGACTGACGGACGCCGCAGAGACTGACGGACGCCGCAGAGACTGGCGGACGCCGCAGAGACTGACAGACGCCGCAGAGGCTGGCGGACGCCGCAGAGACTGACGGACGCCGCAGAGACTGACGGACGCCGCAGAGACTGGCGGACGCCGCAGAGACTGGCGGACGCCGCAGAGGCTGGGGGACGCCGCAGAGACTGGCGGACGCCGCAGTGGCTGGCGGACGCCGCAGTGGCTGACGGACGCCGCAGAGACTGGCGGACGCCGCAGAGACTGGCGGACGCCGCAGAGACTGGCGGACGCCGCAGAGACTGGCGGACGCCGCAGAGACTGGCGGCGCCGCAGTGGCTGACGGACGCCGCAGTGGCTGACGGACGCCGCAGAGACTGGCGGACGCCGCAGAGACTGGCGGACGCCGCAGAGGCTGACGGACGCCGCAGAGGCTGACGGACGCAGCAGAGACTGACAGACGCCGCAGAGGCTGATGGACGCCGCAGAGACTGACAGACGCCGCAGTGGCTGACGGACGCCGCAGAGACTGACAGACGCCGCAGTGGCTGACGGACGCCGCAGAGACTGGCGGATGCCGCAGAGGCTGACGGACGCCGCAGAGACTGACGGACGCCGCACAGACTGGCGGACGCCGCAGAGGCTGATGGACGCCGCAGAGACTGGCGGACGCCGCAGAGACTGACGGACGCCGCAGAGACTGACGGACGCCGCAGAGGCTGACAGACGCCGCAGAGGCTGACGGACGCCGCAGAGGCTGACGGACGCCGCAGTGGCTGACGGACGCCGCAGAGACTGACGGACGCCACAGAGACTGACGGACGCCGCAGAGGCTGACAGACGCCGCAGAGGCTGACGGACGCCGCAGAGGCTGACGGACGCCGCAGTGGCTGACGGACGCCGCAGAGACTGGCGGACGCCGCAGAGGCTGGCGGACGCCGCAGAGGCTGACGGACGCCGCAGAGGCTGACGGACGCCGCAGAGGCTGACGGACGCCGCAGAGGCTGACGGACGCCGCAGAGACTGGCGGACGCCGCAGTGGCTGACGGACGCCGCAGAGACTGGCGGACGCCGCAGAGGCTGACGGACGCCGCAGAGACTGACGGACGCCGCAGAGGCTGACGGACGCCGCAGAGGCTGGCGGACGCCGCAGAGGCTGACGGACGCCGCAGAGGCTGACGGACGCCGCAGAGGCTGACGGACGCCGCAGAGTCTGACGGACGCCGCAGAGGCTGGCGGACGCCGCAGAGGCTGGCGGACGCCGCAGAGGCTGACGGACGCCGCAGAGGCTGACGGACGCCGCAGAGGCTGACGGACGCCGCAGTGACTGACGGACGCCGCAGAGGCTGACGGACGCCGCAGAGACTGGCGGACGCCGCAGTGGCTGACAGACGCCGCAGTGGCTGACGGACGCCGCAGAGACTGGCGGATGCCGCAGAGGCTGACGGACGCCGCAGAGACTGACGGACGCCGCACAGACTGGCGGACGCCGCAGAGGCTGATGGACGCCGCAGAGACTGGCGGACGCCGCAGAGACTGACGGACGCCGCAGAGACTGACGGACGCCGCAGAGGCTGACAGACGCCGCAGAGGCTGACGGACGCCGCAGAGGCTGACGGACGCCGCAGTGGCTGACGGACGCCGCAGAGACTGGCGGACGCCGCAGTGGCTGACGGACGCCGCAGAGACTGGCGGACGCCGCAGAGGCTGGCGGACGCCGCAGAGGCTGACGGACGCCGCAGAGGCTGACGGACGCCGCAGTGACTGACGGACGCCGCAGAGGCTGACGGACGCCGCAGAGACTGGCGGACGCCGCAGTGGCTGACAGACGCCGCAGTGGCTGACGGACGCCGCAGAGACTGGCGGATGCCGCAGAGGCTGACGGACGCCGCAGAGACTGACGGACGCCGCACAGACTGGCGGACGCCGCAGAGGCTGATGGACGCCGCAGAGACTGGCGGACGCCGCAGAGACTGACGGACGCCGCAGAGACTGACGGACGCCGCAGAGGCTGACAGACGCCGCAGAGGCTGACGGACGCCGCAGAGGCTGACGGACGCCGCAGTGGCTGACGGACGCCGCAGAGACTGGCGGACGCCGCAGTGGCTGACGGACGCCGCAGAGACTGGCGGACGCCGCAGAGGCTGGCGGACGCCGCAGAGGCTGACGGACGCCGCAGAGGCTGACGGACGCCGCAGAGGCTGACGGACGCCGCAGAGACTGGCGGACGCCGCAGTGGCTGACGGACGCCGCAGAGACTGGCGGACGCCGCAGAGGCTGACGGACGCCGCAGAGACTGACGGACGCCGCAGAGGCTGACGGACGCCGCAGAGGCTGGCGGACGCCGCAGAGGCTGCCGGACGCCGCAGAGGCTGACGGACGCCGCAGAGGCTGACGGACGCCGCAGAGGCTGACGGACGCCGCAGAGTCTGACGGACGCCGCAGAGGCTGGCGGACGCCGCAGAGGCTGGCGGACGCCGCAGAGGCTGACGGACGCCGCAGAGGCTGACGGACGCCGCAGTGGCTGACGGACGCCGCAGAGACTGGCGGACGCCGCAGAGGCTGGCGGACGCCGCAGAGGCTGACGGACGCCGCAGAGGCTGACGGACGCCGCAGAGGCTGACGGACGCCGCAGAGGCTGACGGACGCCGCAGAGACTGGCGGACGCCGCAGTGGCTGACGGACGCCGCAGAGACTGGCGGACGCCGCAGAGGCTGGCGGACGCCGCAGAGGCTGACGGACGCCGCAGAGACTGACGGACGCCGCAGAGACTGGCGGACGCCGCAGAGGCTGGCGGACGCCGCAGAGGCTGACGGACGCCGCAGAGGCTGACGGACGCCGCAGAGGCTGACGGACGCCGCAGAGGCTGACGGACGCCGCAGAGACTGGCGGACGCCGCAGTGGCTGACGGACGCCGCAGAGACTGGCGGACGCCGCAGAGGCTGGCGGACGCCGCAGAGGCTGACGGACGCCGCAGAGACTGACGGACGCCGCAGAGGCTGACGGACGCCGCAGAGGCGGGCGGACGCCGCAGAGGCTGACGGACGCCGCAGAGGCTGACGGACGCCGCAGAGGCTGACGGACGCCGCAGAGGCTGACGGACGCCGCAGAGTCTGACGGACGCCGCAGAGGCTGGCGGACGCAGCAGAGGCTGACGGACGCCGCAGAGGCTGACGGACGCCGCAGAGTCTGACGGACGCCGCAGAGGCTGACGGACGCCGCAGAGGCTGACGGACGCCGCAGAGTCTGACAGACGCCGCAGAGGCTGGCGGACGCCGCAGAGGCTGACGGACGCCGCAGAGGCTGACGGACGCCGCAGAGGCTGACGGACGCCGCAGTGACTGACGGACGCCGCAGAGACTGGCGGACGCCGCAGTGGCTGACGGACGCCGCAGAGACTGGCGGACGCCGCAGAGGCTGGCGGACGCCGCAGAGGCTGACGGACGCCGCAGAGACTGGCGGACGCCGCAGAGGCTGACGGACGCAGCAGAGACTGACAGACGCCGCAGAGGCTGATGGACGCCGCAGTGGCTGACGGACGCCGCAGAGACTGACGGACGCCGCACAGACTGGCGGACGCCGCAGAGACTGACGGACGCCGCAGAGACTGACGGACGCCGCAGAGGCTGACGGATGCCGCAGAGGCTGACAGACGCCGCAGAGACTGGCGGACGCCGCAGTGGCTGACGGACGCCGCAGAGGCTGACAGACGCCGCACAGACTGGCGGACGCCGCAGAGGCTGGCGGACGCCGCAGAGGCTGACAGACGCCGCAGAGACTGGCGGACGCCGCAGTGGCTGGCGGACGCCGCAGAGACTGGCGGACGCCGCAGAGACTGGCGGACGCCGCAGAGACTGGCGGACGCCGCAGAGGCTGGCGGACGCCGCAGAGGCTGACGGACGCCGCAGAGACTGACGGACGCCGCAGAGGCTGGCGGACGCCGCATAGGCTGGCGGACGCCGCAGAGGCTCGCGGACGCCGCAGAGGCTGGTGGACGCCGCAGAGACTGACAGACGCCGCAGAGGCAGGCGGACGCCGCAGAGACTGACAGACGCCGCAGAGACTGGCGGATGCCGCAGAGGCTGACGGACGCCGCAGAGACTGGCGGACGCCGCAGAGACTGATGGACGCCGCACAGACTGGCGGACGCCGCAGAGGCTGACGGACGCCGCAGAGACTGGCGGACGCCGCAGAGACTGACGGACGCCGCAGAGACTGACGGACGCCGCAGAGGCTGACGGATGCCGCAGAGGCTGACAGACGCCGCAGAGACTGGCGGACGCCGCAGTGGCTGACGGACGCCGCAGAGGCTGACAGACGCCGCACAGACTGGCGGACGCCGCAGAGACTGGCGGACGCCGCAGAGGTTGGCGGACGCCGCAGAGGCTGACAGACGCCGCAGAGACTGGCGGACGCCGCAGAGGCTGACAGACGCCGCAGAGACTGGCGGACGCCGCAGTGGCTGATGGACGCCGCAGAGACTGGCGGACGCCGCAGAGACTGGCGGACGCCGCAGAGACTGGCGGACGCCGCAGAGGCTGGCGGACGCCGCAGAGACTGGCGGACGCCGCAGTGGCTGATGGACGCCGCAGAGACTGGCGGACGCCGCAGAGACTGGCGGACGCCGCAGAGACTGACGGACGCCGCAGAGGCTGACGGACGCCGCAGAGGCTCGCGGACGCCGCAGAGGCTGACGGACGCCGCAGAGGCTGACGGACGCCGCAGAGACTGGCGGACGCCGCAGAGGCTGACGGACGCCGCAGAGGCTGACGGACGCCGCAGAAGCTGGCGGACGCCGCAGAGACTGGCGGACGCCGCATAGGCTGGCGGACGCCGCAGAGGCTCGCGGACGCCGCAGAGGCTGGTGGACGCCGCAGAGACTGACAGACGCCGCAGAGGCTGACAGACGCCGCAGAGGCTGACGGACGCCGCAGAGACTGACAGACGCCGCAGAGGCTGACGGACGCCGCAGAGGCTGACTGACGCCGCAGAGACTGACGGACGCCGCAGAGGCTGACGGACGCCGCAGAGGCTGGCGGACGCCGCAGAGGCTGACGGACGCAGCAGAGGCTGACAGACGCCACAGAGGCTGACGGACGCCACAGAGACTGACGGACGCCGCAGAGACTGACGGACGCCACAGAGGCTGACGGACACCGCAGAGGCTGACAGACGCCACAGAGGCTGACGGACGCCACAGAGACTGACGGACGCCGCAGAGACTGACAGACGCCACAGAGGCTGACGGACGCCACAGAGACTGACGGACGCCACAGAGGCTGACTGACGCCACAGAGACTGACAGACGCCGCAGAGGCTGACAGACGCCGCAGAGACTGACGGACGCCGCAGAGATTGACGGACGCCACAGAGGCTGGCGGACGCCGCAGAGGCTGACAGACGCCGCAGAGGCTGACGGACGCCGCAGAGACTGACGGACGCCGCAGAGGCTGACGGACGCCGCAGAGGCTGACGGACGCCGCAGAGGCTGACGGACGCCGCAGAGACTGACGGACGCCGCAGAGGCTGACAGACGCCGCAGAGGCTGACAGACGCCACAGAGGCTGACAGACGCCGCAGAGGCTGACAGACGCCACAGAGGCTGACAGACGCCGCAGAGGCTGACAGACGCCGCAGAGGCTGGCGGACGCCGCAGAGGCTGACAGACGCCGCAGAGGCTGACCGACGCCGCAGAGGCTGACGGACGCCGCAGAGACTGACGGACGCCGCAGAGGCTGACAGACGCCACAGAGGCTGACAGACGCCACAGAGGCTGACAGACGCCGCAGAGGCTGACAGACGCCACAGAGGCTGACAGACGCCGCAGAGGCTGACAGACGCCGCAGAGGCTGGCGGACGCCGCAGAGGCTGAAAGACGCCGCAGAGACTGACGGACGCCGCAGAGACTGACGGACGCCGCAGAGGCTGGCGGACGCCGCAGAGACTGACGGACGCCGCAGAGACTGACGGACGCCGCAGAGACTGGCGGACGCCGCAGAGACTGACGGACGCCGCAGAGACTGGCGGACGCCGCAGAGACTGACAGACGCCGCAGAGACTGACGGACGCCGCAGAGACTGACGGACGCCGCAGAGACTGACGGACGCCGCAGAGACTGACGGACGCCGCAGAGACTGACGGACGCCGCAGAGACTGACGGACGCCGCAGAGACTGGCGGACGCCGCAGAGACTGACAGACGCCGCAGAGGCTGGCGGACGCCGCAGAGACTGACGGACGCCGCAGTGGCTGACGGACGCCGCAGAGACTGGCGGACGCCGCAGAGGCTGACGGACGCAGCAGAGGCTGACAGACGCCACAGAGGCTGACGGACGCCACAGAGACTGACGGACGCCGCAGAGACTGACGGACGCCACAGAGGCTGACGGACACCGCAGAGGCTGACAGACGCCACAGAGGCTGACGGACGCCACAGAGACTGACGGACGCCGCAGAGACTGACAGACGCCACAGAGGCTGACGGACGCCACAGAGACTGACGGACGCCACAGAGGCTGACTGACGCCACAGAGACTGACAGACGCCGCAGAGGCTGACAGACGCCGCAGAGACTGACGGACGCCGCAGAGACTGACGGACGCCACAGAGGCTGGCGGACGCCGCAGAGGCTGACAGACGCCGCAGAGGCTGACGGACGCCGCAGAGACTGACGGACGCCGCAGAGGCTGACGGACGCCACAGAGGCTGGCGGACGCCGCAGAGGCTGACAGACGCCGCAGAGGCTGACGGACGCCGCAGAGACTGACGGACGCCGCAGAGGCTGACGGACGCCGCAGAGACTGACAGACGCCGCAGAGGCTGACAGACGCCGCAGAGACTGACGGACGCCGCAGAGACTGACGGACGCCACAGAGGCTGGCGGACGCCGCAGAGGCTGACAGACGCCGCAGAGGCTGACAGACGCCGCAGAGACTGACGGACGCCGCAGAGGCTGACGGACGCCGCAGAGGCTGACAGACGCCGCAGAGGCTGACAGACGCCGCAGAGGCTGACGGACGCCGCAGAGGCTGACGGACGCCGCAGAGACTGACGGACGCCGCAGAGGCTGACAGACGCCGCAGAGACTGACGCCGCAGAGGCTGACGGACGCCGCAGAGGCTGACAGACGCCGCAGAGGCTGACGGACGCCGCAGAGGCTGACAGACGCCGCAGAGACTGACGGACGCCGCAGAGACTGACGGACGCCTCAGAGGCTGGCGGACGCCGCAGAGGCTGACGGACGCCGCAGAGGCTGGCGGACGCCACAGAGACTGACGGACGCCGCAGAGGCTGACGGACGCCACAGAGGCTGACAGACGCCACAGAGGCTGACAGACGCCACAGAGGCTGACAGACGCCACAGAGGCTGACAGACGCCACAGTGGCTGACGGACGCCGCAGAGGCTGACAGACGCCACAGAGGCTGACAGACGCCGCAGAGGCTGACAGACGCCACAGAGGCTGACAGACGCCGCAGAGGCTGACAGACGCCGCAGAGGCTGACAGACGCCACAGAGGCTGACAGACGCCGCAGAGGCTGACAGACGCCGCAGAGGCTGGCGGACGCCGCAGAGGCTGACAGACGCCGCAGAGGCTGACAGACGCCGCAGAGGCTGACAGACGCCACAGAGGCTGACGGACGCCGCAGAGGCTGGGGGACGCCGCAGTGGCTGACGGACGCTGCAGAGACTGGCGGACGCCGCAGAGACTGGCGGACGCCGCAGAGACTGGCGGACGCCGCAGTGGCTGGCGGACGCCGCAGTGGCTGACGGACGCTGCAGAGACTGGCGGACGCCGCAGAGACTGGCGGACGCCGCAGAGACTGGCGGACGCCGCAGAGACTGGCGGACGCCGCAGTGGCTGACGGACGCTGCAGAGACTGGCGGACGCCGCAGAGACTGGCGGACGCCGCAGAGACTGACGGACGCCGCAGAGACTGACAGACGCCGCAGAGACTGGCGGACGCCGCAGAGACTGGCGGACGCCGCAGTGGCTGACGGACGCTGCAGAGACTGGCGGACGCCGCAGAGGCTGACGGACGCTGCAGAGACTGGCGGACGCCGCAGAGACTGGCGGACGCCGCAGTGGCTGGCGGACGCCGCAGTGGCTGACGGACGCTGCAGAGACTGGCGGACGCCGCAGAGACTGGCGGACGCCGCAGAGACTGGCGGACGCCGCAGAGACTGGCGGACGCCGCAGTGGCTTACGGACGCCGCAGTGGCTGACGGACGCCGCAGAGACTGGCGGACGCCGCAGAGACTGGCGGACGCCGCAGAGACTGGCGGACGCCGCAGAGGCTGACGGACGCCGCAGAGACTGGCGGACGCCGCAGAGACTGGCGGACGCCGCAGTGGCTGACGGACGCCGCAGTGGCTGACGGACGCCGCAGAGGCTGGCGGACGCCGCAGTGGCTGACGGACGCCGCAGTGGCTGGCGGACGCCGCAGAGACTGGCGGACGCCGCAGAGACTGGCGGACGCCGCAGAGGCTGATGGACGCCGCAGTGGCTGACGGACGCCGCAGAGACTGGCGGACGCCGCAGTGGCTGACGGACGCCGCAGTGGCTGGCGGACGCCGCAGAGACTGGCGGACGCCGCAGAGACTGACGGACGCCGCAGTGGCTGGCGGACGCCGCAGAGACTGGCGGACGCCGCAGAGACTGACGGACGCCGCAGTGGCTGGCGGACGCCGCAGAGACTGGCGGACGCCGCAGTGGCTGACGGACGCCGCAGTGGCTGGCGGACGCCGCAGAGACTGGCGGACGCCGCAGTGGCTGACGGACGCCGCAGAGACTGGCGGACGCCGCAGAGACTGGCGGACGCCGCAGAGGCTGACAGACGCCGCAGAGGCTGGCGGACGCCGCAGAGGCTGACAGACGCCGCAGAGGCTGGCGGACGCCGCAGAGGCTGACGGACGCCGCAGAGACTGACAGACGCCGCAGAGACTGACGGACGCCGCAGTGGCTGACGGACGCCGCAGAGGCTGACGGACGCCGCAGAGGCTGACTGACGCCGCAGAGACTGACGGACGCCGCAGAGGCTGACGGACGCCGCAGAGACTGACAGACGCCGCAGAGACTGACGGACGCCGCAGTGGCTGACGGACGCCGCAGAGGCTGACGGACGCCGCAGAGGCTGACGGACGCCGCAGAGACTGACAGACGCCGCAGAGACTGACGGACGCTGCAGAGGCTGACGGACGCCGCAGAGGCTGACGGACGCCGCAGAGGCTGACTGACGCCGCAGAGGCTGACAGACGCCGCAGAGGCTGACGGACGCCGCAGAGGCTGGCGGACGCCGCAGAGACTGACGGACGCCGCAGAGGCTGACAGACGCCGCAGAGGCTGACGGACGCCGCAGAGGCTGGCGGACGCCGCAGAGGCTGACGGACGCCGCAGAGGCTCGCGGACGCCGCAGAGGCTGGTGGACGCCGCAGAGACTGACAGACGCCGCAGAGGCAGGCGGACGCCGCAGAGACTGACAGACGCCGCAGAGGCTGACAGACGCCGCAGAGACTGGCGGACGCCGCAGAGACTGGCGGACGCCGCAGAGACTGGCGGACGCCGCAGAGACTGGCGGACGCCGCAGAGACTGGCGGACGCCGCAGTGGCTTACGGACGCCGCAGTGGCTGACGGACGCCGCAGAGACTGGCGGACGCCGCAGAGACTGGCGGACGCCGCAGAGACTGGCGGACGCCGCAGAGGCTGACGGACGCCGCAGAGACTGGCGGACGCCGCAGAGACTGGCGGACGCCGCAGTGGCTGACGGACGCCGCAGTGGCTGACGGACGCCGCAGAGGCTGGCGGACGCCGCAGTGGCTGACGGACGCCGCAGTGGCTGGCGGACGCCGCAGAGACTGGCGGACGCCGCAGAGACTGGCGGACGCCGCAGAGGCTGATGGACGCCGCAGTGGCTGACGGACGCCGCAGAGACTGGCGGACGCCGCAGTGGCTGACGGACGCCGCAGTGGCTGGCGGACGCCGCAGAGACTGGCGGACGCCGCAGAGACTGACGGACGCCGCAGTGGCTGGCGGACGCCGCAGAGACTGGCGGACGCCGCAGAGACTGACGGACGCCGCAGTGGCTGGCGGACGCCGCAGAGACTGGCGGACGCCGCAGTGGCTGACGGACGCCGCAGTGGCTGGCGGACGCCGCAGAGACTGGCGGACGCCGCAGTGGCTGACGGACGCCGCAGAGACTGGCGGACGCCGCAGAGACTGGCGGACGCCGCAGAGGCTGACAGACGCCGCAGAGGCTGGCGGACGCCGCAGAGGCTGACAGACGCCGCAGAGGCTGGCGGACGCCGCAGAGGCTGACGGACGCCGCAGAGACTGACAGACGCCGCAGAGACTGACGGACGCCGCAGTGGCTGACGGACGCCGTTGAGGCTGACGGACGCCGCAGAGGCTGACTGACGCCGCAGAGACTGACGGACGCCGCAGAGGCTGACGGACGCCGCAGAGACTGACAGACGCCGCAGAGACTGACGGACGCCGCAGTGGCTGACGGACGCCGCAGAGGCTGACGGACGCCGCAGAGGCTGACTGACGCCGCAGAGGCTGACAGACGCCGCAGAGGCTGACGGACGCCGCAGAGGCTGGCGGACGCCGCAGAGACTGACGGACGCCGCAGAGGCTGACAGACGCCGCAGAGGCTGACGGACGCCGCAGAGGCTGGCGGACGCCGCAGAGGCTGACGGACGCCACAGAGGCTCGCGGACGCCGCAGAGGCTGGTGGACGCCGCAGAGACTGACAGACGCCGCAGAGGCAGGCGGACGCCGCAGAGACTGACAGACGCCGCAGAGGCTGACAGACGCCGCAGAGGCTGGTGGACGCCGCAGAGACTGACAGACGCCGCAGAGGCTGGTGGACGCCGCAGAGACTGACGGACGCCGCAGTGGCTGGCGGACGCCGCAGAGACTGACGGACGCCGCAGTGGCTGACGGACGCCGCAGAGACTGACGGACGCCGCAGTGGCTGACAGACGCCGCAGAGACTGACAGACGCCGCAGAGGCTGGCGGACGCCGCAGAGGCTGACGGACGCCGCAGTGGCTGACGGACGCCGCAGAGACTGACGGACGCCGCAGTGGCTGACAGACGCCGCAGAGGCTGGCGGACGCCGCAGAGGCTGGCGGACGCCGCAGAGACTGACAGACGCCGCAGAGGCTGGCGGACGCCGCAGAGGCTGACGGACGCCGCAGTGGCTGACGGACGCCGCAGAGACTGACGGACGCCGCAGTGGCTGACAGACGCCGCAGAGGCTGGCGGACGCCGCAGTGGCTGACGGACGCCGCAGAGACTGACGGACGCCGCAGAGACTGACGGACGCCGCAGAGACTGACAGACGCCGCAGAGGCTGGCGGACGCCGCAGAGGCTGACGGACGCCGCAGAGACTGACGGACGCCGCAGAGACTGACGGACGCCGCAGAGACTGACAGACGCCGCAGAGACTGACAGACGCCGCAGAGGCTGGCGGACGCCGCAGAGGCTGACGGACGCCGCAGAGACTGGCGGACGCCGCAGAGGCTGACGGACGCCGCAGAGACTGACAGACGCCGCAGAGACTGACGGACGCCGCAGAGGCTGACGGACGCCGCAGAGGCTGACGGACGCCGCAGAGGCTGACAGACGCCGCAGAGGCTGACGGACGCCGCAGAGACTGGCGGACGCCGCAGAGGCTGGCGGACGCCGCAGAGGCTGACGGACGCCGCAGAGACTGGCGGACGCCGCAGAGGCTGACTGACGCCGCAGAGGCTGACAGACGCCGCAGAGGCTGACGGACGCCGCAGAGGCTGGCGGACGCCGCAGAGACTGACGGACGCCGCAGAGGCTGACAGACGCCGCAGAGGCTGACGGACGCCGCAGAGGCTGGCGGACGCCGCAGAGGCTGACGGACGCCGCAGAGGCTCGCGGACGCCGCAGAGGCTGGTGGACGCCGCAGAGACTGACAGACGCCGCAGAGGCAGGCGGACGCCGCAGAGACTGACAGACGCCGCAGAGGCTGACAGACGCCGCAGAGGCTGGTGGACGCCGCAGAGACTGACAGACGCCGCAGAGGCTGGTGGACGCCGCAGAGACTGACGGACGCCGCAGTGGCTGACAGACGCCGCAGAGACTGACAGACGCCGCAGAGGCTGGCGGACGCCGCAGAGGCTGACGGACGCCGCAGAGGCTGACAGACGCCGCAGAGACTGACGGACGCCGCAGTGGCTGACGGACGCCGCAGAGGCTGACGGACGCCGCAGAGGCTGACTGACGCCGCAGAGGCTGACAGACGCCGCAGAGGCTGACGGACGCCGCAGAGGCTGGCGGACGCCGCAGAGACTGACAGACGCCGCAGAGGCTGACTGACGCCGCAGTGGCTGACGGACGCCGCAGAGACTGACGGACGCCGCAGAGGCTGACTGACGCCGCAGAGACTGACGGACGCCGCAGAGGCTGACGGACGCCGCAGAGACTGACAGACGCCGCAGAGACTGACGGACGCCGCAGTGGCTGACGGACGCCGCAGAGGCTGACGGACGCCGCAGAGGCTGACTGACGCCGCAGAGGCTGACAGACGCCGCAGAGGCTGACGGACGCCGCAGAGGCTGGCGGACGCCGCAGAGACTGACGGACGCCGCAGAGGCTGACAGACGCCGCAGAGGCTGACGGACGCCGCAGAGGCTGGCGGACGCCGCAGAGGCTGACGGACGCCGCAGAGGCTCGCGGACGCCGCAGAGGCTGGTGGACGCCGCAGAGACTGACAGACGCCGCAGAGGCAGGCGGACGCCGCAGAGACTGACAGACGCCGCAGAGGCTGACAGACGCCGCAGAGGCTGGTGGACGCCGCAGAGACTGACAGACGCCGCAGAGGCTGGTGGACGCCGCAGAGACTGACAGACGCCGCAGAGGCTGACGGACGCCGCAGAGACTGACAGACGCCGCAGAGGCTGACAGACGCCGCAGAGGCTGGTGGACGCCGCAGAGACTGACAGACGCCGCAGAGGCTGGTGGACGCCGCAGAGACTGACAGACGCCGCAGAGGCTGGTGGACGCCGCAGAGACTGACAGACGCCGCAGAGGCTGGTGGACGCCGCAGAGACTGACAGACGCCGCAGAGACTGACGGACGCCGCAGAGACTGACGGACGCCGCAGTGGCTGGCGGACGCCGCAGAGACTGACGGACGCCGCAGTGGCTGACGGACGCCGCAGAGACTGACGGACGCCGCAGTGGCTGACAGACGCCGCAGAGACTGACAGACGCCGCAGAGGCTGGCGGACGCCGCAGAGGCTGACGGACGCCGCAGAGACTGACGGACGCCGCAGAGACTGACGGACGCCGCAGAGACTGACAGACGCCGCAGAGACTGACAGACGCCGCAGAGGCTGGCGGACGCCGCAGAGGCTGACGGACGCCGCAGAGACTGGCGGACGCCGCAGAGGCTGACGGACGCCGCAGAGACTGACAGACGCCGCAGAGACTGACGGACGCCGCAGAGGCTGACGGACGCCGCAGAGGCTGACGGACGCCGCAGAGGCTGACAGACGCCGCAGAGGCTGACGGACGCCGCAGAGACTGGCGGACGCCGCAGAGGCTGGCGGACGCCGCAGAGGCTGACGGACGCCGCAGAGACTGGCGGACGCCGCAGAGGCTGACGGACGCCGCAGAGACTGACGGACGCCGCAGAGGCTGACAGACGCCGCAGAGACTGACGGACGCCGCAGTGGCTGACAGACGCCGCAGAGACTGGCGGACGCCGCAGAGACTGACAGACGCCGCAGAGACTGGCGGACGCCGCAGAGACTGGCGGACGCCGCAGAGGCTGACGGACGCCGCAGAGACTGACGGACGCCGCAGAGGCTGACGGACGCCGCAGAGGCTGACGGACGCCGCAGTGGCTGACAGACGCCGCAGAGACTGACGGACGCCGCAGTGGCTGACAGACGCCGCAGAGACTGGCGGACGCCGCAGAGACTGACAGACGCCGCAGAGACTGGCGGACGCCGCAGAGGCTGACAGACGCCGCAGTGGCTGACGGACGCCGCAGAGGCTGACAGACGCCGCAGTGGCTGACGGACGCCGCAGAGGCTGGCGGACGCCGCAGAGACTGACAGACGCCGCAGAGACTGGCGGACGCCGCAGAGACTGGCGGACGCCGCAGAGACTGGCGGACGCCGCAGAGGCTGGCGGACGCCGCAGAGACTGACAGACGCCGCAGAGGCTGACGGACGCCGCAGAGACTGACAGACGCCGCAGAGACTGACAGACGCCGCAGAGACTGACAGACGCCGCAGAGACTGACAGACGCCGCAGAGACTGACAGACGCCGCAGAGGCTCGCGGACGCCGCAGAGGCTGGTGGACGCCGCAGAGACTGACAGACGCCGCAGAGGCTCGCGGACGCCGCAGAGGCAGGCGGACGCCGCAGAGACTGACAGACGCCGCAGAGGCTGACGGACGCCGCAGAGGCTGACGGACGCCGCAGAGACTGACAGACGCCGCAGAGGCTGGTGGACACCGCAGAGACTGACGGACGCCGCAGTGGCTGGCGGACGCCGCAGAGACTGACGGACGCCGCAGTGGCTGATGGACGCCGCAGAGACTGACGGACGCCGCAGTGGCTGACAGACGCCGCAGAGACTGACAGACGCCGCAGAGGCTGGCGGACGCCGCAGAGGCTGACGGACGCCGCAGTGGCTGACGGACGCCGCAGAGACTGACGGACGCCGCAGTGGCTGACAGACGCCGCAGAGGCTGGCGGACGCCGCAGAGGCTGGCGGACGCCGCAGAGACTGACAGACGCCGCAGAGGCTGGCGGACGCCGCAGATGCTGACGGACGCCGCAGTGGCTGACGGACGCCGCAGAGACTGACGGACGCCGCAGTGGCTGACAGACGCCGCAGAGGCTGGCGGACGCCGCAGTGGCTGACGGACGCCGCAGAGACTGACGGACGCCGCAGAGACTGACGGACGCCGCAGAGACTGACAGACGCCGCAGAGGCTGGCGGACGCCGCAGAGGCTGACGGACGCCGCAGAGACTGACGGACGCCGCAGAGACTGACGGACGCCGCAGAGACTGACAGACGCCGCAGAGACTGACAGACGCCGCAGAGGCTGGCGGACGCCGCAGAGGCTGACGGACGCCGCAGAGACTGGCGGACGCCGCAGAGGCTGACGGACGCCGCAGAGACTGACGGACGCCGCAGAGACTGACGGACGCCGCAGAGGCTGACGGACGCCGCAGAGGCTGACGGACGCCGCAGAGGCTGACAGACGCCGCAGAGGCTGACGGACGCCGCAGAGACTGGCGGACGCCGCAGAGGCTGGCGGACGCCGCAGAGGCTGACGGACGCCGCAGAGACTGGCGGACGCCGCAGAGGCTGACTGACGCCGCAGAGGCTGACAGACGCCGCAGAGGCTGACGGACGCCGCAGAGGCTGGCGGACGCCGCAGAGACTGACGGACGCCGCAGAGGCTGACAGACGCCGCAGAGGCTGACGGACGCCGCAGAGGCTGGCGGACGCCGCAGAGGCTGACGGACGCCGCAAAGGCTCGCGGACGCCGCAGAGGCTGGTGGACGCCGCAGAGACTGGCAGACGCCGCAGAGGCAGGCGGACGCCGCAGAGACTGACAGACGCCGCAGAGGCTGACAGACGCCGCAGAGGCTGGTGGACGCCGCAGAGACTGACAGACGCCGCAGAGGCTGGTGGACGCCGCAGAGACTGACGGACGCCGCAGTGGCTGACAGACGCCGCAGAGACTGACAGACGCCGCAGAGGCTGGCGGACGCCGCAGAGGCTGACGGACGCCGCAGAGACTGACGGACGCCGCAGTGGCTGACGGACGCCGCAGAGGCTGACGGACGCCGCAGAGGCTGACTGACGCCGCAGAGACTGACGGACGCCGCAGAGGCTGACGGACGCCGCAGAGACTGACAGGCGCCGCAGAGACTGACGGACGCCGCAGTGGCTGACGGACGCCGCAGAGGCTGACGGACGCCGCAGAGGCTGACTGACGCCGCAGAGGCTGACAGACGCCGCAGAGGCTGACGGACGCCGCAGAGGCTGGCGGACGCCGCAGAGGCTGACGGACGCCGCAGAGGCTGACGGACGCCGCAGAGGCTGGCGGACGCCGCAGAGGCTGACGGACGCCGCAGAGGCTCGCGGACGCCGCAGAGGCTGGTGGACGCCGCAGAGACTGACAGACGCCGCAGAGGCAGGCGGACGCCGCAGAGACTGACAGACGCCGCAGAGGCTGACAGACGCCGCAGAGGCTGGTGGACGCCGCAGAGACTGACAGACGCCGCAGAGGCTGGTGGACGCCGCAGAGACTGACGGACGCCGCAGTGGCTGGCGGACGCCGCAGAGACTGACGGACGCCGCAGTGGCTGACGGACGCCGCAGAGACTGACGGACGCCGCAGTGGCTGACAGACGCCGCAGAGACTGACAGACGCCGCAGAGGCTGGCGGACGCCGCAGAGGCTGACGGACGCCGCAGAGACTGACGGACGCCGCAGAGACTGACGGACGCCGCAGAGACTGACAGACGCCGCAGAGACTGACAGACGCCGCAGAGACTGACGGACGCCGCAGAGACTGACAGACGCCGCAGAGGCTGACGGACGCCGCAGAGGCTGACGGACGCCGCAGAGGCTGGCGGACGCCGCAGAGGCTGACGGACGCCGCAGAGACTGGCGGACGCCGCAGAGGCTGACGGACGCCGCAGAGACTGACAGACGCCGCAGAGACTGACGGACGCCGCAGAGGCTGACGGACGCCGCAGAGACTGACGGACGCCGCAGAGGCTGACGGACGCCGCAGAGACTGACGGACGCCGCAGAGGCTGACGGACGCCGCAGAGACTGACGGACGCCGCAGAGGCTGACGGACGCCGCAGAGACTGACAGACGCCGCAGAGGCTGACAGACGCCGCAGAGGCTGACGGACGCCGCAGAGACTGACAGACGCCGCAGTGGCTGGCGGACGCCGCAGAGGCTGACGGACGCCGCAGAGACTGGCGGACGCCGCAGAGGCTGACGGACGCCGCAGAGACTGACAGACGCCGCAGAGACTGACGGACGCCGCAGAGGCTGACGGACGCCGCAGAGACTGACGGACGCCGCAGAGGCTGGCGGACGCCGCAGAGACTGACAGACGCCGCAGAGGCTGACAGACGCCGCAGAGGCTGGTGGACGCCGCAGAGGCTGACGGACGCCGCAGAGGCTGGTGGACGCCGCAGAGACTGACGGACGCCGCAGAGACTGACGGACGCCGCAGAGACTGACAGACGCCACAGAGGCTGACGGACGCCGCAGAGGCTGACAGACGCCGCAGAGGCTGACGGACGCCGCAGAGACTGACAGACGCCGCAGAGGCTGGCGGACGCCGCAGAGGCTGACAGACGCCGCAGAGGCTGGCGGACGCCGCAGAGGCTGACGGACGCCGCAGAGGCTGACAGACGCCGCAGAGACTGACGGACGCCGCAGTGGCTGACGGACGCCGCAGAGGCTGACGGACGCCGCAGAGGCTGACTGACGCCGCAGAGACTGACGGACGCCGCAGAGGCTGACGGACGCCGCAGAGACTGACAGACGCCGCAGAGACTGACGGACGCCGCAGTGGCTGACGGACGCCGCAGAGGCTGACGGACGCCGCAGAGGCTGACTGACGCCGCAGAGGCTGACAGACGCCGCAGAGGCTGACGGACGCCGCAGAGGCTGGCGGACGCCGCAGAGACTGACGGACGCCGCAGAGGCTGACAGACGCCGCAGAGGCTGACGGACGCCGCAGAGGCTGGCGGACGCCGCAGAGGCTGACGGACGCCGCAGAGGCTCGCGGACGCCGCAGAGGCTGGTGGACGCCGCAGAGACTGACAGACGCCGCAGAGACTGACAGACGCCGCAGAGGCTGACAGACGCCGCAGAGGCTGGTGGACGCCGCAGAGACTGACAGACGCCGCAGAGGCTGGTGGACGCCGCAGAGACTGACGGACGCCGCAGTGGCTGGCGGACGCCGCAGAGACTGACGGACGCCGCAGTGGCTGACGGACGCCGCAGAGACTGACGGACGCCGCAGAGGCTGGCGGACGCCGCAGAGGCTGACGGACGCCGCAGTGGCTGACGGACGCCGCAGAGACTGACAGACGCCGCAGAGGCTGGCGGACGCCACAGAGGCTGACGGACGCCGCAGTGGCTGACGGACGCCGCAGAGACTGACGGACGCCGCAGTGGCTGACAGACGCCGCAGAGGCTGGCGGAGGCCGCAGAGGCTGGCGGACGCCGCAGAGACTGACAGACGCCGCAGAGGCTGGCGGACGCCGCAGAGGCTGACGGACGCCGCAGTGGCTGACGGACGCCGCAGAGACTGACGGACGCCGCAGTGGCTGACAGACGCCGCAGAGGCTGGCGGACGCCGCAGTGGCTGACGGACGCCGCAGAGACTGACGGACGCCGCAGAGACTGACGGACGCCGCAGAGACTGACAGACGCCGCAGAGGCTGGCGGACGCCGCAGAGGCTGACGGACGCCGCAGAGACTGACGGACGCCGCAGAGACTGACGGACGCCGCAGAGACTGACAGACGCCGCAGAGACTGACAGACGCCGCAGAGGCTGGCGGACGCCGCAGAGGCTGACGGACGCCGCAGAGACTGGCGGACGCCGCAGAGGCTGACAGACGCCGCAGAGACTGACGGACGCCGCAGAGACTGACAGACGCCGCAGAGACTGACGGACGCCGCAGAGGCTGACGGACGCCGCAGAGGCTGACGGACGCCGCAGAGGCTGACAGACGCCGCAGAGGCTGACGGACGCCGCAGAGACTGGCGGACGCCGCAGAGGCTGGCGGACGCCGCAGAGGCTGACGGACGCCGCAGAGACTGGCGGACGCCGCAGAGGCTGACTGACGCCGCAGAGGCTGACAGACGCCGCAGAGGCTGACGGACGCCGCAGAGGCTGGCGGACGCCGCAGAGACTGACGGACGCCGCAGAGGCTGACAGACGCCGCAGAGGCTGACGGACGCCGCAGAGGCTGGCGGACGCCGCAGAGGCTGACGGACGCCGCAGAGGCTCGCGGACGCCGCAGAGGCTGGTGGACGCCGCAGAGACTGACAGACGCCGCAGAGGCAGGCGGACGCCGCAGAGACTGACAGACGCCGCAGAGGCTGACAGACGCCGCAGAGGCTGGTGGACGCCGCAGAGACTGACAGACGCCGCAGAGGCTGGTGGACGCCGCAGAGACTGACGGACGCCGCAGTGGCTGACAGACGCCGCAGAGACTGACAGACGCCGCAGAGGCTGGCGGACGCCGCAGAGGCTGACGGACGCCGCAGAGACTGACGGACGCCGCAGTGGCTGACGGACGCCGCAGAGGCTGACGGACGCCGCAGAGGCTGACTGACGCCGCAGAGACTGACGGACGCCGCAGAGGCTGACGGACGCCGCAGAGACTGACAGACGCCGCAGAGACTGACGGACGCCGCAGTGGCTGACGGACGCCGCAGAGGCTGACGGACGCCGCAGAGGCTGACTGACGCCGCCGAGGCTGACAGACGCCGCAGAGGCTGACGGACGCCGCAGAGGCTGGCGGACGCCGCAGAGACTGACGGACGCCGCAGAGGCTGACAGACGCCGCAGAGGCTGACGGACGCCGCAGAGGCTGGCGGACGCCGCAGAGGCTGACGGACGCCGCAGAGGCTCGCGGACGCCGCAGAGGCTGGTGGACGCCGCAGAGACTGACAGACGCCGCAGAGGCAGGCGGACGCCGCAGAGACTGACAGACGCCGCAGAGGCTGACAGACGCCGCAGAGGCTGGTGGACGCCGCAGAGACTGACAGACGCCGCAGAGGCTGGTGGACGCCGCAGAGACTGACAGACGCCGCAGAGGCTGGTGGACGCCGCAGAGACTGACAGACGCCGCAGAGGCTGGTGGACGCCGCAGAGACTGACAGACGCCGCAGAGACTGACGGACGCCGCAGAGACTGACGGACGCCGCAGTGGCTGGCGGACGCCGCAGAGACTGACGGACGCCGCAGTGGCTGACGGACGCCGCAGAGACTGACGGACGCCGCAGTGGCTGACAGACGCCGCAGAGACTGACAGACGCCGCAGAGGCTGGCGGACGCCGCAGAGGCTGACGGACGCCGCAGAGACTGACGGACGCCGCAGAGACTGACGGACGCCGCAGAGACTGACAGACGCCGCAGAGACTGACAGACGCCGCAGAGGCTGGCGGACGCCGCAGAGGCTGACGGACGCCGCAGAGACTGGCGGACGCCGCAGAGGCTGACGGACGCCGCAGAGACTGACAGACGCCGCAGAGACTGACGGACGCCGCAGAGGCTGACGGACGCCGCAGAGGCTGACGGACGCCGCAGAGACTGGCGGACGCCGCAGAGGCTGACGGACGCCGCAGAGACTGACGGACGCCGCAGAGGCTGACGGACGCCGCAGAGGCTGACAGACGCCGCAGAGGCTGACGGACGCCGCAGAGACTGGCGGACGCCGCAGAGGCTGACAGACGCCACAGAGGCTGACGGACGCCGCAGAGACTGACGGACGCCGCAGAGGCTGGCGGACGCCGCAGAGGCTGACGGACGCCGCAGAGACTGGCGGACGCCGCAGAGGCTGACGGACGCCGCAGAGACTGACAGACGCCGCAGAGACTGACGGACGCCGCAGAGGCTGACGGACGCCGCAGAGACTGACGGACGCCGCAGAGGCTGGCGGACGCCGCAGAGACTGACAGACGCCGCAGAGGCTGACAGACGCCGCAGAGGCTGGTGGACGCCGCAGAGGCTGACAGACGCCGCAGAGACTGACAGACGCCACAGAGGCTGACGGACGCCGCAGAGACTGACAGACGCCACAGAGGCTGACGGACGCCGCAGAGGCTGACAGACGCCGCAGAGGCTGACGGACGCCGCAGAGGCTGACAGACGCCGCAGAGGCTGACAGACGCCACAGAGGCTGACGGACGCCGCAGTGGCTGACAGACGCCGCAGAGACTGACGGACGCCGCAGTGGCTGACAGACGCCGCAGAGACTGGCGGACGCCGCAGAGACTGACAGACGCCGCAGAGACTGGCGGACGCCGCAGAGGCTGACAGACGCCGCAGTGGCTGACGGACGCCGCAGAGGCTGACAGACGCCGCAGTGGCTGACGGACGCCGCAGAGGCTGGCGGACGCCGCAGAGACTGACAGACGCCGCAGAGACTGGCGGACGCCGCAGAGACTGGCGGACGCCGCAGAGGCTGACGGACGCCGTAGAGACTGGCGGACGCCGCAGAGACTGGCGGACGCCGCAGAGGCTGGCGGACGCCGCAGAGACTGACAGACGCCGCAGAGGCTGACGGACGCCGCAGAGACTGACAGACGCCGCAGAGACTGACAGACGCCGCAGAGACTGACAGACGCCGCAGAGACTGACAGACGCCGCAGAGACTGACAGACGCCGCAGAGACTGACAGACGCCGCAGAGACTGACAGACGCCGCAGAGACTGACAGACGCCGCAGAGGCTCGCGGACGCCGCAGAGGCAGGCGGACGCCGCAGAGACTGACAGACGCCGCAGAGGCTGACGGACGCCGCAGAGGCTGACGGACGCCGCAGAGACTGACAGACGCCGCAGAGGCTGGTGGACGCCGCAGAGACTGACGGACGCCGCAGTGGCTGGCGGACGCCGCAGAGACTGACGGACGCCGCAGTGGCTGACGGACGCCGCAGAGACTGACGGACGCCGCAGTGGCTGACAGACGCCGCAGAGACTGACAGACGCCGCAGAGGCTGGCGGACGCCGCAGAGGCTGACGGACGCCGCAGTGGCTGACGGACGCCGCAGAGACTGACGGACGCCGCAGTGGCTGACAGACGCCGCAGAGGCTGGCGGACGCCGCAGAGGCTGGCGGACGCCGCAGAGGCTGGCGGACGCCGCAGAGGCTGACGGACGCCGCAGTGGCTGACGGACGCCGCAGAGACTGACGGACGCCGCAGAGACTGACGGACGCCGCAGAGACTGACAGACGCCGCAGAGGCTGGCGGACGCCGCAGAGGCTGACGGACGCCGCAGAGACTGACGGACGCCGCAGAGACTGACGGACGCCGCAGAGACTGACAGACGCCGCAGAGACTGACAGACGCCGCAGAGGCTGGCGGACGCCGCAGAGGCTGACGGACGCCGCAGAGACTGGCGGACGCCGCAGAGGCTGACGGACGCCGCAGAGACTGACAGACGCCGCAGAGACTGACGGACGCCGCAGAGGCTGACGGACGCCGCAGAGGCTGACAGACGCCGCAGAGGCTGACGGACGCCGCAGAGACTGGCGGACGCCGCAGAGGCTGACAGACGCCACAGAGGCTGACGGACGCCGCAGAGACTGACGGACGCCGCAGAGGCTGGCGGACGCCGCAGAGGCTGACGGACGCCGCAGAGACTGGCGGACGCCGCAGAGGCTGACGGACGCCGCAGAGACTGACAGACGCCGCAGAGACTGACGGACGCCGCAGAGGCTGACGGACGCCGCAGAGACTGACGGACGCCGCAGAGGCTGGCGGACGCCGCAGAGACTGACAGACGCCGCAGAGGCTGACAGACGCCGCAGAGGCTGGTGGACGCCGCAGAGGCTGACAGACGCCGCAGAGACTGACAGACGCCACAGAGGCTGACGGACGCCGCAGAGACTGACAGACGCCACAGAGGCTGACGGACGCCGCAGAGGCTGACAGACGCCGCAGAGGCTGACGGACGCCGCAGAGGCTGACAGACGCCGCAGAGGCTGACAGACGCCACAGAGGCTGACGGACGCCGCAGTGGCTGACAGACGCCGCAGAGACTGACGGACGCCGCAGTGGCTGACAGACGCCGCAGAGACTGGCGGACGCCGCAGAGACTGACAGACGCCGCAGAGACTGGCGGACGCCGCAGAGGCTGACAGACGCCGCAGTGGCTGACGGACGCCGCAGAGGCTGACAGACGCCGCAGTGGCTGACGGACGCCGCAGAGGCTGGCGGACGCCGCAGAGACTGACAGACGCCGCAGAGACTGGCGGACGCCGCAGAGACTGGCGGACGCCGCAGAGGCTGACGGACGCCGCAGAGACTGGCGGACGCCGCAGAGACTGGCGGACGCCGCAGAGGCTGGCGGACGCCGCAGAGACTGACAGACGCCGCAGAGGCTGACGGACGCCGCAGAGACTGACAGACGCCGCAGAGACTGACAGACGCCGCAGAGACTGACAGACGCCGCAGAGGCTGACGGACGCCGCAGAGGCTGACGGACGCCGCAGAGGCTGGCGGACGCCGCAGAGACTGGCGGACGCCGCAGAGACTGACAGACGCCGCAGAGGCTGACGGACGCCGCAGAGGCTGACAGACGCCGCAGAGACTGACAGACGCCGCAGAGACTGACAGACGCCGCAGAGGCTGACGGACGCCGCAGAGGCTGACGGACGCCGCAGAGGCTGACGGACGCCGCAGAGACTGGCGGACGCCGCAGAGACTGACAGACGCCGCAGAGGCTGACGGACGCCGCAGAGGCTGACGGACGCCGCAGTGGCTGACGGACGCCGCAGAGACTGACAGACGCCGCAGAGACTGACAGACGCCGCAGAGACTGACAGACGCCGCAGAGACTGACAGACGCCGCAGAGACTGACAGACGCCGCAGAGACTGACAGACGCCGCAGAGGCTCGCGGACGCCGCAGAGGCAGGCGGACGCCGCAGAGACTGACAGACGCCGCAGAGGCTGACGGACGCCGCAGAGGCTGACGGACGCCGCAGAGACTGACAGACGCCGCAGAGGCTGGTGGACGCCGCAGAGACTGACGGACGCCGCAGTGGCTGACGGACGCCGCAGAGACTGACGGACGCCGCAGTGGCTGACAGACGCCGCAGAGACTGACAGACGCCGCAGAGGCTGGCGGACGCCGCAGAGGCTGACGGACGCCGCAGTGGCTGACGGACGCCGCAGAGACTGACGGACGCCGCAGTGGCTGACAGACGCCGCAGAGGCTGGCGGACGCCGCAGAGGCTGGCGGACGCCGCAGAGGCTGGCGGACGCCGCAGAGGCTGACGGACGCCGCAGTGGCTGACGGACGCCGCAGAGACTGACGGACGCCGCAGTGGCTGACAGACGCCGCAGAGGCTGGCGGACGCCGCAGTGGCTGACAGACGCCGCAGAGACTGACGGACGCCGCAGAGACTGACGGACGCCGCAGAGACTGACGGACGCCGCAGAGACTGACGGACGCCGCAGAGACTGACGGACGCCGCAGAGACTGACAGACGCCGCAGAGACTGACGGACGCCGCAGAGACTGACGGACGCCGCAGAGACTGACTGACGCCGCAGAGACTGACAGACGCCGCAGAGACTGACAGACGCCGCAGAGACTGACAGACGCCGCAGAGACTGACAGACGCCGCAGAGACTGACAGACGCCGCAGAGACTGACAGACGCCGCAGAGACTGACAGACGCCGCAGAGGCTCGCGGACGCCGCAGAGGCAGGCGGACGCCGCAGAGACTGACAGACGCCGCAGAGGCTGACGGACGCCGCAGAGGCTGACGGACGCCGCAGAGACTGACAGACGCCGCAGAGGCTGGTGGACGCCGCAGAGACTGACGGACGCCGCAGTGGCTGGCGGACGCCGCAGAGACTGACGGACGCCGCAGTGGCTGACGGACGCCGCAGAGACTGACGGACGCCGCAGTGGCTGACAGACGCCGCAGAGACTGACAGACGCCGCAGAGGCTGGCGGACGCCGCAGAGGCTGACGGACGCCGCAGTGGCTGACGGACGCCGCAGAGACTGACGGACGCCGCAGTGGCTGACAGACGCCGCAGAGGCTGGCGGACGCCGCAGAGGCTGGCGGACGCCGCAGAGGCTGGCGGACGCCGCAGAGGCTGACGGACGCCGCAGTGGCTGACGGACGCCGCAGAGACTGACGGACGCCGCAGTGGCTGACAGACGCCGCAGAGGCTGGCGGACGCCGCAGTGGCTGACGGACGCCGCAGAGACTGACGGACGCCGCAGAGACTGACGGACGCCGCAGAGACTGACAGACGCCGCAGAGGCTGGCGGACGCCGCAGAGGCTGACGGACGCCGCAGAGACTGACGGACGCCGCAGAGACTGACGGACGCCGCAGAGACTGACAGACGCCGCAGAGACTGACAGACGCCGCAGAGGCTGGCGGACGCCGCAGAGGCTGACGGACGCCGCAGAGACTGGCGGACGCCGCAGAGGCTGACGGACGCCGCAGAGACTGACAGACGCCGCAGAGACTGACGGACGCCGCAGAGGCTGACGGACGCCGCAGAGGCTGACAGACGCCGCAGAGGCTGACGGACGCCGCAGAGACTGGCGGACGCCGCAGAGGCTGACAGACGCCACAGAGGCTGACGGACGCCGCAGAGACTGACGGACGCCGCAGAGGCTGGCGGACGCCGCAGAGGCTGACGGACGCCGCAGAGACTGGCGGACGCCGCAGAGGCTGACGGACGCCGCAGAGACTGACAGACGCCGCAGAGACTGACGGACGCCGCAGAGGCTGACGGACGCCGCAGAGACTGACGGACGCCGCAGAGGCTGGCGGACGCCGCAGAGACTGACAGACGCCGCAGAGGCTGACAGACGCCGCAGAGGCTGGTGGACGCCGCAGAGGCTGACAGACGCCGCAGAGACTGACAGACGCCACAGAGGCTGACGGACGCCGCAGAGACTGACAGACGCCACAGAGGCTGACGGACGCCGCAGAGGCTGACAGACGCCGCAGAGGCTGACGGACGCCGCAGAGGCTGACAGACGCCGCAGAGGCTGACAGACGCCACAGAGGCTGACGGACGCCGCAGTGGCTGACAGACGCCGCAGAGACTGACGGACGCCGCAGTGGCTGACAGACGCCGCAGAGACTGGCGGACGCCGCAGAGACTGACAGACGCCGCAGAGACTGGCGGACGCCGCAGAGGCTGACAGACGCCGCAGTGGCTGACGGACGCCGCAGAGGCTGACAGACGCCGCAGTGGCTGACGGACGCCGCAGAGGCTGGCGGACGCCGCAGAGACTGACAGACGCCGCAGAGACTGGCGGACGCCGCAGAGACTGGCGGACGCCGCAGAGGCTGACGGACGCCGCAGAGACTGGCGGACGCCGCAGAGACTGGCGGACGCCGCAGAGGCTGGCGGACGCCGCAGAGACTGACAGACGCCGCAGAGGCTGACGGACGCCGCAGAGACTGACAGACGCCGCAGAGACTGACAGACGCCGCAGAGACTGACAGACGCCGCAGAGGCTGACGGACGCCGCAGAGGCTGACGGACGCCGCAGAGGCTGGCGGACGCCGCAGAGACTGGCGGACGCCGCAGAGACTGACAGACGCCGCAGAGGCTGACGGACGCCGCAGAGGCTGACAGACGCCGCAGAGACTGACAGACGCCGCAGAGACTGACAGACGCCGCAGAGGCTGACGGACGCCGCAGAGGCTGACGGACGCCGCAGAGGCTGACGGACGCCGCAGAGACTGGCGGACGCCGCAGAGACTGACAGACGCCGCAGAGGCTGACGGACGCCGCAGAGGCTGACGGACGCCGCAGTGGCTGACGGACGCCGCAGAGACTGACAGACGCCGCAGAGACTGACAGACGCCGCAGAGACTGACAGACGCCGCAGAGACTGACAGACGCC
The DNA here is from genome assembly GCF_047496885.1 of Scyliorhinus torazame. Classification (NCBI taxonomy): domain Eukaryota; kingdom Metazoa; phylum Chordata; class Chondrichthyes; order Carcharhiniformes; family Scyliorhinidae; genus Scyliorhinus; species Scyliorhinus torazame. Next base: position 346,210,876 of record NC_092708.1, read on the forward strand.
GCAGAGACTGACAGACGCCGCAGAGACTGACAGACGCCGCAGAGGCTCGCGGACGCCGCAGAGGCAGGCGGACGCCGCAGAGACTGACAGACGCCGCAGAGGCTGACGGACGCCGCAGAGGCTGACGGACGCCGCAGAGACTGACAGACGCCGCAGAGGCTGGTGGACGCCGCAGAGACTGACGGACGCCGCAGTGGCTGACGGACGCCGCAGAGACTGACGGACGCCGCAGTGGCTGACAGACGCCGCAGAGACTGACAGACGCCGCAGAGGCTGGCGGACGCCGCAGAGGCTGACGGACGCCGCAGTGGCTGACGGACGCCGCAGAGACTGACGGACGCCGCAGTGGCTGACAGACGCCGCAGAGGCTGGCGGACGCCGCAGAGGCTGGCGGACGCCGCAGAGGCTGGCGGACGCCGCAGAGGCTGACGGACGCCGCAGTGGCTGACGGACGCCGCAGAGACTGACGGACGCCGCAGTGGCTGACAGACGCCGCAGAGGCTGGCGGACGCCGCAGTGGCTGACGGACGCCGCAGAGACTGACGGACGCCGCAGAGACTGACGGACGCCGCAGAGACTGACGGACGCCGCAGAGACTGACGGACGCCGCAGAGACTGACGGACGCCGCAGAGGCTGGCGGACGCCGCAGAGGCTGACGGACGCCGCAGAGACTGACGGACGCCGCAGAGACTGACGGACGCCGCAGAGACTGACAGACGCCGCAGAGACTGACAGACGCCGCAGAGGCTGGCGGACGCCGCAGAGGCTGACGGACGCCGCAGAGACTGACAGACGCCGCAGAGACTGACGGACGCCGCAGAGGCTGACGGACGCCGCAGAGGCTGACGGACGCCGCAGAGGCTGACGGACGCCGCAGAGGCTGACGGACGCCGCAGAGACTGGCGGACGCCGCAGAGGCTGGCGGACGCCGCAGAGGCTGACGGACGCCGCAGAGACTGGCGGACGCCGCAGAGGCTGACTGACGCCGCAGAGGCTGACAGACGCCGCAGAGGCTGACGGACGCCGCAGAGGCTGGCGGACGCCGCAGAGACTGACGGACGCCGCAGAGGCTGACAGACGCCGCAGAGGCTGACGGACGCCGCAGAGGCTGGCGGACGCCGCAGAGGCTGACGGACGCCGCAGAGGCTCGCGGACGCCGCAGAGGCTGGTGGACGCCGCAGAGACTGACAGACGCCGCAGAGGCAGGCGGACGCCGCAGAGACTGACAGACGCCGCAGAGGCTGACAGACGCCGCAGAGGCTGGTGGACGCCGCAGAGACTGACAGACGCCGCAGAGGCTGGTGGACGCCGCAGAGACAGACGGACGCCGCAGTGGCTGACAGACGCCGCAGAGACTGACAGACGCCGCAGAGGCTGGCGGACGCCGCAGAGACTGACGGACGCCGCAGTGGCTGACGGACGCCGCAGAGGCTGACGGACGCCGCAGAGGCTGACTGACGCCGCAGAGACTGACGGACGCCGCAGAGGCTGACTGACGCCGCAGAGGCTGACAGACGCCGCAGAGGCTGACGGACGCCGCAGAGGCTGGCGGACGCCGCAGAGGCTGACGGACGCCGCAGAGGCTCGCGGACGCCGCAGAGGCTGGTGGACGCCGCAGAGACTGACAGACGCCGCAGAGGCAGGCGGACGCCGCAGAGACTGACAGACGCCGCAGAGGCTGACAGACGCCGCAGAGGCTGGTGGACGCCGCAGAGACTGACAGACGCCGCAGAGGCTGGTGGACGCCGCAGAGACTGACGGACGCCGCAGTGGCTGACAGACGCCGCAGAGACTGACAGACGCCGCAGAGGCTGGCGGACGCCGCAGAGACTGACGGACGCCGCAGTGGCTGACGGACGCCGCAGAGGCTGACGGACGCCGCAGAGGCTGACTGACGCCGCAGAGACTGACGGACGCCGCAGAGGCTGACGGACGCCGCAGAGACTGACAGACGCCGCAGAGACTGACGGACGCCGCAGTGGCTGACGGACGCCGCAGAGGCTGACGGACGCCGCAGAGGCTGACTGACGCCGCAGAGGCTGACAGACGCCGCAGAGGCTGACGGACGCCGCAGAGGCTGGCGGACGCCGCAGAGGCTGACTGACGCCGCAGAGACTGACGGACGCCGCAGAGGCTGACGGACGCCGCAGAGACTGACGGACGCCGCAGAGGCTGGCGGACGCCGCAGAGACTGACGGACGCCGCAGAGGCTGGCGGACGCCGCAGAGGCTGACGGACGCCGCAGAGGCTGGCGGACGCCGCAGAGGCTGACGGACGCCGCAGAGGCTCGCGGACGCCGCAGAGGCTGGTGGACGCCGCAGAGACTGACAGACGCCGCAGAGGCAGGCGGACGCCGCAGAGACTGACAGACGCCGCAGAGGCTGACAGACGCCGCAGAGGCTGGTGGACGCCGCAGAGACTGACAGACGCCGCAGAGGCTGGTGGACGCCGCAGAGACTGACGGACGCCGCAGTGGCTGGCGGACGCCGCAGAGACTGACGGACGCCGCAGTGGCTGACGGACGCCGCAGAGACTGACGGACGCCGCAGTGGCTGACGGACGCCGCAGAGACTGACAGACGCTGCAGAGGCTGACGGACGCCGCAGAGGCTGGCGGACGCCGCAGAGGCTGACGGACGCCGCAGAGACTGACGGACGCCGCAGAGACTGACGGACGCCGCAGAGACTGACGGACGCCGCAGAGACTGACGGACGCCGCAGAGACTGACAGACGCCGCAGAGGCTGGCGGACGCCGCAGAGGCTGACGGACGCCGCAGAGACTGGCGGACGCCGCAGAGGCTGACGGACGCCGCAGAGACTGACAGACGCCGCAGAGACTGACGGACGCCGCAGAGGCTGACGGACGCCGCAGAGACTGACGGACGCCGCAGAGGCTGACGGACGCCGCAGAGACTGACGGACGCCGCAGAGGCTGACGGACGCCGCAGAGACTGACGGACGCCGCAGAGGCTGACGGACGCCGCAGAGACTGACAGACGCCGCAGAGGCTGACAGACGCCGCAGAGGCTGACGGACGCCGCAGAGACTGGCGGACGCCGCAGAGGCTGGCGGACGCCGCAGAGGCTGACGGACGCCGCAGAGACTGGCGGACGCCGCAGAGGCTGACGGACGCCGCAGAGACTGACAGACGCCGCAGAGACTGACGGACGCCGCAGAGGCTGACGGACGCCGCAGAGACTGACGGACGCCGCAGAGGCTGGCGGACGCCGCAGAGACTGACAGACGCCGCAGAGGCTGACAGACGCCGCAGAGGCTGGTGGACGCCGCAGAGGCTGACAGACGCCGCAGAGACTGACGGACGCCGCAGAGACTGACAGACGCCACAGAGGCTGACGGACGCCGCAGAGGCTGACAGACGCCGCAGAGGCTGACGGACGCCGCAGAGGCTGACAGACGCCGCAGAGGCTGACAGACGCCACAGAGGCTGACGGACGCCGCAGTGGCTGACAGACGCCGCAGAGACTGACGGACGCCGCAGTGGCTGACAGACGCCGCAGAGACTGGCGGACGCCGCAGAGACTGACAGACGCCGCAGAGACTGGCGGACGCCGCAGAGGCTGACGGACGCCGCAGTGGCTGACGGACGCCGCAGAGGCTGACAGACGCCGCAGTGGCTGACGGACGCCGCAGAGGCTGGCGGACGCCGCAGAGACTGACGGACGCCGCAGAGACTGACGGACGCCGCAGAGACTGACGGACGCCGCAGAGACTGACGGACGCCGCAGAGACTGACAGACGCCGCAGAGGCTGGCGGACGCCGCAGAGGCTGACGGACGCCGCAGAGACTGGCGGACGCCGCAGAGGCTGACGGACGCCGCAGAGACTGACTGACGCCGCAGAGGCTGACGGACGCCGCAGAGACTGGCGGACGCCGCAGAGGCTGACGGACGCCGCAGAGACTGGCGGACGCCGCAGAGACTGGCGGACGCCGCAGAGGCTGACGGACGCCGCAGAGACTGACGGACGCCGCAGAGGCTGACGGACGCCGCAGAGACTGACGGACGCCGCAGAGGCTGACGGACGCCGCAGAGACTGACGGACGCCGCAGAGGCTGACGGACGCCGCAGAGACTGACGGACGCCGCAGAGGCTGACGGACGCCGCAGAGACTGACAGACGCCGCAGAGGCTGACAGACGCCGCAGAGGCTGACGGACGCCGCAGAGACTGGCGGACGCCGCAGAGGCTGGCGGACGCCGCAGAGGCTGACGGACGCCGCAGAGACTGGCGGACGCCGCAGAGGCTGACGGACGCCGCAGAGACTGACAGACGCCGCAGAGACTGACGGACGCCGCAGAGGCTGACGGACGCCGCAGAGACTGACGGACGCCGCAGAGGCTGACGGACGCCGCAGAGACTGGCGGACGCCGCAGAGACTGGCGGACGCCGCAGAGGCTGGCGGACGCCGCAGAGACTGACAGACGCCGCAGAGGCTGACGGACGCCGCAGAGACTGACAGACGCCGCAGAGACTGACAGACGCCGCAGAGACTGACAGACGCCGCAGAGGCTGACGGACGCCGCAGAGGCTGACGGACGCCGCAGAGGCTGGCGGACGCCGCAGAGACTGGCGGACGCCGCAGAGACTGACAGACGCCGCAGAGGCTGACGGACGCCGCAGAGGCTGACAGACGCCGCAGAGACTGACAGACGCCGCAGAGACTGACAGACGCCGCAGAGGCTGACGGACGCCGCAGAGGCTGACGGACGCCGCAGAGGCTGACGGACGCCGCAGAGACTGGCGGACGCCGCAGAGACTGATAGACGCCGCAGAGGCTGACGGACGCCGCAGAGGCTGACGGACGCCGCAGTGGCTGACGGACGCCGCAGAGACTGACAGACGCCGCAGAGACTGACAGACGCCGCAGAGACTGACAGACGCCGCAGAGACTGACAGACGCCGCAGAGACTGACAGACGCCGCAGAGACTGACAGACGCCGCAGAGGCTCGCGGACGCCGCAGAGGCAGGCGGACGCCGCAGAGACTGACAGACGCCGCAGAGGCTGACGGACGCCGCAGAGGCTGACGGACGCCGCAGAGACTGACAGACGCCGCAGAGGCTGGTGGACGCCGCAGAGACTGACGGACGCCGCAGTGGCTGGCGGACGCCGCAGAGACTGACGGACGCCGCAGTGGCTGACGGACGCCGCAGAGACTGACGGACGCCGCAGTGGCTGACAGACGCCGCAGAGACTGACAGACGCCGCAGAGGCTGGCGGACGCCGCAGAGGCTGACGGACGCCGCAGTGGCTGACGGACGCCGCAGAGACTGACGGACGCCGCAGTGGCTGACAGACGCCGCAGAGGCTGGCGGACGCCGCAGAGGCTGGCGGACGCCGCAGAGGCTGGCGGACGCCGCAGAGGCTGACGGACGCCGCAGTGGCTGACGGACGCCGCAGAGACTGACGGACGCCGCAGTGGCTGACAGACGCCGCAGAGGCTGGCGGACGCCGCAGTGGCTGACGGACGCCGCAGAGACTGACGGACGCCGCAGAGACTGACGGACGCCGCAGAGACTGACGGACGCCGCAGAGACTGACGGACGCCGCAGAGACTGACGGACGCCGCAGAGGCTGACGGACGCCGCAGAGGCTGGCGGACGCCGCAGAGGCTGACGGACGCCGCAGAGACTGACGGACGCCGCAGAGACTGACGGACGCCGCAGAGACTGACAGACGCCGCAGAGACTGACAGACGCCACAGAGGCTGGCGGACGCCGCAGAGGCTGACGGACGCCGCAGAGACTGACAGACGCCGCAGAGACTGACGGACGCCGCAGAGGCTGACGGACGCCGCAGAGGCTGACGGACGCCGCAGAGGCTGACGGACGCCGCAGAGGCTGACGGACGCCGCAGAGACTGGCGGACGCCGCAGAGGCTGGCGGACGCCGCAGAGGCTGACGGACGCCGCAGAGACTGGCGGACGCCGCAGAGGCTGACTGACGCCGCAGAGGCTGACAGACGCCGCAGAGGCTGACGGACGCCGCAGAGGCTGGCGGACGCCGCAGAGACTGACGGACGCCGCAGAGGCTGACGGACGCCGCAGAGGCTGGCGGACGCCGCAGAGGCTGACGGACGCCGCAGAGGCTCGCGGACGCCGCAGAGGCTGGTGGACGCCGCAGAGACTGACAGACGCCGCAGAGGCAGGCGGACGCCGCAGAGACTGACAGACGCCGCAGAGGCTGACAGACGCCGCAGAGGCTGGTGGACGCCGCAGAGACTGACAGACGCCGCAGAGGCTGGTGGACGCCGCAGAGACAGACGGACGCCGCAGTGGCTGACAGACGCCGCAGAGACTGACAGACGCCGCAGAGGCTGGCGGACGCCGCAGAGACTGACGGACGCCGCAGTGGCTGACGGACGCCGCAGAGGCTGACGGACGCCGCAGAGGCTGACTGACGCCGCAGAGACTGACGGACGCCGCAGAGGCTGACTGACGCCGCAGAGGCTGACAGACGCCGCAGAGGCTGACGGACGCCGCAGAGGCTGGCGGACGCCGCAGAGGCTGACGGACGCCGCAGAGGCTCGCGGACGCCGCAGAGGCTGGTGGACGCCGCAGAGACTGACAGACGCCGCAGAGGCAGGCGGACGCCGCAGAGACTGACAGACGCCGCAGAGGCTGACAGACGCCGCAGAGGCTGGTGGACGCCGCAGAGACTGACAGACGCCGCAGAGGCTGGTGGACGCCGCAGAGACTGACGGACGCCGCAGTGGCTGACAGACGCCGCAGAGACTGACAGACGCCGCAGAGGCTGGCGGACGCCGCAGAGACTGACGGACGCCGCAGTGGCTGACGGACGCCGCAGAGGCTGACGGACGCCGCAGAGGCTGACTGACGCCGCAGAGGCTGACAGACGCCGCAGAGGCTGACGGACGCCGCAGAGGCTGACGGACGCCGCAGAGGCTGACAGACGCCGCAGTGGCTGACGGACGCCGCAGAGGCTGACGGACGCCGCAGAGGCTGACTGACGCCGCAGAGGCTGACAGACGCCGCAGAGGCTGGCGGACGCCGCAGTGGCTGACGGACGCCGCAGAGGCTGACGGACGCCGCAGAGACTGACGGACGCCGCAGAGGCTGACGGACGCCGCAGAGACTGACAGACGCCGCAGAGACTGACGGACGCCGCAGTGGCTGACGGACGCCGCAGAGGCTGACGGACGCCGCAGAGGCTGACTGACGCCGCAGAGGCTGACAGACGCCGCAGAGGCTGACGGACGCCGCAGAGGCTGGCGGACGCCGCAGAGACTGACGGACGCCGCAGAGGCTGACGGACGCCGCAGAGGCTGACGGACGCCGCAGAGGCTGGCGGACGCCGCAGAGGCTGACGGACGCCGCAGAGGCTCGCGGACGCCGCAGAGGCTGGTGGACGCCGCAGAGACTGACAGACGCCGCAGAGGCAGGCGGACGCCGCAGAGACTGACAGACGCCGCAGAGGCTGACAGACGCCGCAGAGGCTGGTGGACGCCGCAGAGACTGACAGACGCCGCAGAGGCTGGTGGACGCCGCAGAGACTGACGGACGCCGCAGTGGCTGGCGGACGCCGCAGAGACTGACGGACGCCGCAGTGGCTGACGGACGCCGCAGAGACTGACGGACGCCGCAGTGGCTGACGGACGCCGCAGAGACTGACAGACGCTGCAGAGGCTGACGGACGCCGCAGAGGCTGGCGGACGCCGCAGAGGCTGACGGACGCCGCAGAGACTGACGGACGCCGCAGAGACTGACGGACGCCGCAGAGACTGACGGACGCCGCAGAGACTGACGGACGCCGCAGAGACTGACAGACGCCGCAGAGGCTGGCGGACGCCGCAGAGGCTGACGGACGCCGCAGAGACTGGCGGACGCCGCAGAGGCTGACGGACGCCGCAGAGACTGACAGACGCCGCAGAGACTGACGGACGCCGCAGAGGCTGACGGACGCCGCAGAGACTGACGGACGCCGCAGAGGCTGACGGACGCCGCAGAGACTGACGGACGCCGCAGAGGCTGACGGACGCCGCAGAGACTGACGGACGCCGCAGAGGCTGACGGACGCCGCAGAGACTGACAGACGCCGCAGAGGCTGACAGACGCCGCAGAGGCTGACGGACGCCGCAGAGACTGGCGGACGCCGCAGAGGCTGGCGGACGCCGCAGAGGCTGACGGACGCCGCAGAGACTGGCGGACGCCGCAGAGGCTGACGGACGCCGCAGAGACTGACAGACGCCGCAGAGACTGACGGACGCCGCAGAGGCTGACGGACGCCGCAGAGACTGACGGACGCCGCAGAGGCTGGCGGACGCCGCAGAGACTGACAGACGCCGCAGAGGCTGACAGACGCCGCAGAGGCTGGTGGACGCCGCAGAGGCTGACAGACGCCGCAGAGACTGACGGACGCCGCAGAGACTGACAGACGCCACAGAGGCTGACGGACGCCGCAGAGGCTGACAGACGCCGCAGAGGCTGACGGACGCCGCAGAGGCTGACAGACGCCGCAGAGGCTGACAGACGCCACAGAGGCTGACGGACGCCGCAGTGGCTGACAGACGCCGCAGAGACTGACGGACGCCGCAGTGGCTGACAGACGCCGCAGAGACTGGCGGACGCCGCAGAGACTGACAGACGCCGCAGAGACTGGCGGACGCCGCAGAGGCTGACGGACGCCGCAGTGGCTGACGGACGCCGCAGAGGCTGACAGACGCCGCAGTGGCTGACGGACGCCGCAGAGGCTGGCGGACGCCGCAGAGACTGACGGACGCCGCAGAGACTGACGGACGCCGCAGAGACTGACGGACGCCGCAGAGACTGACGGACGCCGCAGAGACTGACAGACGCCGCAGAGGCTGGCGGACGCCGCAGAGGCTGACGGACGCCGCAGAGACTGGCGGACGCCGCAGAGGCTGACGGACGCCGCAGAGACTGACTGACGCCGCAGAGACTGACGGACGCCGCAGAGGCTGACGGACGCCGCAGAGACTGACGGACGCCGCAGAGGCTGACGGACGCCGCAGAGACTGACGGACGCCGCAGAGGCTGACGGACGCCGCAGAGACTGACGGACGCCGCAGAGGCTGACGGACGCCGCAGAGACTGACAGACGCCGCAGAGGCTGACAGACGCCGCAGAGGCTGACGGACGCCGCAGAGACTGGCGGACGCCGCAGAGGCTGGCGGACGCCGCAGAGGCTGACGGACGCCGCAGAGACTGGCGGACGCCGCAGAGGCTGACGGACGCCGCAGAGACTGACAGACGCCGCAGAGACTGACGGACGCCGCAGAGGCTGACGGACGCCGCAGAGACTGACGGACGCCGCAGAGGCTGGCGGACGCCGCAGAGACTGACAGACGCCGCAGAGGCTGACAGACGCCGCAGAGGCTGGTGGACGCCGCAGAGGCTGACAGACGCCGCAGAGACTGACGGACGCCGCAGAGACTGACAGACGCCACAGAGGCTGACGGACGCCGCAGAGGCTGACAGACGCCGCAGAGGCTGACGGACGCCGCAGAGGCTGACAGACGCCGCAGAGGCTGACAGACGCCACAGAGGCTGACGGACGCCGCAGTGGCTGACAGACGCCGCAGAGACTGGCGGACGCCGCAGAGACTGACAGACGCCGCAGAGACTGGCGGACGCCGCAGAGGCTGACGGACGCCGCAGTGGCTGACGGACGCCGCAGAGGCTGACAGACGCCGCAGTGGCTGACGGACGCCGCAGAGGCTGGCGGACGCCGCAGAGACTGACAGACGCCGCAGAGACTGGCGGACGCCGCAGAGACTGGCGGACGCCGCAGAGACTGGCGGACGCCGCAGAGGCTGGCGGACGCCGCAGAGACTGACAGACGCCGCAGAGGCTGACGGACGCCGCAGAGACTGACAGACGCCGCAGAGACTGACAGACGCCGCAGAGACTGACAGACGCCGCAGAGACTGACAGACGCCGCAGAGACTGACAGACGCCGCAGAGACTGGCGGACGCCGCAGAGGCTGACGGACGCCGCAGAGGCTGACGGACGCCGCAGAGGCTGGCGGACGCCGCAGAGACTGACGGACGCCGCAGAGGCTGACGGACGCCGCAGAGACTGACAGACGCCGCAGAGGCTGGCGGACGCCGCAGAGACTGGCGGACGCCGCAGAGGCTGGCGGACGCCGCAGAGGCTGGTGGACGCCGCAGAGGCTGGCGGACGCCGCAGAGGCTGGCGGACGCCGCAGAGGCTGACGGACGCCGCAGAGGCTGTCAGACGCCGCAGAGACTGACAGACGCCGCAGAGGCTGACAGACGCCTCAGAGGCTGGCGGACGCCGCAGAGGCTGACGGACGCCGCAGAGACTGACGGACGCCGCAGAGGCTGGCGGACGCCGCAGAGACTGGCGGACGCCGCAGAGGCTGGCGGACGCCGCAGAGACTGGCGGACGCCGCAGAGACTGGCGGACGCCGCAGAGGCTGGCGGACGCCGCAGAGACTGACGGACGCCGCAGAGGCTGACGGACGCCGCAGAGACTGACGGACGCCGCAGAGGCTGACGGACGCCGCAGAGGCTGGCGGACGCCGCAGAGGCTGGCGGACGCCGCAGAGACTGGCGGACGCCGCAGAGACTGGCGGACGCCGCAGTGACTGACGGACGCCGCAGAGACTGACAGACGCCGCAGAGGCTGACGGACGCCGCAGAGACTGACAGACGCCGCAGAGGCTGACAGACGCCGCAGAGACTGACGGACGCCGCAGAGACTGGCGGACGCCGCAGAGACTGACGGACGCCGCAGAGACTGACAGACGCCGCAGAGGCTGACAGACGCCGCAGAGGCTGACGGACGCCGCAGAGGCTGGCGGACGCCGCAGAGGCTGACGGACGCAGCAGAGGCTGACGGACGCCGCAGAGGCTGGCGGACGCCGCAGAGACTGGCGGACGCCGCAGAGGCTGGCGGACGCCGCAGAGGCTGGCGGACGCCGCAGAGACTGGCGGACGCCGCAGAGACTGACGGACGCCGCAGAGGCTGACGGACGCCGCAGAGACTGACAGACGCCGCAGTGGCTGACGGACGCCGCAGTGGCTGACAGACGCCGCAGAGACTGGCGGACGCCGCAGTGGCTGGCGGATGCCGCAGAGACTGGCGGACGCCGCAGAGACTGGCGGACGCCGCAGAGACTGGCGGACGCCGCAGAGACTGACGGACGCCGCAGTGGCTGACGGACGCCGCAGAGGCTGACGGACGCCGCAGAGACTGACGGACGCCGCAGAGACTGGCGGACGCCGCAGAGGCTGACGGACGCCGCAGAGACTGACGGACGCCGCAGAGACTGGCGGACGCCGCAGAGACTGACGGACGCCGCAGAGGCTGACGGACGCCGCAGAGGCTGACGGACGCCGCAGAGGCTGACGGACGCCGCAGAGACTGGCGGACGCCGCAGAGGCTGACGGACGCCGCAGAGACTGGCGGACGCCGCAGAGGCTGACGGACGCCGCAGTGGCTGACGGACGCCGCAGAGACTGGCGGACGCCGCAGAGACTGACGGACGCCGCAGAGGCTGACGGACGCCGCAGTGGCTGACGGACGCCGCAGAGACTGGCGGACGCCGCAGTGGCTGGCGGACGCCGCAGTGGTTGACGGACGCCGCAGAGACTGGCGGACGCCGCAGAGACTGGCGGACGCCGCAGAGGCTGGCGGACGCCGCAGAGACTGGCGGACGCCGCAGAGACTGGCGGACGCCGCAGAGACTGGCGGACGCCGCAGAGGCTGGCGGACGCCGCAGAGACTGGCGGACGCCGCAGAGGCTGACAGACGCCGCAGAGGCTGACAGACGCCGCAGAGGCTGGCGGACGCCGCAGAGACTGGCGGACGCCGCAGAGGCTGACGGACGCCGCAGAGGCCCACTGACCACATGTTTATTCTCCCTCAGCACCTTCAGCGGACTGCATCGGCCAATCCCGGGCGGCCCCCTCTCCTGATTCAGAGGAGTACATCTTGGAGGAGAGCTCCGAGTAAGACACGATTGAAGCGTAACAGCTATCATCCCTGTCATGATATGCAGACATGCACATAATGAGATACAGACAGACAGCTAATGAACACAGAGAACAGGACATAACCAATCAGCAGGCAGAACACTTGGGGGTGGTTTCCCACTATAAAAGGCACGAGGCACTCACTCTCTGCCTCTTTCCACTGGGAACATCTACAGAGTGAGTCAGGTGTATATATCTCACAGAGAACTGTGCCAACTGTGTGACAGGTTCAATAAATCAAATTGAACTAACTTCAAGGTCTGGAGTATCTTTCAGTTATCGCTGCATCCAGTTTCAGCCCGTGTTATCTCAGTTTGCTTCGCACGACATGGTACCAGAAGATTGCTATCCCTAGGTGGTTTACCTCATTCTGTTCCGTGATGACCAGCAAATGTATCCTGGCACTATGGAGAAGATCCAGGCTCCTCGACAGCTACGGACCTCCAGCAATCTCAGTGCCAACTGGCGGACTTTCAAGCAAAGGTTTCTGCTGTACATCGCAGCCTCAGACCTCGAGGGTGCGTCTGATACAAGAAAGATCGCGCTTCTCCTCTCAAAAGCGGGGATCAAGCCATCCAAATCTTCAACTCGCTGAAATTCACTGAAGGCCAGGACAAGACAAAGTTTCAGACCATCCTGGACAAGTTTGACAGTCACTGTGAAGTGGACACCAATGAAATCTTCGAGCGCTACATATTCAAACAACGCCTACAAGGTAAAGATGAATCTTTCAACTCCTTCTTAACTAACCTCCGCCTGCTAGCTCTGTCCTGCAACTTTGGTGATATTGCTGACTCCATGAGCAGAGACCAAATTGTTTTTGGAATGCGCTCTGATCCTCTGAGAGAGCAGCTACTGAAAATCAAGCATATGACCCTGTCAGCCGCGATTGAAACATGCACAGTGCATGAGCACGCCAAAAATCGTTATTCCCAATGCAAATAGGCTGAAAATGAGAAAATTGCTTCCCACGAGGCAGAGAGTGTGCAGGCCATCGCCCGGATGCAGCGCCTCAGCATTGATGAAAGCGGCCATTTTGTGCGCTCTTCCCGGAGCCCCACGCATGCGCGATGCGAATGGGATAACGAAGCGGCTGACACCCACACTGCGCAGGTGCGAACGTCTGCCGACCGCACTGCGCATGTGCGACGATGCACGGAGTGTAACGACGTCATGACGTGCCTGAACTGCGGCACCGCCCACTTAAAGAAACACTGCCCTGCAAGAAGCAGGCGCTGTTTAAATTGCGGGAAGCCTGGACATTATGCAGCCTTGTGCAGGTCTGCACCACCAGTCAAGGGCCAGCGTTCCCAACTCCAACGCAGGCGCATTCGGAGTGTCCAGCAAGGTTTACAGGATTCTGATCCTGGCAGTACAACGGATCCAGAGGATGATTGCCTGGAGTCCCCCTACCATATGGGCATCATTACCACACGTCAACATGCCTCACCAACATCATCACAAAGTCTGTTCATCCTCACTGTGGATTCTGTGGACGAATGGCGTGCGGTGATGCAAGTAAATCAATGCTCCATCCAGTTCAAGCTGGACACAGATGCTTCTGCCAATCTCCCTTCAAAGGCAGATTTCAACCACATCAAGAAGCCACCCAAGCTCCTTCCAGCAGCCTGCCAGCTCCTTGGACTATAATGGCAATGCCATCACAGTACTGGGATCCTGCCATCTGCCTGTCTCCAACAGGAGCATTCACGCAAGGCTAAGGTTTGAAATCGTCAAGCCAGACAGGGCCTCCCTGCTCGGCGCACATGCATGTAAGCAGCTAAACCTTGTGCAGCGGGTCTACACAATGACCTCCTCCAACGTGGATCTTCAGGCCAGTATTGACGACATCCTCGCTCAGTATCCGGATGTGTTTGATGGGTTGGGCACTCTGCCATATCGGTACAAGATCCAGCTGCGGCCTGATGCCCTGCCTGTGTTCCACGCACCACGCCAGGTCCCGGCTCCACTGAAGGAGCGCCTGAAGGCGCAGCTAAAGGATCTTGAGGACCAGGGCATCATCTCCAAAGTTACAGAACCGACTGACTGGGTCAGCTCAATGGTATGTGTAAAAAAGCCTTCGGGGGGCTGCGCATCTGCATTGATCCCAAGGTTCTCAACCAGAATATAATTTGGGAACACTACCCCATCCCGAAGCGGGAGGAACTAACAAGTGAGATGGCACAAGCCCGGTTTATCACAAAGTTAGATGCGTCACATGGATTCTGGCAAATCCAGCTGGATGAATCTAGCAGAAGGCTCTGCACCTTCAACACACCGTTTGGCAGGTACTGCTATAACCGTATGGCGTTCGGCATTGTCTCGGCCTCGGAGATCTTCCATAGAATCATGGAGCAGGGTGATGGAGGGCATTGAAGAGGTTTGTGTGTATGTGGATGACGTTATCATATGGTCCACAACCCCCGAAGAGCACATCTCTCGTCTCCAGCAGGTATTTCGCCGTGTCCATGCCAATGGCCTCAAGCTGAACAGGGCCAAGTGTTGCTTTGGCATGTCGACACTGAAGTTCTTGGGTGACCAGATATCTCAGCAGGGTGTGTGCCCGGACACAGGCAATGTCAAGGCTATCGAAGCCATGAAGACCCCTGATGACAAGAAGGTGGTGCTGCGCTTCCTAGGCATGGTAAACTTTATGGGCAAGTTTATCCCGAACCTGGCCTCACACACCACAGTCCTCAGACACCTGGTGAAAAAATCCACTGCCTTTGAGTGGCAGGCAGCTCATCAAGCAGAGTGTTTGGAGCTGAAAGCCAAGCTCACCACTGCACCTGTATTGGCATTTTTTGACCCTGACAGGGAAACGGAAATCTCGACAGATGTGAGCCAGGACGGCATCGGCGCGGTGTTGCTCCAGCGCGATGACACCGGTTGCCTACGCATCACGAGCGATGACACCCACCGAGCAGCGGTACGCCCAAATTGAAAAGGAATGCCTGGGCCTTCTTACTGGAATTCTCAAGTTCCATGATTATGTCCATGGCCTGCCAACGTTCACCTTTGAGACGGACCACAGGCCTCTGGTCCACATTATCCACAAGGACCTGAACGACATGACGCCCCGGCTGCAGCGCATCCTCCTCAGGCTCAGACAGTATGACTTTGAGCTCGTGTACACACCTGGCAAGGAGCTCATTATTGCGGATGCCTTGTCCCGCTCCATAACCTTGCCTGCCGACCCGCCGGCATTCATCCAACAGATCGAAACACAGGTGCAGCTGTGGGCTGGCAACCTCCCAGCATCGGATGAAAAGGTGATCAGCATTCGTGATGAGACAGCCAAAGACCCTCTTCTGCAGCGTGCCATGCGCCATCTCGCCAATGGCTGGCAAAAAGGGCAGCGCCCTCAATTCTTCAATGTGAAGGACGACCTGACGATGGTTGATGGTATCCTCCTCAAGCTGGACCGCATTGTCATTCCACTCAGTCTCCAGAACTTGGTGCTCCGGCAAATCCACGAGGGGCATCTGGGTGTCGAGAAGTGCAGGCGCAGAGCCAGGCAAGCTGTCTACTGGCCTGGGATTAGTCAGGACATCTCAGATATGGTCCTCGACTGTCCGACCTGTCCAACCTTCCAGCCAGCACAGAGCAAGGAGACGCTTCAGCAGCACAAAATCGTGACCTCCCCGTGATCCAAGCTGGGCATCGACCTCTTTCACCCCAATGGTCGTGATTATGTGTTAATCATTGATTCTTTTTCCAACTACCCAGAAGTTGTGAAGCTTTCAGACCTCACATCCAAGCCCGTCATCAAGGCCTGTAAGGAGACGTTCTCCAGGCATGGTATTCCACTCACTGTCATGAGTGACAACGGTCCTTGCTTCAGCAGCCAAGAGTGGTCAAAATTTGCCCAGTTATATCAGTTTCATCACATCACTTCCAGCCCACATTACCGCAGTCTAACGGGCAGGTTGAGAAAGGGGTGCACATAGTGAAGCAGCTCATCTGCAAGGCCGCGGATTCTGCTTCTAACATCAACCTTGCACTGCTTGTGTACAGGGCAACCCCTCTATCTACCGGCATGTCACCGGCTCAACTCCTGATGAACAGGGACCTGCGGACGACTCTTCCAGCCATACATTGCCTGACCTGGATCACCTCCCGGTGCTGCAGAAGGTGCAGCAACTCAGGGACTGGTAAAAGCAGGGCTATGACGCTCATGCCACCGATTTGCCTGTGCTATCCCCGGTGGATGCTGTTTGGATCAAGCTACCTGATGGAGGCTGGTCAGCTCCAGCGGTTGTTGTTCGACAGGCTGCTCCTCGATCGTACGTTGTGTGTATGGCTGCTGGCTCTGTTGTGCGGCGAAACAGACGGGCACTGCGCACAGTTGCCCGCTCGCAACCACATTCTTCGTTGTTTCCATCTGTTATTGTGCCACCTCCTGATACCTCGAACCACGAGGCCACCAGTCTGGCTGCAATCCCACCCATCAAGGCACCGTTGTCCCCACCACCACCTCTCCGGCGGTCGACCAGGATCAGACGCAAGCCCCAGAGACCGGACTTATGAACATTTGTTTTGTTTGCTTTGTTCTGTTTTCGTACATTAGACACCTGTTTTCATATGTACATATGTTCCCATCTGCCATTGTATGTAAATAAGTTAGTTTTTCAGCCAACACATGGAAATACTTTCACATATGCTACAGAAAAACATTTCAAAAGGGGAGATGTCATGATATGCAGACATGCACATAATGAGATACAGGCAGCTAATGAACACAGAGAATAGGACATAACCAATCAGCAGGCAGAACACTTGGGGGTGGTTTCCCATGATAAAAGGCACGAGGCACTCACACTCCGCCTCTTTCCACTGGGGACATCTACAGAGTGAGTCAGGGTATATATATCACATAACACCTCCAGCACGTGGCTGAGAGCTATTCTGGTTCAGTCAGACAGAGTAATCACACTTAGGTTCGCAGAGAGTCGAACTCACAGAGAACTGACCTAACTGTGTGACAGGTTCAATAAATCAAATTTAACTAACTTCAAGGTCTGGAGTATCTTTCAGTTATAGCTGCATCCATTTGCAGCCCGTGTTATCTCAGTGTGCTTAACACGCCAATCCCCACCCTCCACCAGCGCAGATACACACACATTGGTGGGAAATGTTAGTGGTCAGGCTTCTGGGGCACAATCTTGTGAGAACCACACTGCTGCTGATGAACATCCGGTGAAGGCAGGAACCCCCAGGCAAGACAGGTGATGCTGTGAAGCATTGATCGTATCTTCCTCCGAGCTCTCCTCTGAGGTGTTCCGCTGGGAGGCAGGAGAGGAGGCCACCCGGGATGGGCCGACGCCATCGGCTGGAGGACCTGTGGGATAGTGGACAAGTGGTCAGTGGGAGGGATTGGTCAGTCAGTAAGGCAATAACAACTCACGTTTGACAGGTCCTCCAGATGGAGCCCGGTGGATCCTCACCTGTGCGGATTCCGCAAACCTCCGCATTGGCGACCCCTCTGTCCTCGGCCACCCCTGTCACTTCCATGGCTCCTGTCACCTTCTTTGAAGGTGCTTAGGATCCATATGACCGTCACGCCTCTGCAAGTCTGGGCCCTCTCCCGGCGGTTTTGGGAGAGCTTCGCCTGAGGAGACACAGAGAGGGCATCATTAGCCACATGTGTGACTCACAGTGGTGAGGGAGGGGTGAGAAGGAAGGGTTGGGGGGGGGGTGTTGAAGGGAGAGGGGGGTCAAGGGAGGGTTGGAGGTTGCATGGAGGGTTTGGGGGAGTGGATATTAGTGTGGGGGCGGAAAGGTCTTGGGAGCGGGGGGAGCATTGATGCCAACTCACCCATGCTGCCCGGTGTAGGACGTTGACCTTCTTACGACCAGTCTACCTCATCATACTCTCCGAGTTTACGGCCACTGCCACCTCACCCCAGGCGGCACAGGCTGCCTTGTGGCTCACCCTCCGGGACCCTCAGGGGAACAGGACACCCCTCCTGGCCTCCAATCGCGTTGAGGAGCCTCCCCAGGTCTGCATCGCTGAACCTTGGGACTGGTCTTCTCGGCTCCATGGCTGAGGGTTGAGTGGGATTGGCTGTGCAGCAGCGGTTTAAGTGCTGCTCGACCTTGTTAGCGGGGGGCTGGAGAGCACGGTCCATGACAGCTGGCGAGTCTTCATCTGAGGCGAGAAGCCTGTGGGGCCTCGTTAAGTGGACCAATTAATGTTGCATAGCGTCGTTGACCTTGCTGGGCCGGGGGGCGGGAAACCCACCCTGATGACACCCACGGGGATGTATCGATTGATCTTCCCATGATGATGGTGGAATATGAACTACCCCACTGATAGGCGGACAGCTGGGGTTCATTGAATCAACCCTTAAAAGCCGTCCCGAATGGGGGCTGGCTTGATCGATAATCCCGGTTGGGACCTATATACTGTGTACCATGTAGTGGCCTTTTCTTTTGGTTGGAAATAAACCTTTGTCTGAGATCATCTCTCGGGTTTCCTCAGCTTTTATACTGAGAATGGGAATCAGAAACCACGAAGAATGGCTTAATCATCAGATACAAACAAATCAACTCCCAATTGAGTGAGAGATTGGGAAGGCAACAGTTGGGAAATAAAGCTGAGTTGGAACAAACTCAGAAACAGGTTGAAGACTGGGGTCGCTGAAGAGAGCTTTTTTAAAATAAAGATGGGCCATTTAAAATAGTCAGTTCATCTAAGGATACTTCAGAGGACCAAGAAGATAAAGGAGATGGAGCTGGAAATGGCTCAGACCAAACTGCAACTGTTGGAGACTGAGTGCAAAATACAGGCAGAGGCAATAGCGGATGCATTAAATGAAGAACTGCCCAGGTCCAAGCAGAATGTTAATGCAGAAGACAAAGGGTGGGGATTGGAAAATGAAGGAGCCCAGTTGCAGGGAGTTGTGCCAGAAGCAATGAGACAAAGCAACAATTCCGGCAGAGAAGGAAAGTGAGATTATGTGGCAGAACAATATTGCTGAATTGGTCACACTAATAGAAAAGCACAAGAACTAATATTATAACATGGTCGATGGAAACGATGCTGAATAGAAATGCTAGAAAGGGAAGTAACTTGCCCACATGACTGAAGTACCAGAAATAGAGTACCATGACCATTCCTTCAAGGAAATCTTCCTCAACTCTCATCTTACTCACAGTTCTTTCCAGCGACTTTTTTCTACCACAATCCTCGTCCCCAAGTTTCCTCTCCAGCTATACTTATTTGTTGCCACAAAGAGAAAAGGTATGGAGGTGCCCGCACTCTGGATTCTTGTAAATCATGATGAGAGGTTTAGTAAGGGTGTTGCTCTTACAATCAAGATGGTGATTTGCTCAAAGTCCGCGCAAACGCTCAGCTGACGTCACCACAGATCACATGACAGTGAACCAGCAGGAATGTACTCCCAGTGTTGCTTTTTACCCTTTAGTTGTTTATTTCCAACCAAAAGAAAAGGCCACAACATGGTATAGAGCATATAGGTCCCAACCGGGAATATCGATCAAGCCAGTCCCCATCCGGGATGGCTTTTAAGGGTTGAACAAGTTGTTTCTTATATTGACCAAATGACCACATAACCAGTATGTTCGATCAAAAATACAGTTTATTAATAACACAAGACTTGTACCTCTATGCAATAATACACCCGGCTCCATACTAAACTACACCTAACAACTAAGATGACCTTTACTTAACTTTGAGTGGCCGGCACTGTGCGAGATAAGGCCTTTATCCGGGTCCACGTGGTCGGTTGGAAGTCGTCAGGTTCGCCTCGGCTGGGCTTGTCCTTCAGGTAGCGATCGCGGGTCCTTGAACTTGGCTAGTTGATGTGCTGCAATTGGTCACACACAGGCTTTTCCAAAATTGAGCGATCTCTAGTGCGCAGGGCTTTTTATCCTTTGTCTCTTTTGCGCCCTTTTGGGTGGTCCTTACTCAAGGTCCAATGGATCGATAGGGTTTTCGATCACCCTCATCGATCTTAGCCAATTAGGGGGTGGATACCTCGATGGCTGGACGGGTCCTAGCTATCATTGTCCCAGGCACATAAGCCTTTCCAAGTAAGGGGGGTGGCGCCGGTTAGTCTGCTATCGTTCATGGTCCTTAATGCGAATGCTATTGTTCTGGGGAAAATGGTAATTGATTCTCAATGGATGCAAGTTTCAGCCAAGTCTTTGCACAATACACAGAGGCTGTGTACCTGTCTGGGTCCCAAATTGAGCACAATTCCCATGGTCCTTTGCAGGTGGCCATTTTTCCGTCCTCTTGATCCTGAACACGAAGCGTGGTGGATCACAGTCTTGATCCCGTCATCTACCTTATCAAGCCGGCCACTGGTCAGTCAGTTCAGGTCCTACTCTATTCTGTCCTAGAATTCATTGTACAATTTTACCTAATACCTTATCACATACATTCATTAAATCAATTCACTACAATTGGCTATTTTATATCTAAATTAAATTCATATAAATTAATTTAACTTAAATTCATACTAAACAATTGGTTGCTAACGAAACTTTCTATGCTACACTCATGCTGCTGTTTTTCACATAAATAACTTATCTACAACACAAAATCTACAAAACCTAAACAGCAGCACCACATTCTTCCTTCTTATCACATTTCATCAGTACAGAGGCACAAAGGGTCCATTTAGCAGGTAGGTGAGGCATAGGTGGATGAGATGTTATTGAGTAGAGTAGAAGGTGGGTGAGATGGTAGGCAGGTGGGCTGGCAGGTGATGAGGAAGTAGATGGGTGAGGTAGCAGGTGGTTGAGGTGGCTGATGGGTGAGTTGACAGATGGGTGAGTTGGCAGATGGTGAGGTGTCAGACAGGAAGGGTGTTGGGTGGGTAGAGTGACAGGTGGGTGAAGTGGCAGGTGGTTATGGTTTTAGATGGGTGAGATGGCAGGTTGGAGAGGTGGTTACTGGGTGAGCCTGTAGTTGGGTGAGGTTGTAGTTGGATAAGGTAGACTTGGGTGAGATGCCATTCGGGTCTGGAAGGTAGTCAGGTTGAGTTGGAGAGGGCGTCAGGCTGGTTGGGTTGTAGGGGATGGTTGGAAGGGTGGTTGTTTGGGGTAGTGGGGTAATCGAGGGGTAGTCAGGGTGTTTGGGGGGTGGAGAGGATGTGCAGGGTGTTGTTGAGTGGTTGTCCAATATTCAGTTCGAGTAACTGAGGGGTCAGTTCTGGATTTAACCAGGAATTAAACTAGGATTTTTCTGTTTAACATTTCCTGAGTAACTGTCCACAGTGGTTAGCACTGCTGCCTTACAGCGTCAGGGCTCCAGGTTTGATTCTGATCTTGGGTGACTGTCTGTGTGGAGTTTGCACGTTCTCCCTGTGTCTGCGTGGATTTCCTCTGAGTGCTCCAGTTTCCTCCCGCAGTCCAAAGCTGTGCAGGTTAGGTGGATTGGTCATGCTAAATTGTACCTTCGTGGCCCTTCGGTTAGGTGGGGTTATGGGGAAAGGGTGGAGATATGGGCCTAGGTAGTGTGCTCAGTCTTGATGGGCCAAATGACCTCCTTCTGTATTGCAGGAATTCTCTGGTTCTATGATCCAGGGAAATACTGTGGACTGTCCGAAGTCTCCGATTGCTGTTCAGATTTTCAGAGGTCCCACGGGAGCAGGGGAATTGTCCATTGGAAGTTGAAACTTCCTGGGTAATTCCCATGGAGGTGAATGCGTCAGGACTTCCACAGGATTGCAACGCAGATGTCCGGTCACACATCCAGTTTCCAACGATCCAGAGGCTGCAAGATTTGGGCCTTGGAATCCAAATCTCATTGTAGATATGTGTAGGCAAGATCCATCTATCCTCTAAAGTAGACATAAAGTGTAATAACCTGCACAGGTCACACAGGGCAAGGTCAATTGTTTTCCCCATATGACGCGAGGTGTATGAGCTCCCCTAGTAACTACAGGGCTGATAACCATGTTGTTTAAAAGGTCGGCCAGTCAGGAACCGATTGATACAGAGAGCGGACTCGGTGAGGTATAACTGGATCTCGTGTATTTGGTTGTTCTTACAAATAAACATTGTATTTTTCTTACTCATCGGACTCCCCTCGCCTTTATTAAATAAAGAATCTCGTGACACAATCTGAAGGACAGTGGGGACAGGCGGGTGAAGTTCTCCCCATGTCCTGGCCAATGTTTATCCTCAATCAACATAGCTAAAAACGATCTAATTGCTGTTCGTGGGATCGCTCCACGTGCAAATTGACTCCTGTGCAAGTCTCTATATGAAACAGTTCAAAAAGTATTTCATTGACTGTGTGGTGGGTTGCGGTTTGTGACATCTACAGTCTGGGGGCATTCTTGCTTGCATGGTAATGTAAAGAGAAAAATAGTCAAATCGTTGCAATAGATTGGTCATGCTTCACTTTCATTGTTTGGCCAGTAAACTGCTGGAGCTGGTCATCTGCCAGGTATTGAACATGGACTGATTTTCATTTCCGTTATTATAATGGTAAAGAAATCTGTGTGGATTGTATAAGAAGCATATGATCAATTGTGTCGTGTGTATAATGAGTCTATGATCCACTCTGTCAGTTTGATGCTCAAAGGGTGATTTATATGAGTGACATGGTGGGCTCTGCCAATTCACAACCTGAGAGATGAAGGGGGAATTTACCCCCATTTGATAGTAAAGTTTTGTCGAATCAGGGAAAGTTTTCACCAACTTTAATTCTGAACAGCAAACTGGCACTTCAATTAGCTTTTGTACAGGGCTGATCTTTCTTGTTACATCCCTCTCATATTGTGGAAAGTAAATTAAATTCAGGCTTCTTGGTCGTGAGTGGCTTCTATAAATTCTGACTGACTACAGCCCACCTTGGTGTCATGGTAAAGGTTCCTCATTATTGGCCACCTCCTTCTTATCAAATTTAATTACTAACTGCCCTATTCATCTGCTAAGCCACCTTTTACTGGCTATAAAAATAAAGTGAACTTGTATCCGGAGCACATTTAAACCCGTGGAAAAGATTCATTATATTGGAAAATGCCATTTAGAAGGCCAGGAAGACATTTGCATTTTAAAAATAAATTTCAATATTTTCCATTATGACCTCTTTTATGATCTGAGCAAGTCCTGTGCCAGGAATGACTGGCTGCCTGGGCCAAGTTAGCTAGATATGGGCGCACTGAGCTGTCTGTGTGCAATTTTATTAGGCTAGTAACATAAGGTATCAGCACAGATTTGGCTCAGTGCTAGGAGATGGTCTAATAAGACAGTTAAAATATCTGGCTAGCAGCTCAAATTTAGAAAGCATAGAAAAATAAAAAATTGGGGAAAGCTTGTCTGTAGATCAGACCAGTTCCCCAAACTGATACCTCACAAATGATCACCGCCTCAAATACCCACAAATTCTCCCTTAATTGTTCGCAGGTTGCCTTCCAGAGCAACTCAATACATACGTTCACCATCCTTGGCATAAAGCGGTGAAATTCAAATTGTCTGACTCTCCTCCTCCTTCGAAGCTTAAGCCTGGACGCCTTGGTTCTAGAGTTTATTACAATCTCAAAATGTTAGTGGGTCACATTACAAAATCTGCTAATGATCATGAATAATTCTAAAGCATCTTCCCTAAGCTTCCTGGTCTCTACAGGAAATGATGCTAACCTTTCAACTAACAGACCAAAACGAATAGAACACTGGACTGCTTTTAAAGAAGAGACAGTTCAAGTACAGTCAAGATATATACCCACGAAGGGAAAAGGTAGGGCAAACAAAGAGAAACAAAGAGAGCTCTCAGCTTGATGAACGAGATAGAGATTAAAATGAAGCAGGAAACAGGTGCTTGTGGCATGTGTCAGGTAGATAATATAATTGAGAGCCAGGCCGCATATAGAAGCTTCACAGGAATGTGAAAAAGAAACTAAGAGAAGATAAAAGAATGTATCAAAACAGACTGGCAGCCAAGATGAAAGGGAATCTAAAAGTCTTCTATTGACATGTAAGTAGTAAAATGTTATATAGACATATAAATAGGAAAAGAGTAGCAATAGGAGCAGTGGAGCTGATTACGGACCAGAAATGGGATTTATGCATGGAGACAGGGGGCATAGCTGAGGTATTAGTGGTGATCTCTGTAGGTGCATGCACACAAGGGGTTAATGGGTAGATAGCAGCACCACATGATCACCAGAGGGCTGGACCAACAGGGGTATAAAAAGCAGCCACACGGGGTCTCTCTCTCGGGTGTGCTGTGAACAGGGAAACATCTGGAATCACATAGATAGTTAGTGGAGTTACGTTTAGTTATTATTGTTAAATCGTGTTAACCAATTCCTAGTTCCCATGTTAAGGTAAAGAACTCATGCATTAATAGTTATAGTTACTCAATAAATCTTTGTTGTTACTGGACGAGTTTGAGTCTTCTTCAACAAGATTCAGAGGACCTCACCATCAACCAAGGATTGAGTAACACGTGTTATCGACCACGCAGGTAACACACCATGGTACCAAGGAGTGTTGGCCTTAACAACAAAAACAGAAACTAGCTAGATTAGTTTCGACAGACAAGAAAAAGAAAAAAACTCGGATAGATATTCGACCATGGAAGGCATCGCAATAGTCGGACTTCTCGGGCAAAAGAAAATTGTAAGATGGACTCACTCATAGCTCCAGAGCCCCTCAGAACCTCTGGTAATCTCCAGTATAATTGGAAAATTTTCCTTCAACACTTTATAATCTATTTCTGAAAATTAAGGGCATAACTGCTGCACCAGATTCTAAAAAAATAGCCTACATCTTATTGGCGACGGGGAAACAGGCCATGGAGATATATAATTCATTCAGTTTCTTGGAAGATGAAGACAAAACTAAATTTAAAGTAATTATCGCAAAATTTGAACAAC
This sequence comes from Scyliorhinus torazame, assembly GCF_047496885.1. Lineage (NCBI taxonomy): Eukaryota > Metazoa > Chordata > Chondrichthyes > Carcharhiniformes > Scyliorhinidae > Scyliorhinus > Scyliorhinus torazame. Next base: position 346,235,735 of record NC_092708.1, read on the forward strand.
ACTGTAAAAATCAGTCTGGTGAGACGCTGGAAAGACTTAAATTTCGTAATTGGTACCAGAGATTCGGAGAGTCAATCACTGATTTTATTGCAGACCTCCAGGTACTAGCACAAGGCTGTAATTATGCTGATCTCAGAGATGCTATGATAAAAGATCAATTAATTTATGGACTATCTGATAAAAATGTAATTCAAACACTTCCACAACAACAGTATCTAACTCTAAAAATCGCGATTAAACTGTGCATTGTGCATGAACAGAAAAAAAATCAGTACCTTCAATTTATCCAAAGAAAAAAACGGCGCCAAAACTTACCATGAGGCAGAGGCAGGATCTCACTCGATGCAGCAGCACTTTTTGCTTGGCAGCCATCTTGAGCGAGAGCGTTCTGGGCAGTATGTACATGCGCACTTCTCAAACAGAAAAAACGGCAAAATACACTTGCGCGCATGTGTGAGAAGCAGCGCATGCGCAGTTGCGAAAAGAGCGCACAGTACAGGAAACTCGGACTGCACATGCGCAGTCGATTCCTACGTGTTACGCCACGAGCATCATGACATCAGAGGACCCGGACCACGCCCACTTAAAAGGGAAATGCCCGAAAATTGCAAATAAGAAATTTAAAGCTACGAACCACAGGTTTTTTCCCTCGAATGACAAAATGAAGACTGAGCCTCCACCCACGGTTAAAGATTACCTCCGCAGCACCCTGAAACATACAGTTTGCAACACCCAAAGAGAAGAGCACAATGACAACTCCATAGCAAAAGATTTGTTCATTGACGATGATTACTCAGGGGATGAGATCCTCATTGGACAAATAGAGCATCATGACACATCCTTGACAAGAAGCGATGATTTGCTCGCTGTCGAATGCCACTCAGCCATGGATCAGTTCTCTGGATCTGCTGGTCATTGCAGCAGCAACATGGGTGCTAAGTCCCATACGAGTCTCATGGTGGGAGAATCCAGTACCATGACGACATGGCAGCTCGTCGACAAAATGGATGACAACCACATGTCACATATCCTAGCAGAAGGCGACGCCATGCAGAGAGCACAGATTGACTCCACTGAGGGAGTGATACCAGCCTCCATAGCGAACTCGTTGACAGGCTCCAGAATGTCCGCAAGCAACGACTCTGGAGCGACAGCCGTGAACGAGGAAGACTATGAAAGTCTATCCACCTAATTTGAGCCACCAGAAAAAGACTATGAAAGTCTACCCAGCTCATTTAATCGGCAAGAAGACACTGAATGTCTACCCACTGTATGTGAAAACAGTGACAAAGTGATCACACTCCACATACAGAGTGTGCAGGATCACAGCGAGACTGACAGATCTCAGTTCGTCTGTACAGAAGCACAGAGTAGGACTACTCTTGGGTCCAGTGTGACGACGTCAATTGAAATCTTGAAGATTTTAACTCATGAAGAGGAGCAGAAAGAGATCACAGTTGATTCAAATGTACCGGAAATGTCTCCATCAGAGGAGCACCGAGGCAGCAAAGAACAATCAAATCCACCACAAATGACTGATGCCACTGATGCACGATCAATGACCACTAAAGCGAGGTTGTAGTCCAACTGAAGGCTTTAATAAGCTAGATGTTTTCCCCAGCAGCTCAGGTACAGAAAGAAGGCTGCTGGGGCGGCACGGGCTCTTATATCCCGCCTAGCAGGGCGGAGCTACCATACAGCTTGACCAATAGGAAACATTCAATTTCTACCAATGGTGATCCAGCATTACCAGGTACCGTAATACCTCTACACAGACTACCACATTCAAACCCTGTTAAAAAAGAGTCCAGCGGGGGTGGTGGCTTGTAATTACAACATGGTAATGTGGTAGAAATGATAGTTATGGAGGTACCGTAATACCTCCGTACAGCGTTTTGTCTTATTGTCGTAACTATTTACAGATTCACAATTAACTATATACACTTTAAAATGACGCAATCAGTCGGTCGGGGGCCCTGGTCGTCCTCTGTGATCGCCGAAGCTCTGGTGGTGACGCCGGTGGAGGCTCGGGCGTCTGTGACTCCGGGAGCGTGGCCTCGATCTCTGTGGCAGCTTCAACACCCCTAGACGGCGCTGGTGGGGAAGCCGGTTGACCTGGGAAGGGAGCGTCTGCAGGCGCGTCGGTGGGCAGGGGGGGCCTAGACGGGGCCGGCGGAAGGACCAATCCTCCTGGGAAGGGGGCGGCTGAAAGGTGCACCGGTGGGAGGGAGGATGGGACTGGTGGCTGGGGTGTGCGTAGGGATCCGGCGGGCGCCAGATCTCATAGGGAGACCGTATCTTGCCGGCCGTTGGGGTATGCCACGTAGGCGTACTGGGGGTTAGCGTGGTGAAGACGGACCCTTTCGACCAACGGGTCCGACTTGTGCGCCCGCCCGTGTTTTCGGAGCAGGATGGGTCCGGGAGCTGCCAGCCAGGTCAGGAGCGAAGTCCCAGAGGGACCTCCTGGGGAAGACAAGGAGACGTTCGTGAGGTGTTTGGTTGGTCGTGGTACAAAGCAGTAACCGGATGGAGTGGAGGGCATCCGAGAGGACTTCCTGCCAGTGGGAGACTGGGAGATTCCTGGACCGTAGGGCCAGTAGGACGGTCTTCGAGACCGTTCCGTTCTCCCTCTCTACCTGTCCGTTACCCCGGAGGTTGTAACTGGTCGTCCTGCTCTAGGCGATGCCCTTGCTGAGCAGGAATTGACGCAGTTCGTCGCTCATAAAGGAAGACCCCCTATCACTATGTATGTAAGCGGGGAACCCGAACAGCATAAAAATGCAATGGAGGGCCTTGATGACGGTGATTGCGGTCATGTCGGGGCAAAGGATGGTGAATGGGAACCGGGAGTACTCGTCAATTCCTGGTGGCTGTCCTGACCTCGATGGAGTAGGGCAGGTTGCGGGTCTTGATAAAGTGGAAGAAGCGAGTGACCCCTGGGTGGCAGAGGTCCTCGTGGAGGGCTCGGAGGCGGTCCACTTGTGCGTTGGCACATGTGCCGCGGGACAGGGCATCAGGAGGCTCATTTAGCTTCCCGGGATGATACAAGATCTTGTAGTTATAGTTGGAGAGTTCGATCCTCCACCGCAAGATCTTATCGTTTTTTATCTTGACCCGCTGTGCATTATCGAACATGAAAGCAATCGACCGTTGGTCAGTGAGGAGAGTGAATCTCCTGTTGGCCAGATAATGCCTCCAATGTCGCACGGCTTCTACTATGGCCTGGGCCTCCTTTTCGACTGAGGAGTGGCGGATTTCGAAAGCATGGAGGGTACGTGTGAAGAAGGTCACGGGTCTGCCCGTTTGGTTGAGGGTGGCCGCCAGAGCTACGTCAGACGCGTCACTCTTGACCTGGAAGGGGAGGGACTCGTCGATGGCGTGTATCGTGGCCTTTGCAATGTCTGCTTTGATGCGGCTGAAGGCCTGGCGGGCCTCTATCGACAGGGCAAAAACTGTGGATTGGATCAGGGGATGGGCCTTGTCTGCATAGGGGACCCACTGGACATAGTAAGAGAAAAACCCTAGGCAGCGCATCAGGGCCTTGGAGCAGTGAGGGAGGGGGAACTCCAAAAGGGGGCGCATGCGTTCAGGGTCGGGGCCTATAACTCCATTTCGCACTACGTAGCCGAGGATGGCTAGGCGGTCGGTGCTAAAGACGCATTTATCCTTGTTATACGTAAGGTTAAGGATCTTTGCGGTCTGGAGGAATTTTCGGAGGTTGGTGTCGTGGTCCTGCTGGTTGAGGCCGCAGATGGGGACATTATCGAGATACGGGAATGTTGCCCGTAAACGGTACCGGTAAACCATTCGGTCCATCACGCGTTGGAAGACCGAGACCCTGTTAATGACACCGAAGGGAACCCTTAAGAAGTGGTAGAGCCGCCCATCTGCCTCGAAGGCAGTGTACTTGCGGTCATTAGTGCGGATGGAGAGCTGGTGGTAGGCGGACTTAAGATCCACCGTGGAGAAGACCTTGTAATGCGCGATCCTGTTTACCAGGTCGGATATGCGGGAGAGAGGGTACACGTCCAGCTGCGTAAACCTGTTGATGGTCTGACTGTAGTCGATGACCATCCTATGCTTCTCCCCGGTCTTTACCACCACTACTTGAGCTCTCCAGGGGCTGTTGCTAGCTTCAATGACTCCTTTCCTCAGTAGCCTTTGGACCTCTGACCCAATAAAAATCCGATCCTGGGCACTGTACCGTCTGCTCCTGGGGGCGACGGGTTTGCAATCCGGGGTGAGGTTCGCAAACAGGGAAGGCAGGTCGACCTTGAGGGTCGCGAGGCTGTAGACAGTGAGAGGGGGTAAAGGGCCGCCAAATTTGAAAGTTAGACTTTGGAGATTGCACTGGAAGTCTAACCCTAGGAGTGTGGCCGCACAGAGATGGGGAAGGACGTAGAGCTGGTAAATTTAAACTCCCTTCCCTGGACCGTGAGGTTTGCGACACAAAACCCCTTTATCTCTACTGAGTGGGAACCGGAGGCCAGGGAGATTTTCTGATTAACGGGGTGGACGGGGAGAGAACAGCGCCTTACCGTAACGGGGTGTATGAAGCTCCAGAGGGTGCTTCCAGAGTCGATTAAGCAGGACGTCTCGTGCCCGTTGATTAGTACTGTTGTTGTAGCAGTTGAGAGTGTTCGAGGCCGGGGCTGGTCCAGAGTCACCGAGGCTAATCGCGGCAGCAGCTGAGTGTTCTCTTCGGTCGGTGTGTGGTCAGCTGAGCTGGGGTCCTGGGAGTCCATCCAAGATGGCGGTGCCCATTGGTCGTACATGGCTGGGGGTGCACAAAACGGTGGCGCCCATCCATCGCACGTGGCGTCCGCGGGACAAGGTGGCGGCACCCGGGGGCCGCACGTGGCCCTGGAGGAGGAAGATGGCGGCACCCGCTGGCCACATGGGGACCGTGGAGAGGGTTGTGGTGGCGGTCCGCATTCGCCACCGGAGTCCGCAGCGACCGCCCGGGCCTGGCATACCACCACGAAGTGGCCCTTTTTACCGCATCCCTTGCAAGTGGATGCGCGGGCCGGACAGCGCTGCCGGGGGTGCTTGGCTTGGCCTGCCCGCAGAAGTAGCAGCGGGGCCCCCCGGGGTTGTCAGGCCGCCTTGCAGCACAAGCTTGTGGGGGGGATGGGGGATGTCTCGGGGTCGGCCGCGGGGGGTTCCACGCTGCCCAGGGGGCTGCCGGCGGTCGGGGATGTAAGCATGGGCATTTCGGGGGGCCACATCCAGGGAGCCTGCAAGGGCCCGTGCCTCCTTGAGGCCTAGGGTGTCTTTCTCCAGCAATCGCTGGCGGATTTGGGAGGACAGCATACCTGCAACGAAAGCGTCCCGGATCAAAGGTTCTGTGTGGTCGCTCACCGAAACTTGCGGGCAGCTGCAGTTTCTCCCCAACACCAGGAGCGCACGGTAGAATTCTTCCAGCGATTCCCCGGGGATTTGTCGCCTCGTTGCCAGCAGATATCGGGCATAGACCTGGTTTACTGGGCGAATATAATGTCCTTTTAGCAGCTCCGTTGCTGCATCGAAGTCTTCCGCGTCCTCGATGAGGGTGTAAATTTCCTGGCTTACCCTCGAGTGCAGGACTTGCAATTTCTGTTCTCCCGTGGGTGTGTTTTCGGCCGTTCCGAGATACCTGTTAAAACACGCCAGCCAGTGCTTGAAGGTTGCCACTGAGTTTGCAGCGTGGGGGCTGAGTTGAAGACACTCCGGCTTGATTCGGAGCTCCATCCTTTTAAATCTAGCTTATTAAATTGATGCACGATCAATGACCACTAAAGCGAGGTTGTAGTCCAATTGAAGGCTTTAATGAGCTAGATGTTTCCACCAGCAGCTCAGGTACAGTAAGAAGGCTGCTGGGGCGGCACTGGGCTCTTATACCCCGCCTTGCAGGCGGAGCTACCATACAGCTTGACCAATAGGAAACATACAATATCTACCAATGGTGTTCCAGCATTACCAGGTACCGTAATACCTCTACATAGACTACCACAGTCACCAACATCAATATGACATCAGATCATTTTCACAGTTCTCAAAAAGAAACGCTCAATGTAACTGACACCAATAACTGTGCCAATTACTCAAATTATCCACACGGAACACACATTGAGCGCAACAAGAGTACAAACATGCCATGGCATGGCAACAAATCTCACGAATTCGCATTTGCTCCATAACAAACAAACAAACCAGCTTTCAAGAAAGATTCAACACAGAATCGCTACCACAAGCATAAAAAAAAAGTAAAAATCAGACAACAAAATGATTCGGCCATTCCGATGTCTTGTGATGTCCTCACGTATACACATCAACACTGATGGTGGTCACGACGACATGACAACATCGACTGCCACCTCAACGACAGGCGACGAGATCAACCCACCTGATCAAACTCGTACAGTCTGGACTCACAAAGTTTTTCGGTCGAATTTGACTTTTTAAACATTGATTGACTTTGTACAGTCATTATTACCATCACATTTTGTACACAACATTACTTGTTTTATCTGTTCCCAGTTAACGTAATTCATTATATTTGTTCAATTTTTGTTACACCATACAGAAAATCTGTAACACATTAAAAAGGGGGAGATGTAGTGATTTCTGTAGGTGCATGCACTCAAGGGGTTAATGGGTAAATAGCTGCACCACATGATCACTAGACCAACAGGAGGATAAAGGCAGCCACACGGGGTCTCTCTCTCGTGGGTGCACTGTGAACAGGGTTACATCAGAATCACATAGATAGTTAGTGGAGTTAAATTTAGTTATTATTGTTAAATTTGGTTAACCAATTCCTAGTTTCCATGTTAAGGTAAAGAACTCATGCATTAATAGTTATAGTTACTCAATAAATCTTTGTTGTTGCTGGACAAGTTCGAGTCTTCTTCAACAAGATTCAGAGGACCTCACCAATCAGCCAAGGATTGAGTAACACGTGTTATCGATCACGCAGGTAACACAACAATATTAAATGGACTCCGTTCCTTAAAGCACTCTGGGTCCCTTACACCGCATGGTCTGCAGCGGTTCAAGAAGACTTCTCACCCCCACCTTCTCAAGAGCAATTCCAGACAGGTAGTAAGTGTTGGCTGACCCAGTGAGGCCCACATCCCAGGAAAGAATAAAAAAACACTTTGCATCTCATCACATTAGAACCAGAAGAGTTCTGACCTGAAGTCACTATGCTTAAGATGTAAGCGACGTCTTGTGTTGAAGTGACAGTTTACAAATGTGGGACGGTTAGGGGAGATTTGATGGCTACTACCCCTTCTGTGAAAATCGTTGGCCAGAAATATTGACCAAGACACTAACTTTGTTGTTTGCTCAAGTAGCAGCCTATCTCTGCCAAATCTATGAACCACTGAGACACTATAGGAACTTGCACCTTGTCAACTTTGGTTCCAACAAGTATAGTAACATAGAACATTGAACATAGAAAATACAGCACAGAACAGGCCCTTCGGCCCATGATGTTGTGCCGAATCTTTGTCCTAGATTAATCATAGATTATCATTGAATTTACAGTGCAGAAGGAGGCCATTCGGCCCTTTGAGTCTGCACCGGCTCTTGGAAAGAGCACCCTACCCAAACTCAACACCTCCACCCAACACCAAGGGCAATTTTGGACATTAAGGGCAATTTATCATTGGCCAATTCACCTAACCTGCACATCTTTGGACTGTGGGAGGAAACCGGAGCACCCGGAGGAAACCCACACAGACACGGGGAGGATGTGCAGACTCCGCACAGACAGTGACCCAAGCCGGAATCGAACCCGGGACCCTGGAGCTGTGAAGCAATTGTGCTATCCACAATGCTACCGTGCTGCCCTGAAGAACAAATAAATCTACACTACATCATTTTACCGTAATCCATGTACCTATCCAATAGCTGCTTGAAGGTCCCTAATGTTTCCGACTCAACTACTTCCACAGGCAGTGCATTCCATGCCCCCACTGCTCTCTGGGTAAAGAACCTACCTCTGATATCCCTCCTATATCTTCCACCTTTCACCTTAAATTTATGTCCCCTTGTAATGGTTTGTTCCACCCGGGGAAAAGGTCTCTGACTGTCTACTCTATCTATTCCCCTGATCATCTTATAAACCTCTATCAAGTCACCCCTCATCCTTCTCCGTTCTAATGAGAAAAGGCCTAGCACCCTCAACCTTTCCTCGTAAGACCTACTCTCCATTCCAGGCAACATCCTGGTAAATCTTCTTTGCACCTTTTCCAAAGCTTCCACATCCTTCCTAAAATGAGGCGACCAGAACTGTACACAGTACTCCAAATGTGGCCTTACCAAAGTTTTGTACAGCTGCATCATCACCTCATGGCTCTTAAATTCAATCCCTCTGTTAATGAACGCGAGCACACCATAGGCCTTCTTCACAGCTCTATCCACTTGAGTGGCAACTTTCAAAGATGTATGAACATAGACCCCAAGATCTCTCTGCTCCTCCACATTGCCAAGAACTCTACCGTTAACCCTGTATTCCGCATTCATATTTGTCCCTCCAAAATGGACAACCTCACACTTTTCAGGGTTAAACTCCATCTGCCACTTCTCAGCCCAGCTCTGCATCCTATCTATGTCTCTTTGCAGCCGACAACAGCCCTCCTTACTATCCACAACTCCACCAATCTTCGTATCGTCTGCAAATTTACTGACCCACCCTTCAACTCCCTCATCCAAATCATTAATGAAAATCACAAACAGCAGAGGACCCAGAACTGATCCCTGCGGTACGCCACTGGTAACTGGGATCCAGACTGAATATTTGCCATCCACCACCACTCTCTGACTTCTATCGGTTAGCCAGTTCGTTATCAAACTGGCCAAATTTCCCACTATCTCATGCCTCCTTACTTTCTGCATAAGCCTACCATGGGGAACCTTATCAAATGTCTTACTAAAATCCATGTACACTACATCCACTGCTTTACCTTCATCCACATGCTTGGTCACCTCCTCAAAGAATTCAATAAGACTTGTAAGGCAAGACCTACCCCTCACAAATCCGTGCTGACTATCCCTAATCAAGCAGTGTCTTTCCAGATGCTCAGAAATCCTATCCTTCAGTACCCTTTCCATTACTTTGCCTACCACCGAAGTAAGACTAACTGGCCTGTAATTCCCAGGGTTATCCCTTTTTTTAAGTCCCTTTTTTGAACAGGGGCACGACATTCGCCACTCTCCAATCCCCTGGTACCACCCCTGTTGACAGTGAGGACGAAAAGATCATTGCCAACGGCTCTGCAATTTCATCCCTTGCTTCCCATAGAATCCTTGGATATATCCCGTCAGGCCCGGGGGACTTGTCTATCCTCAAGTTTTTCAAAATGCCCAACACATCTACCTTCCTAACAAGTATTTCCTCGAGCTTACCAATCTGCTTCACACTGTCCTCTCCAACAATATCGCCACTCTCATTTGTAAATACAGAAGAAAAGTACTCGTTCAAGACCTCTCCTATCTCTTCAGACTCAATACACAATCTCCCGCTACTGTCCTTGATCGGACCTACCCTCGCTCTAGTCATTCTCATATTTCTCACATATGTGTAAAAGGCCTTGGGGTTTTCCTTGATCCTACCCGCCAAAGATTGTTCATGCCCTCTCTTAGCTCTCCTAATCCCTTTCTTCAGTTCCCTCCTGGCTATCTTGTATCCCTCCAATGCCCTGTCTGAACCTTGTTTCCTCAGCCTTACATAAGTCTCCTTTTTCCTCTTAACAAGACATTCAACCTCTCTTGTCAACCATGGTTCCCTCACTCGACCATCTCTTCCCTGCCTGACAGGGACATACATATCAAGGACACGTAGCACCTGTTCCTTGAACAAGTTCCACATTTCACTTGTGTCCTTCCCTGCCAGCCTATGTTCCCAACTTATGCACTTCAATTCTTGTCTGACAACATTGTATTTACCCTTCCCCCAATTGTAAACCTTGCCCTGTTGCACATACCTATCCCTCTCCATTACTAAAGTGAAAGTCACAGAATTGTGGTCACTATCTCCAAAATGCTCCCCCACTAACAAATCTATCACTTGCCCTGGTTCATTACCAAGTACTAAATCCAATATTGCCCCTCCTCTGGTCGGACAATCTACATACTGTGTTAGAAAAGCTTCCTGGACACACTGCACAAACACCACCCCATCCAAACTATTTGATCTAAAGAGTTTCCACTCAATATTTGGGAAGTTAAAGTCGCCCATGACTACTACCCTATGACTTCTGCACCTTTCCAAAATCTGGTTCCAATCTGTTCCTCCACATCTCTGCTACTATTGGGGGGCCTATAGAAAACTCCTAACAAGGTGACTGCTCCTTTCCTATTTCTGACTTCAACCCATACTACCTCAATAGGGTGATACTCCTCGAACTGCCTTTCTGCAGCTGTTATACTATCTCTAATTAATAATGCCACCCCCCCACCACTTTTACCACCCTCCCTAATCTTATTGAAACATCTATAACCAGGGACCTCCAACAACCATTTCTGCCCCTCTTCTATCCAAGTTTCCGTGATGGCCACCACATCGTAGTCCCAAGTACCACTCCATGCCTTAAGTTCACCTACCTTATTCCTGATGCTTCTTGCGTTGAAGTATACACACTTCAATCCATCTCCGTGCCTGCAAGTACTCTCCTTTGTCAGTGTTCCCTTCCCCACTGCCTCATTACACGCTTTGGCGTCCTGAATATCGGCTACCTTAGTTGCTGGACTACAAATCCGGTTCCCATTCCCCTGCCAAATTAGTTTAAACCCTCCCGAAGAGTACTAGAAAACCTCCCTCCCAGGATATTGGTGCCCCTCTGGTTCAGATGCAACCCGTCCTGCTTGTACAGGTCCCACCTTCCCCAGAATGCGCTCCAATTATCCAAATACCTGAAGCCCTCCCTCCTACACCATTCCTACAGCCACGTGTTCAACTGCACTCTCTCCCTATTCCTAGCCTCGCTATCACGTGGCACCGGCAACAAACCAGAGATGACAACTCTGTCTGTCCTGGCTTTTAACTTCCAGCCTAACTCCCTAAACTTGTTTATTACCTCCACACCCCTTTTCCTACCTACGTCGTTGGTACCAATGTGCACCACGACTTCTGGCTGCTCCCCCTCCCCCTTAAGGATCCTGAAGACACGATCCGAGACATCCCTGGCCCTGGCACCCGGGAGGCAACATACCTTCCGGGAGTCTCGCTCGCGACCACAGAATCTCCTATCTATTCCCCTAACCATTGAATCTCCTACAACTATTGCTTTTCTATTCTCCCCCCTTCCCTTCTGAGCCCCAGAGCCAGACTCAGTGCCAGAGACCTGGCTGCTAGGGCCTTCCCCCCGGTAGGTCATCCCCCCCAACAGCATCCAAAACAGTATACTTGTTTTGAAGGGGAACGGCCACGAGGGATCCCTGCACTGTCTGCCTGTTTGTTTTTTCCCCCCTGACTGTAACCCAGCTATTCTTGTCCTGTACCTTGGGTGTGGTTACCTCCCTGTAACTCTTCTCAATCACCCCCTCTGCCTCCCGGATGATCCGAAGTTCATCCATCTTCAGCTCCAGTTCCCTAACACGGTCTTTGAGGAGCTGAAGTTGGGTGCACTTTCCGCAGGTATAGTCAGCGGGGACACCAATGGTATCCCTCACCACCCACATCCTACAGGAGGAGCATGCAACTGGCCTAGCCTCCATCCCCTCTTACCTTACAGAATATAGCTGCCATGTGGACTAACTAGATCTCCGCCCTCCGACTCTGCTCCCAGTCAGCTACACTTTCTGTAAACTCCTGGCTCTCTTCGCACTCTTTGCGGAAATGTCGGGAACAAAATGAAAGGAGAACCTTACTCCCTCCTCACCTAACTCCCTCGGTCACCAAACTCTTACTATAGCACTCAAATGCACCAAATTCAGCACTCCCTCGGTCACCAAACTCTTATTATAGCACTCAAATGCACCAAATTCAGCACTCCCTCGGTCACCAAACTCTTACTATAGCACTCAAAAAGCACCAAATTCAGCACTCAGTGCAAAAAAAAACAGTAGGAAGCTTGTTGTAGGAAAAGTATAAGAAAGTAAATGGATGATTATAATGCCTAGGCTAGATGCATTGTTCCTGAATTGCTCTTTGCCTCAGTCCTGCATTCCTGATCCCCGCTTCAAGTAAAATTTAGCTCTTACGTCTTGCAGAGGCAAAAATCTGCCCTGAACAAAAAAATAATGAAAATTTAAAGTATTATAGTGAGCAAAAACACCACTAACGTACCAGTCAAAACATTTCAAAGTAATAGTTTTAAAAGTCCACTGTGTTTCCAGTGGAGTTTTGCAAAATTGGAATAGATAGCTCAATAAGGAGGCAAAGGTCAATGTCTACGGTGACTTACAGTTTTATTTGCAGAGATATGCAAATGGCTTTCTGCAAGTAATTATTATTGAAATATGAATATTGCGGCAAAATTAAACTGTGCTTTGCTCGGCTATGAAATCCGGGCATTGCTATCTAAAGAAACCATGTTCATTTTGCATTGTTACTTTTTAAAAGTGAATTGCCTGAGATATTTGAATGGGTCTTGCAATTACAGTTTATGTACAGATAAAACACTCTCCAGGCTAATCTACCAGATGTCACTTAAATGTAATGTGGCACAATTTTAGATTGGTTAATTTTACTGTTGAGGAGAAATGATAAAGGCAAATTTTCCACCTTTGGTTTCCAGGCATGTACACTTGTCCACAGAGAACAGGTATCAGGAATTAATGTGGAGAATCAGGGACAGCATATATGTCCTTTCCCAATGCACAGCACTTCCAGCTGAGGCTTCAATTATACCATGAAAGTAGAAAGTTAACCCAATAATTTCAACTGAAGCACTTACATTCTCTGGCATTAGTAATATTCCATATACGTTTGTCAGCTGTCAGCAACCGTTCACTTTAGTAAGCTCTATCAACGCGGATGAAGAGACACTGGACAATTCAGATCACAAAAAAACTAATAGCCTGCATTTTTGATTCAACAACTAGTGGAATGACATTCCAAACTATCCCGAAAACATTCAATGAAATCCTTGCATAGGCTACCATTGCCCACTTGACTTTTCTCGTCTACATGCTAATTAGAATCTCCCATGATTATCGCTGTGTCTTTCTGATGAGCTCCAATTATTATGCGGTCTACTCTAGGTTGGAGAGACTAAACGCAGACTGGGTGACCACTTTACAGAACACCACCGCTCCGTCCGCAAGCAGGACTCAGACCTTCCTGCTGCTTGCCATTTCAACTCACCGTCCTGCTCTCAAGTCCACATGTCTATCCTTGGCCTGCTGCAATGTTCCAGTGAAGCCTAGCGCAAACTGGCGGAACAGCACCTAATGAGATACGTCACAGCCTTCAGGACTTAACATTGAGTTCAACAACTTCAGAATGTGAACTCTCTCCTCCACTTCCACCCCATTCTTATTTCTGTCAATTTATTTTAATTCCTTCCATTGATCTGTTTTTCCCTCACTATGGTTCCCCCCTCCCACCACTCCACTTGAGTCATCTGTTCCTAGTTGCCATTTTACACACTGCTCAACTTTGTTCTGCCATTCACATCTTTTAATTACTTCATGTGCCACTGTCAGCATCCTTCTTAGCCTTAATCACCCCATTTACATTCCTTTTGACTTTTGTCCTTGACATCTTTGTCAATGTACACCTATCGCTGGCCCCATCCAGCCCCATCTCTCCACCGCCCCCCCCCCCCCACCCCCCCACTACAGTATAAATTGGATCCCTTTTCCAGTTCTCTCTAGCTTTGACAAAGAGTCATCCAGACGCAAAGCGTTGGTTCCCTTTTCTCTCCACAGATGCTGTCAGACCTGCTGAGATTGCCCAGTATTTTCTGTTTTTGTCTCAGATTTTGACTTATTGCTTATACCATTTCTCATCTCTAGCCATACCATTTCTAAATTCTGGTTTACTGAATTTAGGTCCTCCTTCTCTGTTGTGCTAATACTATCATTATCTAACAGAGCAACCCCACCACCATTTCCTCACTCCCTGTTCTTCCTAAATGCGCTATGCCCTTCAATATTCAGGTCCCAATCCATGTCCGCCTGCAGCCATGTCTCTATAATGGCTATCAAATTGTTCTTATTTATTTTGATGTGCATTTTCAGTTCATCTGTTTTGTTTTGAATGTTGCATTCATTCAGATACAGAGTTTTTTGTTTAATCCTTTTATTCTTTTAATAACATCTAGTCTGTTAATTTACTGTTAGATTTGTACTTTCTATCCCTTCATGTCACGGTCTGTTTTCATTTGCTGTAACAATACCTTTTTCTTTTGCCATGTTTCTGCTCTTTGATTTACCACATCATCCCAAATTCGAACCCTTGCCCCCACTATTTAGTTTAAAATTCGCCCTACTTCCCTAGTTATGTGGCTCACAAGAACACCAGCCCCAGCACGGTCCATGTGTACAGTCCCAATGGTACAGATCCCACTTTCCCCAGTACTGGTGCCAGTGCCCCATCAACTGGAATCCACTTGTCTCACACCAGTCTTTGAGCCACACATTCATCTCCTTAATCTGATTTGTCCTATGCCAATTTGAAATAATCCAAAGATTAATGACCTTTGAGGTTCTGCTTCTTAATTTGGGGGCTAGGCTCTCGTTCTGACTATGCCGAACCTCCTTCTTTGTCCTGCCTATGTCATTGGTACCTGCATGGACCACGACAACTGGTTCTTCCCCTTTCCACTGCATGTTCCCCTCTATGCCCAAGCAGATGTCCCAAACCCTGTCATTCAGCTTCAGAAAATGGTATCAGTCCCTCTGACTATAATATCCCCGACTACCACTACATTCCTTTTTGCTCCTCCTATTTGAATGTGTCGTGATCAATTTGCTCATCCACCTTGCAGCCCTCACTCTCACCCAAACAAAGTGAAAAAACCCTCAAACCTGTTGGACAATCCTAAAGACTGAGGCTACTCTGCTTCTGCCCTCTGAGTTCCCTCACCTGCCTCACTCGTAGCCACACTCTCCTGTCCCTGACCACTGGCCACATCAGAAGACCCTGTCCTAAGAGATGTGACTGCCCCTGGTACAACAAATCCAGGTATCTTTCCCTTCATCAGAGAGTGATGTGTTGCAATGTCTGCAGTTCAGCCTCCATCTTATAAACTCCATGCTCAAGGTGCTCAAACTTCAAACATTGCAGATGTGTTTGCCCTGGATTAAACTGACATCCAGGAGTTCCCACATCCTGCAGCTGTGACACATCACATGTCCTGTTATCCTTAATGTGTTCTAATTAACTATTAAATTATTTAATTCAATTCTATATTTTACATTTGTTTTTATATATTGATTTAGCCTCACCACAGTTGCCGGGATATTTTGAACCTTTAGGAATGGAATAAACCTTAGTCACTTACCAGATACTTGCGAAATAACTACCTTCTTCTGTAGCAATGAAAGACCACTTCCTGAAGACTGAGAAAGTTAGAAAGTAAAAATCAAAAAAGTACATCTTTCCCTTCCTTCCCTAACTCCCTTAATTACCCTACTCCCCGCATTTCTTGCGGTAATCTCTACCTAAAGCATCACTTTCCCCTTATGCACGGAATTCCCATTTTGAACCAAATTCCCAAATATACTCATTCGGTCTCATGCAGGCAAAGTCTCCCTCACTGACCGCACACTTCTCACTGCCTGTGTGTGTTAAAAGTTCCTTTCTTATGTAGAGCTACGATGAGTCACTCACTGGCTTGGCTTCCTGCTACAGTAATCAACACCTATTCAGGCCCGATTTCAGGTAGGGGCTTTCAGGTTCACAAAAGCAAATTATGGCGGATGCTGGAATCTGAGACAAAAACAGATAATACTGGACAATTGCAGCAGGTCTGACAGCATCTGTGGAGAGAGAAGGGCGCTAATGTTTTGACTCAGGATGACTATTTATCAAAGCTGAGTGTGTGATAGAACATAGAACATAGAACATTACAGCGCAGTACAGGCCCTTCGGCCCTCGATGTTGCGCCGACCTGTGAAACCACTCTAAAGCCCATCTACACTATTCCCTTATCGTCCATATGTCTATCCAATGACCATTTAAATGCCCTTAGTGTTGGCGAGTCCACTACTGTTGCAGGCAGGGCATTCCACGCCCTTACTACTCTCTGAGTAAAGAACCTACCTCTGACATCTGTCCTATATCTATCTCCCCTCAATTTAAAGCTATGTCCCCTCGTGCTAGACATCACCATCCAAGGAAAAAGGCACTCACTGTCCACCCTATCCAATCCTCTGATCATCTTGTATGCCTCAATTAAGTCACCTCTTAACCTTCTTCTCTCTAACAAAAACAGCCTCAAGTCCCTCAGCCTTTCCTCATAAGATCTTCTCTCCATACCAGGCAACGTTCTGGTAAATCTACTCTGCACCCTTTCCAAAGCTTCCATATCCTTCCTATAATGCGGCGACCAGAATTGCACGCAATACTCCAAATGCGGCCGCACCAGAGTTTTGTACAGCTGCAACATGACCTCATGGCTCCAAAACTCAATCCCTCTACCAATAAAAGCTAACACACCGTACGCCTTCTTAACAACCTTCTCAACCTGGGTGGCAACTTTCAGGGATCTATGTTCAGAGATCTCTCTGCTCATCCACACTGCCAAGAATCTTACCATTAGCCCAGTACTCTGTCTTCCTGTTATTCCTTCCAAAATGAATCACCTCACACTTTCCTGCATTAAACTCCAGTTGCCACCTCTCAGCCCAGCGCTGCAGTTTATCTATCTCCTTCTGTAACTTGTAACATCCTTCCGCACTGTCCACAACTCCACCGACTTTAGTGTCATCTGCAAATTTACTCACCCATCCTTCTACGCCCTCGTCCAGGTCATTTATAAAAATGACAAACAGCAGTGGCCCCAAAACAGATCCTTGTGGTACACCACTAGTAACTGGGCTCCAGTCTGAACATTTCCCATCAACCACCACCCTTTGTCTTCTTCCAGCTAGCCAATTTCTGATCCAAACTGCTAAATCACCCTGAATCCCATGCCTCCATATTTTCTGCAGTAGCCTACCGTGGGGAACCTTATCCAACGCTTTACTGAAATCCATATACACCACATCAACTGCTTTACCCTCATCCACCTGTTTTGTCACCTTCTCAAAGAACTCAATAAGGTTTGTGAGGCACGACCTACCCTTCACAAAACCGTGTTGACTATCTCTAATCAAATTATTCCTTTCCAGATGATAATACATCCTATCTCTTAGAAACCTTTCCAAGGCTTTGCCCACAACAGAAATAAGACTCACTGGCCTATAGTTACCGGGGTTGTCTCTACCCCCCTTCTTTGAACAAGGGGACAACATTTTCTATCCGCCAGTCTTCTGGCACTATTCCTGTAGACAAAGATGACTTAAAGATCAAAGCCAAAGGCTCAGCAATCCCTCCTTAGCTTCCCAGAGAATCCTAGGATAAATCCCATCCGGCCCAGGGGACTTTTTTTTTTCACACTTTCCAGAATTGCTAACACCTCCTCCTTATGAACCTCAAGCCCTTCTAGTCTAGTAGCCTGAATCTTAGTATTCTCCTCGACAACATTGTCTTTTTCCTGTGTGAATACTGACGAAAAATATTCATTTAGCACCTCTCCTATCTCCTCGGACTCCACGCACAACTTCCCACTACTGTCCTTGACTGGCCCTACTCTTACCCTAGTCATTCGTTTATTCCTGACATATCTATAGAAAGCTTTAGGGTTATCCTTGATCCTAACTGCCAAAGACTTCTCATGTCCCCTCCTGGCTCTTCTTAGCTCTCTCTTTAGGTCCTTCCTAGCTAACTTGTAACTCTCGAGCGCCCTAACTGAACCTTCATGTCTCATCTTTACATAAGCCTCCTTCCTTTTGACAAGTGTTCCGACTGCTTTAGTAAACCATGGTTCCCTCGCTCGACCACTTCCTCCCTGCCTGACAAGTACATACTTATCAAGGACACGCAGTAGCTTTTCCTTGAACAAGCTCTACATTTCCATTGTGCCCATCCCCTGCAGTTTTCCTCTCCATCCGATGCATCCTAAGTCTTGCCTCATCGCATCATAATTGCCTTTCCCCCAGATATAACTCTTGCCCTGCGGTATATACCTATCCCTTTCCATCACTAAAGTAAACGTAATTGAATTGTGGTCACTATCACCAAAGTGCTCACCTACCTCCAAATCTAACACCTGTCCTGGTTCATTACCCAGTACCAAATCCAATATGGCCTCGCCTCTCATTGGCCTATCTACATACTGTGTCAGGAAACCCTCCTGCACACATTGGACAAAAACGGACCCATCTAAAGTACTCGAACTATAGCGTTTCCTGTCAAAATTTGGAAACTTAAAGTCCCCCATAATAACTACCCTGTTGCTTTCGCCCCTATCCAGAATCATCTTTGCAATCCTTTCCTCTACATCTCTGGAACTTTTCGAAGGCCTGTAGAAACCCCCTAACAGGGTGACCTCTCCTTTCCTGTTTCTAACCTCAGCCCATACTACCTCAGTAGACGTGTCCTGTAAGGTTTTCGGGCAATTCGGCCTTTTTGGACTGCCCAAGGATAAAACCCAGAGACTGTAAACTGACTTTTCAGCCAAGAGAACGTAACCAGATTTCCCAGCAGGCTTGATCCGCTGAGCTGAGTAGGGGCATAGGTATTTACAAACCCCCCCCCTAGGAGCTACAAGGAAGAAGGAGCCAGACAACGAGATAAGATTAAAACACAGACAAAGGGGCACGGGAATACACAGGGGGCCTGCCTGCAAGCAGGACAATGGGATGGTCATAGCCCCATGCAGATGTAGATGACTTTGCCTCCACCAGAGCAGAATCCAATCAACACCCCATCAACATAGCAGCTATCTCCGGAGCAGATGGAAGACTTTGAAAATCTTCAAGGGAGCTCAACCTCGTTATCTCAAAAAAAACAGACTGGAGGCGGACCTAGGGGAGGTACTCCCATCTCGACAGGTCTGACCGGCTCAAAGGGGGCAGGACCAGCGGGAACTTTAAACCTTATGGATTCAATGCAAAAGGGGCTGGCCGAACACAGGAAAAAGCCAGGTAAAACAATATAAAAGGGGCTGTGTTTCGATTGAGGGTCTCTTGGCTCGACCTCTCCACCTTTGACTTGACCTCTGCAGCCTGTGACCGTAAGTACCCTGCAGCAGCTTGCGAAACTCCCTTGACTTTGATAGTGGTTGAGGCTTTGGGGAAGGGGACTTGATTTGTGTTTTGTGCCATTGCTAAAACTGTGTAACAATAAGATTTTTCGTTGTGTCCGTTATAGTACTTTCTGAATAGACTTAGTTTGTGTTAGAGTTTAAGATTTTATTATAATTTCTTCTGTTGATGATTTTGACCTGGGTTTTGCAATAAACCTTGATTTGCTGATAATTGGAGTCGTTTAAATTCTTCGATCTCTCACCAGCGATCTCTGACCAAGTCATTGTTAAAATATTCCTCACCTTAATTCCGGGTTCAAGAATCTAGGGTCATCTTGAGCGATTCACTCAGGACAGGCTGCTGGTTAGGTAATAAACAGCAGTGTCCTATTCTCTCTCTTGGGAAAGCTACTCCAGCGAAGTAGGAACCGGGTGGGTGTTGCACCACCGGCAAGAGAGAGAATCACCTGGGTATTGGTAGGGGTCTGGAGATCTGTGTGATATAAGCCTCAGGCTTCCGGTTAGGGATAAACGGCAGGCTTGATTCAGTGCTCTCTTCAGTGGAAGTGTCCCAGTGCGGCATCCCCTGGCCTCTGAAGTTTCAGTGCCAGCTGGAGAGAGACACACACAGATACTCAAACCCCAGATATCGGCCCAGTAGTGGAGTAGCAGAGATGGCACCCTCTACAATGGTGACCCAGATGGGACCCCGGTGGTTTGGAGTATGTGACTTGGCAGAGGGGGTGAGGGAACGAAGTAAAATGGAGGAGAGAATATCCTCGTATTTGTGGCAAAAGGTCAACCTCACCAAACCTTGGGTCTCAGAACTAATCAATGCGGAGCAACCGGTAATGGCAGCGGCTGCATGGACAGAAAGTAAGGCGCACAAAAGGCACTTGGAGAAGGCAGTTTGGCTGGTTTGCCTGTCTCAGCAGGTAGTCAACGCAGAGCAAAGGATCGAAGAGTTAGAGCAGGAGGCTAGCGCAGCGGAACGACTGCGGGAGGAATTGGCAGAAATGAAACAGGAAAGCGAGTCTAACCGGTGTGAGAAGGACTATCTCCACTGCCAGATAGTGGAGGGTAAAGAAAAGGAACGGAGGCTCCAGGAACTCTATGCTCGGAGTACAGAGCAGTGTAGGAAGCTGGAGGGGAAGTTCCGGGACATCCAGGCAGCGTACCGAGTGGCTCGCGAGGAAGTAGGGGACTGTGCCCATGGGCCGTGCCAGGCACGAATAACGGAGTTGGAGGAGACCTTGTCCAAGTTCAGGGGACAGATACACCTGGTAGGTCCAGGGGGGTTCCCTAGGGGCAAGGTGCTCCTCGCAGCGGATGATTCCCCAAAGGCCAAGGGGAATAGACCGCCTCCTGAGGCACCGGGATTGTGTCCGGGTCGGCAGGAGGGGATCGGACTGCACGTTCAGGAGCAAGTCCAAGGGGGGTCGGCAGGGTACCCCCAGCTGGCGGCGTGTCCGCCTGGTTTCGTATGTGGGTCCCCATGGGATGGGGACAGACCGCTGCCTGGGATGCCGGTGATGGGGCCGGGTCAGCAGGTAGGGTTTGGACCGCCCGGTCAGGGGCAGGTCCAAGGGGGGTCAGTGGTGTATCCCCAGATAGCGGCGTCTCCTATATGGGTAGTTAGCCCGGGGACAGGGGGGCTACCCAACGGGGCAGGAGAGCTGGACAGTGGGGAGGAGGAGCAGGAACCCCAGGTAGGGCAGATGTGCCCTGTCAGACAAAGAAGGTATGGTCCCCCGGCGGGGCTGGCGAATAGGGGACCGGTTGAGGGCGACATTATCATTCCTCATGGGGCATCCGCGCTCAGGGGGATGGTGGCCCACGTTCCCAGGCTAACTCCAAAAGGGGATCCGTCGCTTCATTTTATGGAGGTGGAACAGGCAGCCAGCATTAATGACTGCGACGAGGGGGAGCAAATAAGGATGCTCCTGATGACCCTAGATGCACAGCTATGCAGGACAGTGACCTCTGGGAACGGGGGAAGACCTGACACATGGGCGGCAGCACAGACTGCTGTTCTGGAGGCGATGGGCTTGAATCTGGGGAGCCCTTTCATGAGGGTGGGGGAAACCAAGCAGCAACCAGGGGAATCTCCCACCATGTTCGCAGACAGGCTGTGGACTGTCTATATGGAGGCATGCGGGGTTCTCGCGGATAGACGGAATTTAGGGGAAAGAACCGCCCACTGGCTGAAGACCCTAGTTGCCAACTGTCTCCCTAACGTTAGGGCAAAAGCCGAACACTGGTTCGACCCGCAGACCCCGGCCCTTAATGAGGAAGAGGTCCTTAGGAAACTTACCCTCGCATATCGTAATGGGGAGAGGGGTGAGGACAAGCCCCTTAAGGGTAAGGTGCACGAAATCGTGCCAGCAGCCCCTAAGAGAGAGTGGAAGCATGAGGGCACCCGGACCTCCGACAAGAAACCGGTATGCTACGGGTGTGGGAAGGCCGGGCATTTCAAGAGGGAATGTAAAAACTCTAGCAAGCAGGAGAGGGCTCCCGCAGTAGAGAGTCAGACCCCGGCGGTAGGAGCAGCTGCCCCGGGAACCATCGAGATAAGTAAAATTTTAGCCCTTTTGCAAGGCTCAGGACAGGTGGCAATGGCAACGGGCCAGGGCCTGCCCGCACCCACACCACAAGAACCCGTATGACTACCCAGGGAGCAGCCTCAGGAAAAAGGGAGCGCAGGGGTAGTTCTAGCCCCAGACCCTGGTCCGGCCCAGGTGCAGGGTCCCATTCTGGAGGCTGCCTCAGCGGCTATGTGCAGTTTAAATCCCTTAAGGTGGGACCCATGCGAACGCCACATCAGTCAATTTAAATTGTTCCACCCCATAAGGGCAAGAAAGAGCAAGGTGGGGGGAAGACTGGGGGTGGTAGTGGAGAAACCCCCCGTAGAATTAACGACGGTGGGGGAGGTCCCTGACTCCACGGTCACACAACCGGTGACAAGGTGCTGTCCCGAAGGGGCAGTCCCAAAGAGACCGACAGTGCTGCAAGCACCCAGCCCAGGGACAGTAACGATTCCCAAGCCCTTACCTGTGGGTCAGGTGGCCTGCCTTAGTATAGAGGCTAAGGAGGCGGAGGAAGTGGAGGTATCACCTTGGGCTTGGGAACCAGTCAGGGGACGAAGGAGCAACCGGGTCTCCAAGCCCCCTCTAAGATGGTCCCCATCACACCTCCCTAGAACCCGGTCCCGCAGTAAGGGGGCCCGAGTAGAAGGGAACGCTGAGGGATCCCCGAACCCTGTTGGGGAAGGAGAGGCAAGGGGCAGCCCGAACCCCCGGGAGGGGACGGTCTGGCCCGAGCCGTTGGACCAAACAGGTGAACTGCCCCAGTTTAGCGGGGCACAGTTTTAATTTGGCCACCCGGAGACGGGTGGCATTGTATATAGCATTCCCCCCCTGTTAGTTCTAATTAGTGTGTAGTGGTGTGTGGGTTATTTAGGATCGTGGGATCACAGAAGCGCCTAGTGCAATGGTATAATGATAGCAGCAGGCACTAGGACCCTGGTGGAGCCGGGCTGTGGACACAGAACCACAGACAGGCTGCGGCAACTTCAAAGCGGGAGCTGCTGCTGCCGCCGGATAGCAGCAGGCACTAGGACCCTGGGGGAGCCGGGCTGTGGACACAGAATCACAGACAGGCTGCGGCAATTTCATGTTGATTTCACAACTTCAAAGCGGAAGCTGCTGCTGCCGCTGGATAGAACCCATGCACTTTAAGGTAGGTAGGGCTGTAGAGGCAAGGATGTGTTTTGTCTGTTTTACAGATGGGGCACCCGACGATGTGGAGCTTGCTGATGATCTTGGCGACGGTGGGACCGGGAGAACTCCGCAGAGGCGAGACAGAAGAGTCCTTCGACTGACCGGGTTAGGGTGACTGAGGGCAGGCGGGTGTGTTTAACCTGTGAGGGGGACGTTCCTTTGGGGAGATGGTGGTGGCCCAGGAAGCTGAGGCTGGACATGAGGGATCGGTCCTCGGACTGGGAACGCCTGGACAACACCTACCGGACCATCACGGGGTCACCGGGTAGGATCACCGTTTGCTGGGATAAGTGGTGGACTTCTGACCAGGGCATTTATTCGTGTTTATGGGGATCTACCAAGGCATGTCCACAAGGGGCATTAATCACTTTTGTAAGGTGATGGCAGAACCCAGGGAACGGGGTGAATTGACCGCACTGGGGAGGGATGTGTAACGCCCAGGGAAGGGATGACTGTAAAAGCTACCGAACTGCTGGTTCAGGTAAAGCGACCCCTGCCCACAGCCCAACCGATCGACCCTCACAACTGTCCGATCACCACCAGGGGGGCCTGAGAATGGTTTAGTGTTTGTCCCCACAAAGAAAATGTTGTACAAGGGGGTACATTATGCTGTCGCCTCAGTTGGACTAAACCTCTCAGCTGCAGGTATCGACGACGGAGGAAAAATGAAGAGCCTTCAACGGGAAGAAGCCCAGTGCAGCCCACAAAAGAGAAGCCGTAGTGTGATAAATAGAGTCACATGTAAATAGTTGTATGGATTCGCGGGTTTCAGTTACTTGATTGTGATATATGTACAGGGACCCTTACGTTTGGGGTTCCGGTGAAATGTGTGTATGTTACTGTGTGTTTGAATTAAGTATGGTCTTGTCTTTCCCTTTCAATGAAATCAGGGGTAGCCTAGATTAAGGGAACTGTCTTGGGACTTGTAGTTTCGCATGTTGTTGAGGGGGGGCCTACGGTCCACACAAAAGGAAATGATTGCCCTTCACCTGTGTCGATACGGTCCAAGCAGGTAGGGACGTATCGAAGGGGCATCTGTAAGGTTTTCGGGCAATTCGGCCTTTTTGGACTGCCCAAGGATAAAACCCAGAGACTGTAAACTGACTTTTCAGCCAAGAGAACGTAACCAGATTTCCCAGCAGGCTTGATCCGCTGAGCTGAGTAGGGGCATAGGTATTTACAAACCCCCCCCTAGGAGCTACAAGGAAGAAGGAGCCAGACAACGAGATAAGATTAAAACACAGACAAAGGGGCACGGGAATACACAGGGGGCCTGCCTGCAAGCAGGACAATGGGATGGTCATAGCCCCATGCAGATGTAAATGACTTTGCCTCCACCAGAGCAGAATCCAATCAACACCCCATCAACATAGCAGCTATCTCCGGAGCAGATGGAAGACTTTGAAAATCTTCAAGGGAGCTCAACCTCGTTATCTCAAAAAAACAGACTGGAGGCGGACCTAGGGGAGGTACTCCCATCTCGACAGGTCTGACCGGCTCAAAGGGGGCAGGACCAGCGGGAACTTTAAACCTTATGGATTCAATGCAAAAGGGGCTGGCCGAACACAGGAAAAAGCCAGGTAAAACAATATAAAAGGGGCTGTGTTTCGATTGAGGGTCTCTTGGCTCGACCTCTCCACCTTTGACTTGACCTCTGCAGCCTGTGACCGTAAGTACCCTGCAGCAGCTTGCGAAACTCCCTTGACTTTGATAGTGGTTGAGGCTTTGGGGAAGGGGACTTGATTTGTGTTTTGTGCCATTGCTAAAACTGTGTAACAATAAGATTTTTCGTTGTGTCCGTTATAGTACTTTCTGAATAGACTTAGTTTGTGTTAGAGTTTAAGATTTTATTATAAATTCTTCTGTTGATGATTTTGACCTGGGTTTTGCAATAAACCTTGATTTGCTGATAATTGGAGTCGTTTAAATTCTTCGATCTCTCACCAGCGATCTCTGACCAAGTCATTGTTAAAATATTCCTCACCTTAATTCCGGGTTCAAGAATCTAGGGTCATCTTGAGCGATTCACTCAGGACAGGCTGCTGGTTAGGTAATAAACAGCAGTGTCCTATTCTCTCTCTTGGGAAAGCTACTCCAGCGAAGTAGGAACCGGGTGGGTGTTGCACCACCGGCAAGAGAGAGAATCACCTGGGTATTGGTAGGGGTCTGGAGATCTGTGTGATATAAGCCTCAGGCTTCTGGTTAGGGATAAACGGCAGGCTTGATTCAGTGCTCTCTTCAGTGGAAGTGTCCCAGTGCGGCATCCCCTGGCCTCTGAAGTTTCAGTGCCAGCTGGAGAGAGACACACACAGATACTCAAACCCCAGATATCGGCCCAGTAGTGGAGTAGCAGAGATGGCACCCTCTACAGTCCTCATCAAACGTCCTTTCTGCCACCGTAATACTGTCCTTGACTAACAATGCCACCCCTCCCCCTCTTTTACCACCTTCCCTGAGCTCACTGAAATATCGAAACCCCGGCACCTGCAACAACCATTCCTGTCCCTGCTCTATCCATGTCTCCGAAATAGCCTCAACATCGAAGTCCCAGGTACCATCCCATGCCGAAAGTTCATCCACCTTATTCCGGATGCTCCTGGCATTGAAGAAGACACACTTTAAACCACCTTCCTGCCTGCCGGTACCCTCCTGCAACTTTGAAACCTTACTTATGACCTCACTACTCTCAACCTCCTGTATACTGGAACTACAATTCAGGTTCCCAATCCCCTGCTGAACTAGTTTAAACCCTCCCGAAGAGCATTCGCAAATTTCCCCCCCAGGATATTGGTACCTCTCTGGTCCAGGTGTAGACCATCCCATTTGTAGAGGTCCCACCGATCCCAGAATGAGCCCCAATTATCTAGAAAACTGAAACCCTCCCTCCTGCACCATCCCTGTAGCCATGTGTTCAATTCCTCTCTCTCCCTATTGCTCGTCTCGCTAGCACGTGGCACGGGTAACAACCCAGAGATAATAACTCTGTTTGTCCAAGATCTAAGTTTCCACCCTAGCTCCCTGAATTCCTGCCTTACGTCCCTATCCCTTTTCCTACCTATGTCGTTGGTACCTATGTGGACCACGACTTGGGGCTGCTCCCCCTCCCCCTTAAGGATCCCGAAAACACGATCCGAGACATCACGGACCCTGGCATGTGGGAGGCAACACACCAACCGCGAGTTTCCCTCTTTCCCACAGAGTCTCCTCATTCCCACAGAATCTCCTATCTATCCCCCTAACTATGGAGTCTCCAATGACTAATGCTCTACTCCTCTCTCCCCTTTCCTTCTGAGCAACAGGGACAGACTCTGTGCCAGATACCTGTACCCCATGACTTACTCCTGGTAAGTCCCCCCCCCCAACAGTATCCAAAGTGGTATACTTGTTACTAAGGGGAATGACCACAGGGGATCCCTGTACTGACTGCTTCCTTCCAGCCCCTCTCACCGTCACCTATCTATCTTTATTCTTCGGAGTAACTACATCCCTGAAGCTTCTATCTATAACCACCTCTGCCTGCCGAATGATCACTTGACAACAGCTCCTCCACAATCCACCTTCAAGTTACGGTGACCACAATACACGGATTCAGATTTCCCCCGCAACAGCCAATCAGCAGCTCCACTCTACTGCCCTCTGCTGAGTGCTTGCCTTCACTTGAACAGCTAGGGTCTCTTGCACAGGTACACCGTCAAGTAACGGTGACCACAATGCACGTATGCAAATCTTCCTCGCAACAGCCAATCAGCAGCTCCGCTCTACTGCCCTCTGCTGGATAGGGACTTTCAGGTGATTGGCAGTTAACTTCTACTAAGGCAGCTGAAAGAGTGAGTGAATGGATGAATGAATGGGTGAGTGGATGAATGAATGGGTGAATGGATGAATGAATGGGTGAGTGGATGAATGAATGGGTGAGTGGATGAATGAGTAAATGAGTGAGTGGATGAATAAGTGAATGAGTGGGTGGCTAAATTAAGGAATGAATGAGTGAGTGGATGAATGAGTAAATGAGTGAGCGGATGACTGAGTAAATGACTGAGTGGATGAATGAGTGAGTGGATGAATGAATGAGTGAATGAATGAGTGAGTGGATGAATGAGTGAGTGAATGAATGAGTGAGTGGATGAATGAGTAGATGAGGGAAGGAAGGAAAGAAAGCGTAAAAGACTAGATAAATGAGTGAATGAGTAGGGGATGGTGGGCCTTTGGATAGGGGGTAAATTGAGTGGGGGCAGTGGGTCAGAGTAGGTAAGTGGAGGTGGGTAGGTGGATGGGATGCATGAGCGGTAGAGTGGGATCAGGTCTGGAGGTGTAGTCAAGTTGGGGACTGGTCAGTCCTGGCTGGGGGATTTAGTTGAGTGGTTGAGGTTGAAGATTGGTCAGGAGGGGTAGTTGGGTGGTCAGCAGGGGTAGTTGGGTGGTCAGGAGGCATCATTGGGAGGTCGGTTCTGGAGTTGCCCAGGGGTTAGACTAGGTTTTCATCTAATTATTCCTGAGTAACTATCCAGGTAACTCCATTGGAACTGTCCGAATTATCTAGCTCAGAGTCAGAGACACTCTTGCAGGGCTCTGGGGAGCAGGGGAATTGCCATCAGAAGTTCAAATTTCGGGACAGTTCCAATGTGGGCCAGCATGGCAGCACTTCCGTAAGGTCTTCACTTGGCCCTATATAAAACTCTTCAAATGCCCATTAGTCCCTTTGGGTATCCATTCACCTTTGAAATTTGTACCATGGTAACATTTACAAAACTATTGTTATGGGCGAGGCAATTTCAGAACCCCAAAATGTATCATGGAGTTCAACCAACCTCTCTCTTTAATGGACTTGTTGCTTTTCCGAGCACACGGCTTTGCCCTAGGTGTGGGATTACAATTATGGACACGTGGGTTTTTAAACACAAAACACTGTTTATTCGATGAACTCAACTTAACATCTTTAAATAAACATTGGATCTCTTAAAACCCCTTACTTCAAAGATAACTCAGAAAATATTGCAACAGTAAATAACTCCTTAAAATGTTCCTTCAAACTTCCAAGAGACTTAACACCTTTAAACAAAATCACATCAGGTTAAAGGTTTTACTATTATGAGTTTAAATCACCCAAATGATCCAGAGATGGTCTTTTATGGCAGACATCACAGCAAATCCAGCTCACTGCAAAACAGACACTCACAAACTCTTTTCAAACTAACTGCAGCTCTCTGGAAACACACAGACACACACCAGCTCTTTTTCAAAACTGAAACTAAAACCCTGCAAAATGGCTGACCTGAGCTCAGCCCCACCCACTCTCTGACATCACTGTTTTCTTAAAGGTACATTGCTTAAACATCTATGTCTTAAAGGTACCCTCACATGACACTATTCTATAAATTGGTAATTGTGGGAATAATTTTAATCTTCACTGCTCGCGCAGCGAACTATCAGGACATATTGACCACCTCTTTTGGGACCAATCTGACCTTCACTTCCACTGTCTTGAATGGAAATTAAAATTGGACAGTTTCTATAATAGGTGGTCAAGATGTTCAATGCAGTGTTGGTGAATAATACTCAAAGATGAACAAGAATATTACATAATATGATAAGAGCATCCTACACAAAAGTATTTGTGAGTATATTGGAGAACAACAAAAGCTCCTTGAAGGTGGAGTTGCAGGTGGACAGGGTGGTGAAGAAGGCATTCGGCATGCTTGGTTTCATTGGTCAGAACATTGAATACAGGAGTTGGGACGTCTTGTTGAAGTTGTACAAGACATTTGTACGGCCACACTTGGAATACTGTGTGCAGTTCTGGTCACCCTATTATAGAAAGGATATTATTAAACTAGAAAGAGTGCAGAAAAGATTTATTAGGATGTTACCGGGACTTGATGGTTCGAGTTATAAGGAGAGGCTGGATAGACTGGGACTTTTTTCCCTGGAGCGTAGGAGGCTTAGGGGTGATCTTATAGAGGTCTATAAAATAATGAGGGGCATAGATAAGGTAGATAGTCAACATCTTTTCCCAAAGGTAGGGGAGTCTAAAACTAGAGGGCATAGGTTTAAGGTGAGAGGGGAGAGATTCAGAAGGGCCCAGAGGGGCAATTTCTTCACTCAGAGGGTAGTGAGTGTCTGGAATGTGCTGCCAGAGGTAGTAGTAGAGGCGGGTACAATTGTGTCTTTTAAAAAGCATTTAGATAATTACATGGGTAAGATGGGTATAGAGGGTTATGGGCCAAGTGCGGGCAACTGGGACTAGCTTAATGGTAAAAACTGGGCGGCATGGACTGGTTGGGCCGAAGGGCCTGTTTCCATGCTGTAAACTTCTATGAAAAGCTAGTGATTATTGTGGACCTGGGTGAAATGGTTGAAATGTGTGCCACAAAGCTAGTGCTGGGAAGGGGAGTATTGCTGGGAGAAAACGAGCCCATCAGCAATAAACTGTACATCTATTGGCAGGAAGTGAACTACAATCTATTATAGGCTTGGCAGGCGGTTTAATCTCCTGAGTGAGAATTCTGCAAAGTTTCCCCCTGGCCCCAAAGGTAATTGAACAAAACTCTGGAAATCTTAATTTAACCTTGCAACCTCGGTTATTTCATTTTTGATTCATTTCTTCTCTTCCATTTGAGATTTCCATGGTATCATTGTTTCCAAAGACTATTTCATCATTTTTATCTATACTTATTCCTACACTCCTGAGTCTCACTCCTAATCAGATACTTAACAGATTTTTTTAAATGAGTTAATCAACACAGGATTAACAGCTTTAGTCACACATCTGTTCCACAGAGCCACTACACTGCGGGAAAACTAATATCTTCTTATTGCTAATCCGACTTGAGATGCGCAATTTTGTACCTACGCTCTCTACTTCTCGTCTTGCAGTCCAAGTTAATTAGTTTGCTTTACTTCTACATTATCCATACCTCTAAATATTTTAAAGATCAGCATCTTATTCCTTCTTAAGTGTCTCTTTTCCAATGAAAGGTAAGCTCTGAGAGAAATAAAAACAATGCTGGAAAATACCCCAGCAAGTCTGGCGATATCTGTGAAGTTTCAAATCTAATATTGCTCTTCTTTGGAACAAGATCTATGAGTCTCTTTTCAAAGTCTTAAAATCTATAATAATCCTTGTTGCTCTTTTCTGAATCCTGGCCAGCTATCTCTTGAAGGCTGGATGCATATAATATGAGCAACATATAAACGTGCAAAGCTGAAAACCGGTCATCTTCCATGACAAATTACTCAGATAGATGTTTAATCTTCTTTCTGGGTGTTTTCTTCTTTTTATTGTCACTATTGTGACGTTAGGCTGGACCTCCTCACTGGGGCAATGAAATGTCATAGGTCTAACGGCAACACTTTGGATGTTGCATTTATATTTGGCCAATATAAATGAGGGAGCATTTTGAGTTCTATTTTATCTTCATTATTTTAGACCACTAACTTAATAGCGCCTGAGATTGGGTCTTCTTCATATTTTGAACATGCAATTAAGGGGCAGAATATTGTGGCTTGGAGGTGGGCTTGCAGGTGGTGATGTTCCCATCCATCTGCTACATTTGTCCTAGGTGGTGGAGGTCACAGGTTCAGCAAATGCTGTCGAAGGAGCCTTGGTAAGTTGCTGCTGCGCATTGTGTAGATGGTGCATACTCCCATCACTCTGCATCAGTGGTGGAGATTGTGAATGCTTAAGGTGATAGGTAGGGTGTCAATGAAGTGAGGGCTGCTTTGTCCTGAATGGTATCCAGGTTCTTGAGCCTTGTTGGAGCTGTACTCATTGTTGGGCAGGTGGAGAACATTCCATCACACTCCTGACATGTGCTTGGGAGCAGGCTTTCGGGAGTCACCAGAACCAGTGGTGGCTCACCATCACCTTCTCAGAGGTAATTAGGGGTGGGCAATAATTGTTGCTGTTGCCAAGTGACATCCACATTTCGGGGTGGCAGGGTGGCACAGTGGATAGCACTGCTGCCTCACAGCACCAGGGACCCGGGTTCAATTCTGGCCTTAGGTGTCTGTCTGTGTGGAGTTTGCATGTTTTCCTTGTGTGTGTGTGGGTTTCCTCCGGATGCTCCAGTTTCCTCCACAGTCCAAAGATGTGCAGGTTAGGAGGATTAACCATGCTAAATTGCCTTAGTGTCCAAAGATGTGCAGGTTAGGTGAATAGGCTATGATCAATGCACGGGGCTACGGTGAAAGGGTGGGGTATGAGCTAGGTAGGGTGCTCCTTTGGAGGGTCCATACAGACTTGATGGGCCGAATGACCTCCTTCGGCACTGTAGGGATTCTATGGATTCCAAATGGAAATATATAAAAATGTGCCATCTTTGAGATTTGTGACTGGACCCATTGTCTCTCCAGTGGGTGATTGGGAGTCCCTACCAGTAGTGGAGCAAGAACCTCAGAATCCCTGCTGTTTGGTCAGATGGTGCATTCCTATGCAGATGCATATTGGGTGCTGACCTGCCCATGCTAATAGAAACATGAGGACTGGATTTTCAGTTATCGTGAGGGTGAGTGTGGGTAAGCAATGAAAATTGTCAGCTTGAACGGCGTCATTGGTTACGAATGCCACTGGAAAGCAATCTAATTTTCAAAAAGAATGTAATGGGGGCAGCCTTATGACCCAATCAACATAAATTAACAGATGGGTGAGCTCCTCCTCCATATTGGCTGTCAGGGAAACACAAGCTGGTAGTTAGGAGAACTCATCAGGTGCCTAAACCTGATGCTTCAGGTTTAGGCTTCAGGGGCAGCACGGTAGCATGGTGATTAGCACAATTGCTTCACAGCTCCAGGGTCTCAGGTTCGATTCCCGGCTTGGGTCACTGTCTGTGTGGAGTCTGCACGTTCTTCCCATGTGTGCGTGGGTTTCCTCCGGGTGCTCCGGTTTCCTCCCACAGTCCAAAGATGTGCAGGTTAGGTGGATTGGCCCTGATAAATTGCCCTTAGTGTTTGGTGGGGTTACTGGGTTATGGGGATAGGATGGAGGTGTTGACCTTGGGTATGGTGCTCTTTCCAAGAGCCGGTGCAGACTCGATGGGCTGAATGGCCTCCTTCTGCATTGTAAATTCTATGATAAACACAACCAACCCAATGGATGAGACTGATTGAGTAATCAGAGTGAATGGTGGGAAGGCGTAACTTCATGCCCATCACCATGAGATATCAAATTACCTTGCTCTAGATGATCGGCAGTCTTGATGCAATGGCACTGTCTCCATCTCCAGTGTTCCCTCCCCTATAAGGGGTCAGTGCATGGAGCTGGAGCACACTGCCACCCACTCAGGACAACTCACGTTGCTTCTCCTACAACAGGATAATGAGAGAAATATATCTAAGAAAGTTGCCCTCATTCATTCCAGTGTGCCAGCTGCATGAGATGTTGCGCACCTCATTATTTCTTCCTGCTCACTTGTATCCCATCTGTGTTGTTGACATCTCAGTGTATTAACTGGCGACTTGGTTGGACAATGTTAGGGAGAACTATGGCCACTCAGCCTGTTCGGCTCATATGCATGGTATATCGAGTTTGAGATCTGTTACCCTATGTGTAATGGGAGGGAGAGGAACAGTTCAAACTGCACTGATTTCCTCTTCCCACCTGCCCACAAGCGGAAGGTATTGTAAGGGCTCTTCCTGAAGATGACCATATTTCCCTTTTCTTTATTTTTGTCATTATCATTTAGATCCATGGATGCTTGATGGACATATATCTTTACGCCAAGAGAATGAGGAATTAAAAAAGTTGCAACACAGTAGATAGTGCTGATTTTCAAACAGGAGAACTCAGACTTTGTGGGACCAAAGAGATCGGTGGGACTTGGTTCTATGGGTTGGCTGGTGACCAATGAATTGGCCAAAAGACCGTATTCTGGCCAGTAACATGTGACGATTGGCTCCTGCCTGAGTGCAATGATATCCAGAGACCTAAGGAATGCAAAGTCGGGTCCCTAGACACTCAGTGGAAAGGATCTGCTTCCCCTCTCTCATGGTTTCTCCAGAAAAGCTCTATATTTCTGAAACTGCAGAGGCCTGAATGAATCTGCAGTGAAAACCATTCCAGACTGGGAAGCATAAATCTCGAACTGAAAACCTGGAGCAGTGTGCTAGAAACAACCATCTGAAAGAGACCCTTATCTTTTACTTTTACTTATTATTTTCACCCCTCTTTTCCCCTCTGTGTGTGTTTTCCATGTGATTATGTAGAAGGTGGAGGCAAGTTAAAGTGGGGGATTAGGGATGAGATGATAGTTAACCAATTGTATTTGCTGCATACTTCATTATAGTTCTTCTTATTACTAAAAAGTAATTGTGTTTAAATTTACAAACCCGGGGCGGGGTTCTCCCCCACGGCATAGGCCCGCCTCGATCGCGGGCCAGGCCACCATTGGTGCACCCCCGAGGCGAGATCGCCCCCCCCCCCAGGACCCCGGAGCCCGCCCATGCCGCCAGTCCTGTCGGCGGGACTGGCATGACAGCAGTGGGACTTTGGCCCATCACAGGCCGGAGAATTGTCGGGGGGTGCCGCCGACCGACGTGGTGGCGGGCCCCCCGGTTCTCGGTGCCGGAGAATTCGGCGGCCGGCGGGGCCGGGATTCACGCCGCCCCCCGGCGATTCTCCGACCCGGTGGGGGGGTCGGAGAATCCCGCCCCAGGTGACTGTAATTATTGGACAGCCAAACGTCAAAGTATTTGGGTATTTTTCTAAGAATTATTGGTGAATATAATTGTGTTGCGACTCTGGGTCAAGGGAGGCTAGAATTGAGTGTGCCCTAGCCCAGGTTGTCGCAACAGTATTTTGAATTCGTTTTTTCAAAAGAATAATTGGTGGCATGTATTCCCTTATTGTTTTGTGGTCCAATTGTGCTAATAATCCACAGCCAACTGAATTTAGCATTCGTTTAATTTGCACATTCAAAATCCTATAAAAATAATGCCACTTCACACTCTGCACAATTACACAGGAAACAGGGGATAGAGAAAAGGAGTTTTACAGGATAAAGATCACAGAAAAATGAATATTAGTTCACTTGAGTTCCAGAATCCAAAGTCAGAGTCCAGTGGGTGTTTCCTTCATGGTGGGGCTTTTGTGTGTGTAAACCACTTGGAGGGGTTGAATTTTAGAACCAAGCAAGCTTTGATGAGTTGAAACTGCTCACCCAGCCTGGCTGCTGGAGTTCTGTCCAGTTGATGTTAAAACAGTAGTCTGGCTGTGAAGGCCATGGATGTCATAATAAACTGTCCAAAAAACCAGGGGCTTGGTTCATGTGACTTTCCTTCTCCACAATGACTTCAAAAGGGATGTTTATCTAGGGTCTGGAATTATCTTTGGTTTCAGGACTGATAATGTCTCAGTCATTAGTCGTTGAAAGTCGTGCCATCTACGTTGAGGGGCTGGTGTTTGGGAAGCCATTGTCTGGGCAGACCCACTGACTTCACGAGCAAGGTTGGCTTATCAAATGCAAATTACATCCCTCTTGTTCTCTTTGAAATTGGCCTGAACAGTCTCAAGTGTGATTCAAGAAACTGAGAAAATTATTATTTTATCCTTGAAATGCTTGGGGATTGCATCCAGAGGATCAACCTTGTCGCAACCATTTTAATTTTATTTCTTCAGCATTAAAGGAAGGATGTGCCGGCCTTGGAAAGGGTCCAGAGGAGGTTCACAAGAATGATCCCTGAAATGAAGAACTTGTCGTATGAGGAACGTTTGAGGACTCTGGGTCTGTACTCGTTGGAGTTTAGAAGGATGAGAGGGGATCTTATTGACACGTACAAGATACTGCGAGGCCTGGAGAGAGTGGACGTGGAGAGGATGTTTCCACTTGTCGGAAAACCTAGAACCAGAGGACACCATCTCAGAATAAAGGGACGATCCTTTAAAACAGAGATGAGGAGGAATTATTTCAGCCAGAGGGTGGTGAATCTGTGGAACTCTTTGCCGCAGAAGGCTTTGGAGGCCAATTCACTGAGTGTCTTTAAGGCAGAGATAGATAGGTTCTTGATTAATAAGGGGATCAGGGGTTATGGGGAGAAGGCAGGAGAATGGGGATGAGAAAAATATCAGCCATGATTAAATGGCGGAGCAGACTCAATGGACCTATGTCTTATGGTCTTATGGTCTTAGAAAAGGTCCAGTTTAAAATAAAATAGCAACAATGATACAGTTTTTCAAATATACAGTGTTGGGTTTCTTTTCTGTATCATAGGAACCTAACATTTGCCAGTTGCCCTTCCAGGTCATTGAAGTATTTTCTGCACTACACCCATATCCTCATAATGACTCTCTGGCTGCTGACGTCCATGGCCTCCTCCCTCCATGCCTTCTTGGTCTGGCTGGAAGGGATCAGGGCATCCCGCCACCAGCAAACAGCCAGAGAATTCCGGCCAGTTTCATTCCTACGTTCCTGAAATTGATGAAAGTATAATATCTGAACTGTAAAGCCATTGAAACGTACACACACACTAACTGTTGCTGATGACAGGGACATGCAAATATTTGCCTCATTCACGCAGGCCATTGCCATGACCTTTATGACCTAACATGCTGTTTTATTTTGCAAAGTCCGGAAGCCAAGCAGTTTCTTCCAGTCCTGCTGTGCCGAGTGTGAACAGGCCTCCGCTGAGTCTGTCGATTGGACATTCTTCTATGATGTAGTGCATAGTTGGTTTTCACCCACAGGCACATAGGGGGTTGGCACTAATGCCCCATCTGTGAAGGTTGGCCAAGCAGGGGCCATGGCCGGTCCTGAACCTGTTAAGGGTGGATCACTAATTCCTTGGAAGGTTGAAAGCAGGGAGTTGTTGGGTTGGGTTGGAGACCAGGAATTTGTTTGCCATGTCCAATGACTCCCATTCACCTGTTCAGATGGAATTTGAGTTGAAGTCTTGTATGGGAAGCTTTTTGCAGTTGGCCTTTTTGATAGGAGCCATACCTTCGGTGGACTGGATAGATCAGCGTGGAGTGACAGGTGGGGGGCATTGTGGACTGTTCCTGTTATTTTGTGGGTTATTTCAAGTCAGTAGATATGTGGGGGAGTGATGTTTGCCAGGGCATGGAGCCCAGAGAGTGGTGTTGAGTGCAGTGTTCCAGTAATGATATGCATGGTAGCATGTGGCTGGGTGTCAACTCTTGTGTGTATGTGATGATCTTGACCAAACAGGGGAGCAGTATTCTGCTATTGAGTCTGAGAGTGCGAGTGCTGAGGTTCAGAGGGTGCTGGTAGCAGCCGGCTAGTTTGGCAATCAAGTTGTTTCTGGACTTGACATTGGCTGCAGTTGCTTTTACATGTTGCCGGAAGGACAATGTCATGATCTTATTGAATGGTGGAGCAGGCACAAGGGACCAAGTGTCCTACTCCTGCTCCTAATTCAGATGTTCATATGGACACAATAGGCAAATGGAAGTTTGGACTTTATTGCAAGGGGGACGAAGCGTAAATTAGGGAAGTCTTGAACCAGCTACGCAGGCCCAACCTGCACAACCTTTCCTCATAAGACAATCTCTTCATCCCAGAAATTAGTTGAGTCAACATTCTCTGAACGGCTTCCAATGTAAATATATCCCTCCTTAAGTATGGAGTTCAAAACTGTATATTGTACT
Source organism: Scyliorhinus torazame (assembly GCF_047496885.1). Classification (NCBI taxonomy): domain Eukaryota; kingdom Metazoa; phylum Chordata; class Chondrichthyes; order Carcharhiniformes; family Scyliorhinidae; genus Scyliorhinus; species Scyliorhinus torazame. Next base: position 346,272,337 of record NC_092708.1, read on the forward strand.
TGAGGTCCAGTTACACTAATGGCCTGTGCAGCTGAATCAAGACTTCCCTGATTTATATTCCATCCCCCTTGCAATAAAGTCCAAACTTCCATTTGCCTATTGTGTCCATATGAACATGTGGTTTAGGGACAGGAGTAGGACACTAGGCCCCCCGAGCCTGCTCCGCCCTTTTAAGTGGGTGTGTCCGCAGTTATGACACATCATGACACCATCCTGGCATGTTCGCGCATGCGCAGTAGCCTTCTCAGCCAGTTCCAGTCTCCGTGCGAACTGCACATATGTGTGGGCCACTTGCAGATTCGCGCGCACGGGATTGCCGGTGGAGGAGTGCCTTCGAGAAGCCTGGGCCACCATTTTGACTGCTCCAACCTCGTGGTGGAGGCCTTGGTCCCGGTAAGTAAACTGTTGATATTGTGCTTCAGTGATTTCATGAGCAGAACATAGTTATGTAGCCATTTCAAGATCAAGACTTTTGTGCTTAAGGAGAGATTTTCTGAGTCCCTCATCAGAAATGCCACTGACA